>NC_057802.1:519489393-519526801 GCF_018294505.1 Triticum aestivum
CGCCGGTGCCGCCCGAGGCCACCGTCCGCCGCCGCCTGCCGCTCTGGCCTCCACCGACGACCGCGCCCCCGTGCCCGACGCTCCGGTCGCCGGCCTCCCCCGTGCTCCTCCTCCCCGACCCCGACGTCCGCCGGCCCCGAGGCGCGCCTCTCCCTCCTCTCCTCGCCGGCCGCCGTCTCCCTCCTCCTTCCGCAGCTCCGACGGGCGTCAGATCTAGATCGAGGTTGCTTCCCCCCCTCGAAATTCTCCAAGTCCCAGATATTTTCACAATATGTGGCTCTGTTCATTGCATCATATCTCATGGCATACTGCTCCGTTTTGCGTGCATGATATAACAAAATGTTCGTCTCGAGATGCTCTTCATTTTGTTCCATTGTGCCATGCTTGTTTGAGTACATCTTGATGCCCAAATCTCTGGTGCAAGAATGCTATATGATGTTTTCTACTGTTACTTATCAGAACTTGGTGTTTTGTTATTTTTATTTCATTTAATGTGTGCATCTTATGAGTAGGAGCTCTACATGTGTTTTGATCTATGCCATGCTATCTTTACAGAGGTGTATGCCATGTATTTTTGTGATCTATGTGGTGAATAGCACAAGCATGCAAACTAGGCTTCGTGATGTTTCTGTTTTCTGAGACTTTAGAATTTTGCTGTCTGTGACTGCTGTTATTTTGTTGCCATGTATCCATGTGTTTACACAGAGATCTATGCTTCTTTTGGTTATGTTCAGTAAGGATGTTTTGTAGGTGCTATATCCATCCATGCCCCTGTTTGCAATTATGGAGTGCCAAGCATGTCTTAATCTTGCTCTACTTTTGCTATAAAATATTTCTGGCAGAATGTCAACATGATATTCAATTTTGCCAAGGTGGTTGTAGTTGATCCATAGATGCTATGATCTTGCTCTTGCAATGGATAGCTTCATAAACATGCCATATTTCTGTAGTTATGCTTGTTTTATCATGCATTGCTTTGTGATGAGTCAATCAAGCTCACCAAGATGCCTTCATAATTTCTGTTAATGCCATGCTCTGTTTTCTGCCAAGTCTGAAACCTGTTAACGAAACTTGCTATGTTTACATGGGTGCCATCATATCTTCTTATCCTTTTTGGCTTATGGTCATTAAGGGACTTTTGTTATATGCATTTAGTAGATTCATGCCATGCCTTGTTTTGCTATGTTAAGTTCCTATAGCATGTTGATTTCTTGCTCTGAACATTGCTACCTGATGCTGTTTCAGCCATGTCCAGTAATTTCACCAAGTCTGTGAAGCTGATATCTTTTGCTCTTTCGCCATGCTTGTTTGAACCTGTTATTTTGTGATCTAGCCGTAGCTCAGTGTTCATCTTTTGTCAAGCATCTCCTGTAGATTACTTCCATATGCTTTGTTGCTATGTTGGGGTTCCATAGCATAGTTACTTGATGCATCCCAAGTGCTATCATGGTGTTAATCGCAGAATCATGTCATTCTTGATTTCTTGCCATTTGCAAACCGTGCATCCGTTTCCGGTGAACTTTATATCGATTTCGACCGAAATCATCTCATATTTCCAGTGGCATACTTGGTTTTCCAAGTTACTTCCTTGTTCATTCTTTTTCTTCCGGAGCACGCATATGCATCGCATACCACATCTCGCGTATCATGCATGTTTTGCATCATGTTGCTTGTGCTTTTCCCGTGATTGATTGTGTTTCCTTTGCTTGTGTTCTTGCTGTGGGTAGAGCCGGGAGACGAGTTCGTGAATGAGGAACCTGTTGAGTACGCTTTTGAGGATCAAGCTTTCGACAACTCTGAGAACCTTGCAGGCAAGATGACCATACCCTCGAAATCACTTCTATCTTTGCTTTGCTAGTTGTTCGTTCTATTGCTATGCTGTGCTACCTAACACTTGCTATATCATGCCTCCCATATTGCCATGTCAAGCCTCTAACCATTCTATTGCTATGTTACCGCTTTTGCTCACCCCTTCTTATAGCGTTGCTAGTTGCAGGTGAAGTTGAAGTTGGTTCAATATCACAATATCTCTTATTTAATTATTGCATCTATATATTTGGTAAAGGGTGGAAGGCTCGGCCTTATGTCTGGTGTTTTGTTCCACTCTTGCCACCCTAGTTTCCGTCTTACCGGTATTATGTTCCTTGAGTTTGCGTTCCTTACGCGGTTGGGTGATTTATGGGACCCCCTTCACAGTTTGCCTTGAATAAAACTCCTCCAGCAAGGCCCAACCTTGGTTTTACCATTTGCCACCTAAGCCTTTTTCCCTTGGGTTTTCGCGAGCCTGAGGGTCATCTTTATTTAAAACCCCGGGCCAGTGCTCCTCTGAGTATTGGTCCAACCTGTCAGTCGCCGGTGGCCACCAGGGGCAACTCTGGGCTCGCCTATCGGAAGCTTGGACAATCTGGTGTGCCCTGAGAACGAGATATGTGCAGCTCCTATCAGGATTTGTCGGCACATTCGGGCGGCTTTGCTGGTCTTGTTTTACCATTGTCGAAATGTCTTGTAAACCGGGATTCCGAGACTGATCGGGTCTTCCTGGGAGAAGGTTTATCCTTCGTTGACCGTGAGAGCTTATAATGGGCTAAGTTGGGACACCCCTGCAGGGTATTATCTTTCGAAAGTCATGCCCGCGGTTATGAGGCAGATGGGAATTTGTTAATGTCTGGTTGTAGAGAACTTGACACTTGACTTAATTAAAATACATCAACCGCGTGTGTAGCCGTGATGGTCTCTTCTCGGCGGAGTCCAGGAAGTGAACACGGTTCGGGTTATGCATGAACGTAAGTAGTTTCAGGATCACTTCTTGATCATTTCTAGCTTCTCGACTCGTACCGCTCCGCCCGCAAGGGCCGCTTTGAGCGCTGGCAGTACCGCATGCGGGTGGCGGAGGCTGCGGCCGCCTACAAAGAGGCTCGCAAAGAGGGCGATGAAGCGGGCGGGCGCTGTTTGGCGAGACCGAGGACGAGGCAGAGGACAATGCCGGCTCCGACGAGTCCCCGCTCCGCTAGCGTCGACGAGGCCCTACTCCGCCGAGGCCCCACGGCGCCAACAATGAGGCAGAGGACACCGCCGGCTCCGCCGAGGCCCCGCCCTGCCAACAACGAGGCAGAGGACATCGTCGGCTCAGCCGAGGCCCCACCCTGCCGGCAACGTGGGGGAGGATTTCCACCGCTCCGCTGAGGCGCCGCCTGCCGGCAATGAGACAGAGGACATCGCCGGCTCCGCAGAGGCCCCGCCGCGCTGCCAACGAGGCCGCGCCACACAGAAAACGAGGAAGAGTAGAACACGGTAGGTCGCCGCTGCTCGGGTCCAAGTAAGGCCACCGCGGCTACCCTCCGGTTGAAGCCAAGCTAGGCGGGTTGACCATTGACGGCCGGTTAGCTTCTTGGCGGCGACGTGGAGTCGGAGAGCTGCGCTTGAGTAGAACGCTGCTTCTACTTAACTGCTGGTGCAGTTGGCTGACTGACACGTGTGCCCAACAGGCCACATGTTAGTTATGCAACTGCACCTATAGTTAAGTCACTGAAGCTTCTGTTCGGCTCAGCGGGACACAGGTGGGTAGCTTCGGTTAATTAATTATACCTCCAGCGCACCCCTTTTTAGTAGAAGAATGTATGAAATGTAATGAAATCCGGCATGTTTATATGAAATCCGACCGTGTATGAATGAATTTATTTCGATTAGTTCGAATTCCTGTATCACTGGCATTGGATGAACATGCAAAACAATACGTACTAGCATTATTCCCAGGGTGTCCTGGAATTGTCACGGCGGATGTCCTCAAGCTAGGACTTAGTCGTGGAGCCATTGCCGCTAGGAAGCTTGAAGGGGTTAACGGGACAAGGAACACGAGGGTTTATACTGGTTCGGCCCCTTACGGTGAAGGTAAAAGCCTACGTCCAGTTGAGGTGGTATTGATTAGGGTTTCGATGACCAGGGAGCTTAACTGCTATGCCTGGCTCTCGATGAGATCTTTCTTGTCCCTAAACCGCTGTCGGGTCGTCCCTTTATATAGGGAGGCTGACGCCCAGCAGCTCTCAGAGTCCCGGCCGGCTCATTAGAGTGTCCGGCTCGGACTCTCAACTATTCTTGCCTTACACTACAAGTTCTACCTTAATAGTAATTGTAACTACGGGCCTTAAGCCATATCCGGGTCTTAAGCCCATCTTTGGCCCACCATCTTTAAGCTTGGCGCCGGGCTTCTGGCGATGACCATTAAGAGTAACCCGGCCCCTCCTGGCGGGTGACTCTAAGGTCTATATCCTCAACATTAGGCCCCAGATTGATTTGAGCCGGCTCATGTCAATCTTCAATCCTTTCGACAGAAAAAAATCTCCGGCTTACCATTGTGTGGAGGCCATAACCCGGGGTGACGTCATCCTCTGGACTCCGGGTAATCCGCCGTGACGTCATCTTCCATTAAGCCCGTTTTTTACTCCGCCAGATCCGCAATGGATCTTATCTTTACTGCCATCCCGAAAATCATGGCGTTTCATGGG
Source organism: Triticum aestivum (assembly GCF_018294505.1). NCBI lineage: Eukaryota > Viridiplantae > Streptophyta > Magnoliopsida > Poales > Poaceae > Triticum > Triticum aestivum. The sequence goes on from NC_057802.1 coordinate 519,493,896, forward strand.
GAGATAACTATGCCACGGTCTCCTCGTTTCTCGCGCCCACTTATGGGCTCGCCCTTATAAATAGCCCGGTCCGACAGGCCTTCAGTCACCCATCTTCCTCCTCGCGCCACTGTTCCTCCGCTCGAAGCTCTGTCGCCGTCGCTGCCGCGGGTCTTCTTGTCCTCACCGACTCCGGCCGCTGCATCAACCTGTCGTGTCCAGAGAACGGCTGCGACCTTCGCGACTCACCAGCCCCTGTAAGTTCTTTCGGCCCCGTAGAACAGATCCGCCGTGGAGCTTCTTCCTGTTCTTCCCATGTTCTTCGCCATTCTTCACGGCCCTCAGTAGATTTGATTTTTACTGCCTCTTTTTGATCTTAGGATAGTATAGAACCAGTGCGACGGCTGTTTAGTACTCATTTCACATGCAAGTAGACCTCTTTTCACTGCATAAAGGCCTCGTTCGAGCTCAAGAACTCCCCTGCGACTGTTTTTTAGGTCTAGAAACTTTCCTTTTGACCGACCATTTTGATCCAAATTATTTACTGCAATGTGGGAAACCTGTTTTCACCACACTTAGTAAAAACTGCACCCATTGAGTCATGGCGGGTTACATTTCTGGTTTAAAGAAACCACGCGCCGTAGAACCTTCCGACTCAAAGGAGACCAGGCGCCATAGAATTTTCCGGCTCATCTGTAATAAGGCCGTAGACAATCGAATTACTCTCAATACTTCGGGCGGCTTAAATAACCCGGTGCACTTAGACATATGTCATTAGTCCCCTTCATAAGCCGCCACTGTAACATTGAACTGTAAATTTCCTCCAGCTTATAATTAAACCGGACGTTTCCTTTTATCATAGGCCGCCGACTTTCACCATGCCTCCCAAAGCTCCTAAAGCCTCCATCACTTGCAATTGGATGAGGTCCAATGTCACCAACGAGACTTTAGCAGATTTTGTCAAGTCTGGCTACCTGCCTAAAAAAGACGTCATGTCCTACCGTGCCCCTGACCCGTCAGAAGAGAGACCACAACCAAAGGACGGGGAGGTAGTGACTTTAGCGGATCATATGAGCCGGGGCTTCGCACAGCCCGGCTCAAAGTTTTTTAGAGACGTGCTGAACTTCTTTGACCTGCGGCCACAAGATATAGGACCCAACTCGGTGTCCAACATATGCAATTTCCAAGTGTTCTGCGAGGTTTACCTTGGAGAAGAGCCCAGCCTGCTGCTCTTCAGAGAGCTCTTCTACTTGAACCGCCAGAACGAGTGCGCCAACGGGCCAAGTTTGGAGCTAGGCGGCATTTCCATTCAGAGGCGGAGAGACTGTCTATTCCCTTACGCCGAGCTGCCGAGTCACCCCAAGGACTGGAACCTGACGTGGTTCTATTGCCAAGACACGTCGCCGGCTGACGAGAGCCCGCTGCCCGCTTTCGCCCTTCACGTCTGGAACCGACTCACCCTCTGTCGGACAAGTTAACTCAGGCAGAGCGCCAACCTCTGCTCCCCACCATCAACAAGATCAAGGCTCTCCTGGGCAATGGTCCCAACGGAATCGATCTGGTCCGGGTCTGGATCTCATGGCGGGTGATCCCATTGAGCCGCCGCCCCGGCTTAATGTGCGAATACACGGGCCGAAAGGATGACCCCCAGAGACACAGCCGCAACGATCTCCCTGAAGATGTTGCTGAGGATATGACCAAGGCTCTTTTGAACGAGAGCCTGGCAGACTGCGGGAGGACCGGGTTAGCCCCCTTCTGCAAGACCAACCCAGCCCTAGCGGTAAGCCGCCGATCTGAACATTTTATCTTCTTCTGTAGATAACCGTCATCTAAATCTTTAAGAAATCATCCTTGTATTTTTCAGGCTGATGACAAGTTCTGGAAGGTCAAATATGACCATGAAGCGGCCAAGAAGGCCAGAAAGGCGAAGAAAGCCGCCAAGAAAGCCGCTCCCCGTAAGAAGGGAAGTAGGCCTACTGCTTCAGAGCTGATGCAATTAAGCGACAGCTCCGAGTCAGAGGTAACCCCTGAACCTGTAAGCTCTTGCTATATCTGCTATTTATTTCTGTCCACCTTATCAATACTATTCCTCAACAGGATGACACCGGCGCAAGTAACCCGGTGGTTGAAGAGGTAATGTCACTTTCCTCCGACTCGGAGCCCTTGCCAAGGCTGAAAGTCCGAAGGGTAACCCGGAAAGTAAGCTTTTCACATCCTTTAGCTTATCAAGATCCTCAATTTATTTTGAAGCGACAGGTTCATGAGAGCCGGCGTCACACCCGGACCAACAAGGACGCCGACCTCTCCTCCGGGTTACCTGACGCATCGAGGAAGCGCCGAACTGAGGTTATCTCCAACTTGTACCCTTTTCATCCTTTGGCAGGTGTTATACGTCAGCCGCTCAATTCTTCTGACTCAAATTATCAGGAGACTTCCCCCTCTTCGGGCGACTCTATGCAGTCGAACCTGCCGGCTTTCAAGACTGTGCCCGGGTAATAATGATCATCTTATGTTGTACTTTGTCTTTACTTACACTTTTGTGCTTAACCTTTCTGTCTATTCAGTGCCCAAGCAAAACTCAGCAAAAGGGCGAAGAAGAACAAGCCGGCCGATGAGCCGGACCTGCCTGAGCCGGAGGTAGTCGCTCAAGAACCGCCAGCCGCCTCTGCTCCTGAGGCTGCTGCTCCCACCAACAAGCCCATAGCAGAAGCTTCTGCTAACCCGGAGGCCTCCAGCTCGGCTCAACCAGCAGATGACCCAGATGTGGTAATCACCCGGATGGAATTTGTTGAGCCGGGGAGACCTACTGCACTGGCCAAGTGTTCTGCCAAGGGGGAGCTGCTACAGCCCCGCCGGGTTAATCTGGACCTCACTGACTACGCCAACCTGAGCATCGGAGAGCTCGTCTCCGGCTATGTCAGCCAAGTGCACAAGAGCCGGGATGCAGAGATCGGCATGGTGAACCAGATTCAGCAGAAGTCAGAGGTACCACTCTTCTTTCTCCTTGTTTACTGTATAGCTATCTTGTTGTTCTTACCATGCTCTAGCCCCCAAGTCTACGACTTATGATAGAATATGCTGTAGACTTAAGTTCCGGCTTACTCAATTGAACCGGCAATTTGTAGATAGAAACGTTCAATATGCATTAGCCCCCAAGTGCCAAGTGCCTTTGCTTGGAAAGTGCTTGGGACTTTTAAGATTGTATAGTAACTGTTCATGCTATAACCCGGAAATTATGCAGGCTGCTGGCAAAAAGTTTGAAGCTGACATTGCTGATCTCAAGACCCGTCTGAAGACGCAAGAGACGGAGACCCGGAAAGCAAATGCTAAATTTGTGTCCAGCATTGCTACGCAAGAAAAGCTGAAGACAGACTTTGATGCTGAACGGAGAACCTGGGCCGAAGAGAAGGCCACTCTGGTGAGCCGGGCCGAACAGGCGGAGAAGGCTCTCTCAGAGAAAACCGCCGAACTCTCCGGCTTAAAGCGCCAAGTGTCCCAGATGGTTGCCGCAATCTTCGGTAAGTCATTCCACCGGCTTTCATCAAGCTTAGAATCTTTATATCTCATAACTCATCCTTGTCGGCGGCTTATCTTACTCTGTTAAACAGGTCCCAGAAGCGCCAACCTTAACCAGAGTGTGGTAACCAAGCTGAAGGCCGTGTACACCCTGGTGGAGCAACTCTACACCGGGTCACAGCGTGCCTTGGCTGTGGTGGCCCTATCCAACGAGGTGCCGACTCACCTGGCAGAAGTGCTTCGCCGGCTCGCCGTTCTGCCTCAACGTATCCAAGAGCTGCGACGGGCCTCTGCAAGAGCCGGAGCTATCGCCGCGCTGAGCCGGGCCAAGGCTTTCCTTCCAGAGTTAGACCCGGCGGACATCGCCCTCGGCTATCCAAGTTTGAAGGAAGACGGCACAGCCTTTGACCAAAAGGACTTTGCCGCCTGCGTGAAGATCGTGCGCCCAGTGGCCACCCTCATTGGAAACGACACAGATCTGACCAAATACCAGCTGGGTTACAATGCGGAGAATCAGAGGATCCCCACCCCGCGCTATGAAGCCCTCAGCTTAATCCCGCCAACTCGTTAGCACACCTTCGCCCCGGAGATTGACCCGGCCGGGTTAATTGACGAGGAAGCTCAATTCGAAGCTCTGAGCGGCATCGACTGGAAGTCAGCAACTTTCCAGGTCTTGGGAACAGCCGGAGGAGAAGAGAGGGATGAGCCGGAGACGTCAACCCAGCAAGCCTCTTAACTCTGCAGGCGGCTTATAAAACAATGCTCCACCCTTTTGGACTCGATGAGTCTTGTAATAGAGTAGGATCAATACTTTAAATTTTCCGTGCAATCGTGCACGCGTTGAATGCTGAAGTCCATTGAAGTTGTCTCGTCTATATTTCTCCGGGTCATTATCGATTATTCATTTTCCTTAAGCTCAAAATAATTGCCCTTAACTATCCTGCATAGAAGGACAAATCACAAGTCTCTAGGCGGCTTACCGCACTGAGAAGCATAGCTTTAAACATATAACCTGGAATATGAATCAAAAAAGACTGGTCCTCAGTTATGTCCTTGATATAACCGTAACAACACACTTACCAGCCTGCAAGCACACTTCTGGCTTAGCTAACCCGGGCAATAAGATTGGTACCTCAATTCCGATTTACCAGTCTTAATGACGCCGGTTGTATTCGATTAACCCTGTAAATCAAAGTTAAACCGGCAAAGTGAAACCCGGCCGCACACACTTTGAAATAATCAGAAGAAACTCACTATAAATCAGAAAAACTTAGGGGCTTCTAGTTTGAATACGACCAGAGACCCGTCCCAAAGGGGTTATGCCAGGATTCGAATACGATCATATAGCCCCTAGTGGGTGTGGCGATGCCAATCAAAAGGGTATCGACAACTATGTTCTCTTTGGTTCGAATACGACCCATGTTTGAACAGGAAGCCCCCAAGTGATTTTAAGAATTGTTTAACGACGCTGATTCGAATACGATCCACGTCGGTTCCCAAAGGGGTTAAACTATGATTCAAATATGATCAAAGAAAACTCCCCAATGAGCTCGGCACTTTGCCAATCAAATGGGTATCGACAGCTATGTTCTCTTTGGTTCGAATACGACCTATGTTTGAACAGGAAGCCCCCAAGTGACCTTATTACCTACGGCCAGATTCGAATACGATCATAAGCCGGATCCTCCTTCAAGTTTATCATGTTAATCTTGCAATGAAAACAACACGTGCACATTTGGAGGAGAAAAAAGGACAGAGGTCCTGCTTTATTGCTTATCATAATATATACATGGCTTAGAGAAATATGTACATTATGAGAGCTGGTGGCTCAAGTGTAGTAAGGCCGAAGCTGAGCTATGTTCCATGGCCAACGGGTCTCTGCCTCCGACTTACGTGAATCTTTGTGCTCCCGAATGTCAATGAGGTAATATGACCCGTTGTGCAAGTTTTTGCTGACCACAAAGGGCCCTTCCCAAGGCGGGGATAGCTTGTGCACATCTGTTTGATCTTGGATGAGCCGGAGCACGAGATCGCCTTCCAGGAAGACCCGGGATTTAACCCGACGACTATGATAACGGCGCAGATCTTGCTGGTAAATCGCTGAGCGAGCAGCTGCCACATCACGCTGTTCATCCAACAAGTCAAGGGCATCTTGGCGCGCCTGTTCATTATCCGCCTCAACATAAGCCGCCACTCGAGGCGAGTCATGACAGATGTCACTGGGGAGGACTGCTTCTGCCCCATAAACCATGAAGAAAGCCGTGAAACCCGTAGACCTGTTAGGAGTGGTATTGATGCTCCATAACACGGAGGGAAACTCCTCCACCCAACAACCCGGCGTCCGTTGCAAAGGGACCAGAAGCCGGGGCTTGATGCCCTTCAGAATCTCCTGATTAGCTCTCTCAGCTTGACCATTGGATTGAGGATGAGCCACTGAGGAAACATCAAGTCGGATATGCTCTCGTTGACAAAACTTTTCCATGGCGCCCTTGGATAGATTGGTGCCATTGTCAGTTATAATGCTGTGCAGAAAGCCAAAACGAAAGATCACCCTTTTCATAAACTGAACTGCCGTGGCTGCATCACACTTGCTAACTGGCTCTGCTTCTACCCACTTGGTAAATTTGTCAACTGCCACCAAGAGGTGGGTCTTCTTATCCTTGGATCTTTTAAAAGGCCCAACCATATCAAGCCCCCAGACAGCAAAGGGCCAAGTAATTGGGATCATCCTCAGCTCCTGAGCCGGCACATGAGCCCGTCGTGAGAACCTTTGGCAACCATCACATTTACTGACCAAGTCCTCCGCATCAGCATGAGCCGTCAGCCAATAAAAACCATGGCGAAAAGCCTTGGCCACAAGAGACTTTGAGCCGGCGTGATGGCCACAATCCCCTTCATGAATCTCACGCAAGATCTCTTGACCTTCCTCAGGGGAGACACAACGCTGAAACGCTCCTGTAACACTGCGGTGATGCAACTCGCCATTGATAACAATCATTGACTTAGCCCGCTGGGTTATTTGTCTAGCCAAAGTTTCATCCTCAGGCAACTCTCCCCGGGTCATGTAAGCCAAATAAGGTACTGTCCAGTCCGGTATGATGTGCAGAGCCGCCACCAGTCGTGCCTCCAGGTCAGGGACAGCCAAGTCTTCCTCTGTAGGCAGCTTAACAGAAGGGTTATACAGGATGTCCAGGAAAGTATTAGGCGGCACCGGTTTTCGCTGAGAGCCCAGCCGTCTTAAAGCATCAGCCGCCTCGTTCTTCCTGCGATCGATGTGCTCTACTTGGTAACCCTGAAAGTGCCCAGCAATGGCATCAACTTCGCGGCGATAAGCCACCATGAGAGGGTCCTTAGAGTCCCACTTGCCTGATACCTGTTGAGCCACCAAGTCTGAGTCACCGAAACACCTTACCCGGCTCAAGCTCATCTCCTTAGCCATCCGAAGACCATGGAGCAAGGCCTCGTACTCAGCTGCGTTGTTGGTACAAGGAAACATCAATTGTAGCACATAATGGAACTTATCACCCTTAGGGGAAGCCAATACGACTCCAGCCCCCGAGCCCTCCACTGCCTGGACCCATCAAAGTGAATAGTCCAATATGTGTTATCTGGCTTTTGTTCGGGCACTTGTGATTCGGTCCAATCATTGATGAAATCCACCAAGGCCTGAGATTTAACAGCAGTGCGTGGCACGTATTTCAGACCATGAGGTCCAAGCTCTATAGCCCACTTAGCCACTCTCCCTGTGGCCTCTCTGTTTTGAATGATATCACCAAGAGGGGCAGAACTGACCACAGTGATGGGATGACAATGGAAATAATGCTTAAGCTTCCGGCTCGCCATGAACACACCATAAACAAGATTCTGCCAATGTGGATACCGCTGTTTGGACTCGATGAGCACTTCGCTGACATAATAAACCGGCCGCTGAACCGGATGCTCCTTACCCTCTTCCTTGCGCTCCACCACCACAGCCACACTGACGGCTCACGTGTTCGCCGCCACATATAGTAATAAGGGCTCCTTATCAACCGGAGCAGCAAGGACTGCGGGCTCTGCCAGCTGCTTCTTCAAATCCTCAAAGGCAGTATTAGCTGCATCATTCCAGACAAAGTTATCAGTTTTCTTCATCAACTGATATAATGGCATGGCCTTCTCACCCAAACGGCTTATAAACCGGCTTAAAGCAGCGATGCGACCCGCCAAGCGCTGAACATCATTTATACACGCCGGCTTAGCCAGGGAGGTGATGGCCTTGATCTTCTCCGGGTTAGCTTCAATGCCTCTGTCAGAAACCAAGAAACCCAAGAGTTTGCCTGCAGGAACACCAAAAACACACTTGGCCGGGTTAAGCATGATCTTGTAAACCCGGAGATTATCAAAGGTTTCCCTCAAATCATCTATCAGGGTTTCCTCCTTTATGGATTTAACCACAATATCGTCCGCATAATCATGAACATTGCGCCCAATCTAGTTATGAAGACAGTTCATCACGCAACGCTGATAAGTCGCCTGTGCACACTATAGTCCAAAGGGCATGGACACATAGCAGAAGGATCCAAAGGGAGTGATGAACACCATCTTCTCCTGGTCCTTAACTGCCATTTTAATCTGATGATATCCGGAATAAGCATCCAAGAAACTTAAGCGCGCACAACCTGCCGTAGCATCAATAATTTGATCAATACGGGGAAGGGCAAAAGGATCAGCCGGACACGCCTTGTTTAAGTCCGTGTAGTCCACACACATCCGCCAAGTGCCGTTCTTCTTGAGTACGAGCACCGGGTTAGCTAACAATTCTGGGTGAAAAACTTCAACAATAAACCCGGCCGCCAAGAGCCGGGCCACCTCTTCACCAATAGCTTTCCGCCTCTCTTCATTAAATCGCCGAAGGAACTGCCTGACCGGCTTAAATTTCAGATCAACATTGAGAGTGTGCTCAGCGAGTTCTATAGGTACACCTGGCATGTCAGAAGGTTTCCATGCGAAGATGTCCCTATTCTCACGGATGAACTCGATGAGCGCGCTTTCCTATTTTGGATCCAGATTGGCACTGATGCTAAACTGCTGAGATGAGTCACCTGGAACGAAATCAACGAGTTTAGTCTCATCAGCCGACTTAAATTTCATTGCCGGCTCATGCTCCGTAGTCGGCTTTTTCAGAGAGGTCATATCTGTTGGGTCAACATTGTCTTTGTAAAACTTCAACTCCTCCGTTGCACAAACAGATTCTGCATAAGCTGCATCGCCTTCCTCACACTCCAGAGCCACCTTCCGGCTGCCGTGAACCGTAATGGTCCCATTGTGACCCGGCATCTTGAGCTGTGAGTACACATAACACGGCCGTGCCATGAACTTGGCGTAAGCCGGCCGCCCAAATATGGCATGGTACGGACTTCTTATCTTAACCACCTCAAAGGTCAATTTTTCCACCCTGTAGTTGTGCTCATCTCCAAAGGCCACTTCCAACTCGATCTTGCCGATTGGATAAGCCGACTTACTAGGTACCACTCCGTGGAAAATAGTGTTGGACTGGCTGAGGTTCTTATCAATCAACCCCATACGACGGAACGTCTCATAATAGAGGATGTTGATGCTGCTGCCTCCATCCATGAGCACCTTAGTGAACTTATATCCTCCCACCTGAGGAGCCACCACTAAGGCCAAGTGGCCCGGGTTATCCACCCGGGGAGGGTGATCCTCCCTACTCCACACTATAGGCTGCTCAGACCACCGCAAGTAGCGTGGAACCGCCGGCTCAACAACATTCATAGCCCTCTTATGAAGCTTCTGATCTGGCTTACACAGGCTGGTGGTAAACACATGATACTGTCCACCGCTAAGCTGCTTTGGATTAGTCTGATAACCCCCCTGCTGCTGTCGATGACCCTGGCCAGACTGCTGATTAAAGCCCCCTTGACCGTTCTGAGGATTAGAATTTGAGCCGCCGCCCGGGCCATGAAAGCCGCTGGCGCTTGAGCCGCCGCCCGGGCCATTGTAATTCTTAAAGGCCTTCATGATTGCACAATCCTTCCATAGATGGGTAGCTGGCTTCTTCCTAGAGCCATGCCTCGGACAAGGCTCATTCAACAGCTGCTCCAGCGTCGGGCCTGACCCGCCGGCTCGGGGAGGGGGCCTCCCCTTCCGTCGCTGGTTATTACATTGTGAGCTGGCGTTGGCTACAAACTCTAGGCTGCCATCGGCCTTGCGCTTGCCTCCTCCTTGGTTTCCCGGGTTATGCTGAGGACCCTTGCCATTGCCGTTCTTCTTTCCCTTCCCTGTCCTTTCATCATCTGAAGCGGGGTCCTTGGTACCATCAGAATCGGCGTACTTGACAAGAGCCGCCATTAGTGTACCCATATCATTGCAGTCGCGCTTAAGCCACCCGAGTTTCATCTTCAGGGGCACAAAACAACAATTCTGCTCCAACATTAAGACTGCAGAGCCGGCATCCATCTTATCTGACGAATGTATGATCTCTTTGACCCGGCGAAACCCAATGTGTTGTGGATTCACCCTCCTGCTGCTTACAGTTAGTCAAATCCACAATTGACATAGACTGCCTACAGGTATCCTTGAATTTTTGGATGAACTGGGCTTTCAGCTTAGCCCAAGACCCGATGGAATTCGGTGGTAGCCTTTCAACCAAGTGCGGGCAGGCCCATCCAACATCATGGTGAAGTATTTGGCCATTGCTGCTTCACTGACCTCCAGCAGTTCCATGGCCATCTCGTAACTCTCGATCCAAGCTGCGGGTTGTAAGTCGGCCGTGTAATTAGGCACCTTCCTAGGGCCTTTGAAGTCCTTGGGTAGACGTTCATTGCGGATAGCTGGCACCAAACAAGGGACACCCCCAGTCCTGGTAGGGATACCCACGTCGACGGAAGTCGTCGGATAAGCCGGGGGAGTCTGGTAAGCCATCAACTGAGGCACCTGCTCCACCTCTTGCCGCACTCTGTCTTGGTCTGCTGCGTGAAAGGCTCCGTTATGAGCGGGGCCATGGCCAGGGGGCGGGGCATGGCGTCGGACGTTACTTGAGCCGGTCGCTGAGACCATGTGTCTGCTGTAACTCAGGCTCCGGCCTGGACGAGGGGTCGAGTGGATCCTGTCACGGCTGTAAGAGTACGCCTCTTGCTGCGCCAGTGCTGTCTGAAGGAGTTCCCTGACCCGGCGGGTTTCAATAGCCATCGGAGAGTCGCCGTCAATTGGGAGAGCCGCCAGTCGTGCTGCCGCGGCGACCATGTTCTCCAGCGGGTTAGCATAATGACCCGGTGGTATGGGCACGTACTGAGGCGGGGCAGGGGGCACCTGGGGAGGCCCCATCACTTGTGGCTGAATAGGGGTCCCAGGCCCGGGCACTATGACCCCTGGCGGGTTACTAGACCCTGCACCCGGCGTGTTGAAGAGGTTGCGTGGATCGTAAACCGGAGGGAGTCGAGATTGGGCCTTTTGATGTCTCCTTCTCATGACCTCATTGGACGCATTTTGATCCATCGTGAGCCGGAAGGACTGCGCCTGGGTCAACTGAGTTTGGGCGTCGAGAGCGGCCCTCTACGCAGCCATCCTGATTCCTTCCGCTGCCAGATCCTCCTTAGCTTTCACTAGATCTAACTTTAATTGCGCCACCTCCGCATCATGCTGAGCTTGATCCGCCGGGTCAACCGCGGCAGTTAACAGGGCCGTCATCTTGTCCGTGAGATCCATCAGCACCTGAGCCGGTGAAGGCACCGGGGTTCCCGCTCCAGTAGCAAGGTTCTGAACAGGCTGTGCACCGGCCATAAAGACTCCAACCTGATTTGGCGGCTCAAACGGGTCCGGAATACTATCACCATCGGAACAACCCATGAGCCTGCCATCTTGAAGTTGATACAACGAGTTTTACTCATCTGTGGACGACTCGCCATCAGAGCCGGCGGTCGTCTCATCACCAGATCGATCAGAGAGCCCTCCATGGATACATCCCACAAAAGCATGCTTTAAGGCAGGCCGGGCCCGGGCGGGTCGTGCGCGCTGAGCCGTCTCGATGAGGTCGGCGCAGAGATGCGGCTCAGGGCCCGGCTCACCAATCTTGCCAATGAAAACATGGATTCCGCCGAAGGGGACCCGATACCCGTACTCAATTGAGCCGGCGTCGGGGCCCCAGTTTGCATCGTCGATGAAGAGCTTGCCGCAACGACTCTTGGTCATCCGGCCCACAGCGTATCCCTTGAGCCCTTCGAAGCTGCCCTTCAAGAACTCAAATCCACCGTGCGCTGGCCCCACGGTGGGCGCCAACTGTCGTGGAATTATCACGGCAGATGTCCTCAAGCTAGGACTTAGTCGTGGAGCCATCACCGCTAGGAAGCTTGAAGGGGTAAACGGGACAAGGAACACGAGGGTTTATACTGGTTCGGCCCCTTACGGTGAAGGTAAAAGCCTACGTCCAGTTGAGATAGTATTGATTAGGGTTTCGATGACCAGGGAGCTTAACTGCTATGCCTGGCTCTCGATGAGATCTTTCTTGTCCCTAGACCGTTCTCGGGTCGTCCCTTTATATAGGTAGGCTGACGCCTAGCAGCTCTCAGAGTCCCGGCCGGCTCATAAGAGTGTCCGGCTCGGACTCTCAACTATTCTTGCCTTACACTACAAGTTCTACCTTAATAGTAATTGTAACTACGGGCCTTAAGCCATATCTGGGTCTTAAGCCCATCTTTGGCCCACCATCTTTAAGCTTGGCGCCGGGCTTCTGGCGATGACCATTAAGAGTAACCCGGCCCCTCCTGGCGGGTGACTCTAAGGTCTATATCCTCAACACAGGGTGATCACCTCGTTTGCAGCAGTTTCACATGTACTCCCTCCGGTCCTTTCTAGTCGTGCATACAAGTTTTGTCTGCAGTCAAAGTATCTCTACTTTGACCAATCTTATACAAAAAAGTATGCACTTTCACAATGTGCAAAGTAAAAAGGAACAGAAGCAGTACAAAGAGTTTGAGCAGCTTTTTAGCGTTTATGTACATTGCAATCAAACACACAGGCCTGGCAATTCATAGAGAACATTCAAAACAATCGATGATTATGCATCTCAGCGACTCACATGTCAGAGGCAATATTTACTTCACAACAAAAGAATAAAGAAGAAATTGATCGACGCTGCTGACAGCAAAGGGCGTCCCATTTGAAAATATCAAACACATGTCTTGCTAAAATCAATGAGCAAAATTTGACATGGTTGTTCCATTCCAAAATATCAAATGCCTACGATTGTGGAATGGGCATGGTTTGCCATCAGTTCAGACATTGACCTGACACCTCGTGCTAAATAAACCAGCTGTTCTTTTTGTGCAGTTCCACCAAAATCAACCAAATTCACGCGTAGCTTGTATGTTCGCCCTTATATGTTGCAACACCTTGAACTTATCGGCACCTCCTTTCTTGTGGTAGAAATGAATGATTCGATGTATTCATGAACATTTTGTGCAGTTCCCATTGAAATCAAGCTGAGCACCCCTGTTTGCACAAATACAAAAAAGTGATTAGCATAAAGCAAACTGTACTATGAATTGACAGTTTCAACAGGCACATACATGGTCCATGTAGAGCACACTTTTAGAAAAATGGAACTCACTAGAAAGAATCCTAGAACAACATTGTACTCGCGCATCACCGCAAAAAAATGCAGATTTGTCAGTCCTTCTGAGCTGAAGTTAGTTTGGTCTTGTGGGGAGTAATGTAACTATCCTTCAACTTCTCCTTCTGATGAGAAGATAGACAGGGCTTCTTCATCTTGGCATAATCGGAACTAGTCACTTCACGTACTCCATATTCTTTTTCAGAGGAAGATGATCCTGGTGTGCAAAGACAAGATGACTACTAAATGCTAGCATCCCTGTTTGCTCGAAAAAAAGGAAAGGAAATATTTAAAACAGCACAGATGAAGCACATCTCAAGGACAATACCACTTTTCATGACAGTATCTAAATAGTAGCACAACACCAATAGATATGACCAAGCTCAATCATATGGATGAAATCAGTGGGCGAGTACCAACCTTTGTCAAGAGGCTTATTGTGTAGAGCATACAGATGAAACACTTCTCCGGAACCATCTGTTGCTATCTACGGTGGTGGCCATGCTTACTATATACTCCTCGATTAGTTTAATGTTTCCAACATCTTCTTGTGAAGTTCCACTAAAATATATGGTATCTTCAAAGAAGATCCCTGTTTGCACAAGTAGAGATAATTACATATTACATGAAGAGTGGCATCAAATCAGTGGCAAAACAATTGCTCGTTCCAGCCATAGCAATAAATTAAGATGCAAAACTATATCATTACTTGTGTCATCACAGTTCCAGTGCTTCATTACAGCACCGGGAGTTGATTTTTGTTTTTCTTCCGCTTGTTCTTCCCCTTGACCACTTGGTTCAATAACAGACAAGCTTCGCCTTCAATGTAAGATTTGGCATGTCAATTAGGGAGCACAGGTATAGTACTAAACTTAATTTTCTGATGAAAGTGGCAAAATACAGGCCAGCAGTTGTGAAATATCCTTATGTTACCTCAATGGGATATTACGGTGCACATATAGATTGGAAGTCTTGTCTCCATTTGTGCAGTTCACTAAAATCAAGCAACATTACCGTACAAGTACAACAACATATGAAAGCACACTGCAGAATCATGTGAAAGAAGGCTAGTACTGACCTCTCATGATGCGGAATTCAAACAACTCACAAGAAGAAGATCTGAACCAAATTCGCCTTAACGGATAGGAAGTAAGATCTCCTCTTGTGCAGTTCCACTAAGATCAAGCAATCAAGCAACGTTGTCGGTGTGACATTTTGGTTGAACTGCACAGAACACTCTTAAAACAAAAGTGTTTTGTGCAGTGCAACAAAAGGTCACAATGGCAACGAGGTGAAGTAGATAACCCTGTTTACACAGAGGTGCAAAGGAAACAATTAGTGGTCAATAACGGTGGATGACACAGAAGCCAACAAAAAGAAGCATCTACCTTATCTAAATGGGAAAGAAAGCAAGACAGTAGCATTTCTCAAATGGTGGCATTGATTAATATTAACATAGAGATTATATTAACAATAAATTCGTTAAACATGTAATTTGCTTTTAACTGTGACATTGCATCAATTTTCCAGCGGCATTATTAGAGGGTGTTTGTTTACAGGGACATTTTGGTGTAGGGACTAAAAAAACTCCGTGTCAGTCCCATCTAAACCAAACAGGATGGACTTTTAGGGACTAAAAGTGGGCATTTGGGACTAAAGAAAGAAGACCCCGAGGGAGTCTTTTTGGGACTTTTTCCAACAGTTGCCCCTGCCAAGCATCGCACCTTGTCTCTATTAGTTCATTACTAGGGGTAACATGGTCTTTTAGCATGTCATTTAATAACCTCTACTCCATGTTTAGTCCCTGGAACCAAGCAGGTAGGGACTAGGGAGTTTTTAACCAAACAGGGCCTTAGATTAACAACGACTAATGAGTTGCACGGGACAGTGGACGCACCAGCACCATGTGCATCTACCGATGTACTGTGGTCATGCATAGTCTGTTGCAACAAAGAACAAACAACCAAGGAGCATATTTGTGTTGGTCCCAGTTTTGTTATCTTTAGACACCTTTCCCTATGTGAGCGCAGCAAATCTATTCCTGCTCAAACTCTACAGCCTGTCCCTTCCTTTCCTTTTTGAACTAGTACTTTCGCCCCTTCCTTTCCTCTTTGAACCACGTCCTAGATTTATGCGATACAACTTTCCCCCATTCCTTTCCTCTTTGAACCACGTCCTAGATTCATGCTATACAACTTTCCCCCTTCATTTCCTCTTTGAACCACGTCCTAGATTCATGCTATATACAACTTTTCCCACTACTTTCCCCCACTCATTTCCTCTTTGAACCACGTCCTAGATTCATGGTATACATGCAGCTAGAGTAATGCATGTGGAGAAAGTAAATTATACCTTAAGGTTCTTGGGGCGTGGTGCGGTGGGTGACGGGACGACGGCGAAGAAGGAGGGGTCGGAGGCCCTCCCGTGCCGCCGATAGGTGGAAAGTGAACAGCTGCGCCGGTAGTCCCTCGCCGACGCCGACAACGTTAAGCCTCCTCCCCTTCCTGGCGGACGGATCCTGCCGGCTCTTTGAGCAGCAGTGAGGGGAGAGAGAGGCCAACGAAGTCTTGTTTAGATCTGGAGAGGGCGAGAGAGTGTGAAGAGAGCAACTAAAAGCGCTGAGGCTCCAGTGGGAGAGGGCGAGAGAGTGTGAAGAGAGCAACTACAAGCGCTGAGGCTCCAGCATGTATATATATACTCGAGAGAGAGTGTGAAGCGTGCAAACCCTAGAAAACATTTTGACCAGTCAAAGAGAGCAATTACAAGCGCTGAGGCTCCAGCGTGTATATATTATCGAACCCGAGACCTCAAGTTTCATGAGCGAACAGGCTAACCAGCTACACAACCCTCCGGTTATGTTCAACGAGAGGGAAATAACCTTTTATACATTCCTGCATTTGTGTGACAAGCATGCTGTGTTTTGTTTTGTGTGTGTGGGAGTCATTGGGATTTCAATCATAATCGTGTCATGTGGCTTTGGTGGTAAGACTATCCACAGTGGTGCAGAAATAATGCAACCTTAGTCACCTTACCTCTCTCCACGTAGTACGTTGGGTCCCACCAGTGAGAGGGTGAAACAAACAAATTAATAAGAAAAATTAAAACCGCCAGCGGTGTATGTTACCTCACACATCTCGCTACTGCTCGGGAACACTGTCCAATTGATCCCTCTGTTCGCTCACGTACTATTTTAAGTGATTCCTTATTATAACATCCACACAAATTTTGGGCACTTGTATTCGACTTAAGTCAGTGTGCCACCGTATCTCGTATACTTACTACTCCCTCCGTCTAGGTGTAATAAGTCACGTTAGAAGGTGCAACGGGACCAAGGTGCGTGCGTGTGCGTGTGTGTGTGTGTGTTCAATAGCATGTGTGTGTTAGAGAGAGCGACAGATCGACCTACTACTACAGAGAGATGTTGTGTAGTGTACGATTTTAGCCGCGAGAGTCGGTGCATCCTCTCGTTTCCGGGCGTGTCCGGTAGGGACATGCGGACAGCTGCCACGCCCGCTCCTGACCAGCCTGGCCCACCCAAAGCCCCTCCATCGCCCGCGCGCGCTTCCCGCCCGAAATGGTCAGCGCCGCTCCAAAGAATCGGTGCCGCATTCATGCCCGGGCAGAGCGGACGCGACCTCTCACTGGCGCAAAGTGATGGTTGCTTCGTCCATCAAACTTACTGCTGGGTCTATGTGATTTGACGGCTCATTGGTCTTTATTACTGAGGTGGTAGGACTGCTGGATGTCCCACGCTTTCGGCGAAAGGAGGTACTACTACTAGATTACAATTTTCTCCATTCTTATAGCGGAGGCGTGCAAGAGCAGTGAAAACACGCAGGCTCAGTGATTACATGGCCCACCTCACACTATCACCGTGCGACACCTAACTCTTTCCATAGTACTGCCTCCGTTCCTAAATATTACTAGATGAGTCCCCGCGTGTTGCCGCGGAACAGCGGTATATCTCTCTGCGCAAAATTATCGATTTCATAGAACTAAAAAAAACTCTATAACCGCAAGACAAATGTGGTAGCCAAACTAAATAAACTCCCATCATCATTTAGATCATCCCATGTAAGGAAAAAAGATCAGCCAACTCCTACTGCATAATGGGATTATATTTTTCTTTTTGACATGTTAATGGGACTTAAAAGCTCACTTACATGGATGCTACCGGTGCATGCTTGCATGCAGACATGTTGATGTGATTTAAAACCCACTCACATGCATGTGCCATGGTATTTCTGCATGCTTGCATGTGGCTTAGTGCGGAGCCTCTCAACGTCTAGATCAGACGGCTGTTATGGACTGATTTACTTCATCTAACGGCTACATCAATTTTGATGATGTGGCTCAAGGAGAGGATAGAGAATTCCTAGTAGTGGGGCTAGCTATTAGTAGTAGATAAGTCTTTGTAGAGATTCCACTACATACGGAACAAAATGAATGAATCTACACTTAAAATGCATCTATATGCATCCGCATGTGGCTCATGGTGAAATCTCTACAAAGACTTATATTTAGGAACGGAAGAAGTACTAGTATAGTACGTACTGTAATTTATCAGCGAGATAAATTTGTACAATGCTATGAAGCTTCCAGCTTCTGTTACATGTATCTTGCGTCCAAGGTTGCCCGTTGCAACATTTCATCAAATACATAGGAGACTAACATGCATGCTATTGCATCTCAATGATTGACAGATCATAGCAAATATGTACTCCCTCCGTTCCAAAATAAGTGTCTCAACTTTGTGCAAACTTTAGTACAAAGTTGTACTACTACTAAAGTTGACACTTATTTTGGAACAGAGGCAGCTAAAGAAAAAAAATGATCCATGCAGTCCCTAGCCCTTGAACCGTGAACCCTGACCAGGCTTCAATTTGCTGGCAACGTTCGAGCTGCCTAATAAATGAAGTTTGCAACCTTTTGACCATCGGATCATTTTGTGCAGTTTCACCAAAATCGAGATGAGCATCCCTGTGGCAAAGAAATTGAAGAAGCGTGATTAGAATAAGATTACTAGGACTAGTTGATGAGACATAAACTCATCACAAATACAGTATGTAGAAGCCAGTAGAGGTATGTGTGGGGCAAAGAAGTAGAGAAATATCCACAGGGAGTGATGTGGGCAGCTGGAGCAGTGGTGCAAGCCGGCTGGAAAGGTAGTTGTACCTGAGGGACGTAGCTCAACCTTGAGGAGGGCGGCGGGAGGCGGCAACTGCCCACGTCGCAGCAGTGAGCAAGGGACGAAGGCAACCTCACCGTCTTTGTGAGAGAGAACGGCGGGGACCCCTGATCGGGACGTGCCAACAGTGGGTTTTCGCCGTCGGCGACGGCCACCGCATCTACACTAAGCATCCACCCCTTCCCCAAGCGGACGTGATCCGCCGGGATGTTAGAGATGTGGCCACAGTCGTTTTGTGCGAGAGAGTGTGAAGAGAGCAACCCCAGCAAGCAACCGTGTAGGCTGGCCCGTCCTGACTATGTATATAGTGGAGCGGTTTCCTTTTCTCTCCATATGAGCCTATCATATTGCGTACATGTCACTGAAGAAAAAAAACTTTATTTATAAATGACGCGGCACCTACTACTCGTTCTCCTATAACCTTGCACTTGGCATCTCCAAAATATTAACCTTGCGATTGGCTCTTCGCCTCTTCGGGAAGTCGAGCAATAATGGTAGTCAGTATATATCGTTCTGGCTATATGAGACCGAATGAATTGCTGCACGTCCACCACATGGGCGAGGGTCGAGGGGCGAGGGAGAGTGCTACATACGCAGCAAAATGAGTGAATCTACACTCTAAAATACGTCTATATACATCAGTGTTTGGAGTATGTACTACTAGTTCATATTGAAATCTACTAAAGGACATATATATTCCAAACAATATGATATAATCTCTATAACCAAGGTAGTAGGGACGAGGTGTAAACGGAGGGTGTAGTAAATTTTTCTCCTCGTCCTGCGAGCCACCGCGCGCATGGGCGAGGGAGCGGGCATAAGGCGGAGCAAGCTTCACCTCATCCTGCGAGCCACCGCGCACGTGGGCGGGGGAGACGGCGTACTAAGCAAGCTTCTCCTCGTTCTGCGAGTTGACGGGACACGTATGTGCGTGTGTGCGAGGCGTTGGCTCTAACTGAACCCGAGCGAGGCGTTGGGCTCTAACTGAACCCGAGCGATTGCACTGTAGGCTATGCGTTACTGAACCCGAGTGATCGAACGATGGCTGTTAACAGAACCCGATCTAGCGATTCCTTCGCTACTGCTGATAACTGAAGCCGATCAATGCTGCCTCTGGGATGAACAGTGAGCGTTGCGGGGGGTTTGGATGAACAGTGAGCGGTGGCGTTGCCTCTGGATGAACAGAACACCGTGGTGTGGTGGGGGGCTAGATGAACAGTAGAAGGTGGAGGGGTGCCTGTGGAGGGGTGGTTGAACAGGACCCCTTGCTGTGGAGGGCTGGATGAACAGTAGATGGTGGAGGGGTGCCCATGGAGGGGTGGTTGAACAGGACCCCGTGGTGTGGAGGGCTGGATGAACAGTAGACGGTGGAGGGGTGCCCGTGGAGGGGTGGTTGAACAGTAGCCGGTGGAGTAGCGCGCGGTGGAGGCTGGATGAACAGGAGCCCATGGAGGCTGGAGGAGGTCGACGGTAGCCCGTGGATGCTGGAGGAGGTCGACGGTGGAGATGAACAGTATCCCGTGGAGTCCCGTTTTGCGGTACGCCACACCCCTCCCGATGAACAGGACCCCCGTTTCGACCGTAGGAGGTCCGTTTCGTCCGTTTTGCGGTACGCCACACCCTTCCCGATCAACAGGACCCCCGTTTCGACCGTAGGAGGTCCGTTTCCTCCGTTTTGCGGTACGCCACACCCTTCCCGATCAACATAACCCCCATTTCGACCGTAGGAGGTCCGTTTCCTCCGTTTTGCAGTATGCCAAACCCCTCTCGATCAACAGGATCCCGTTCCGAATGTAGGAGGTCCGTTTCCTCCGTTGTGCGGTACGCTAGGCCTCATTTCCATCGCCTGTTCCGTCCAAGCCCTCCCGATGAACACGACCACGCATTCCGTTCCGACCCAGCCGGTTGGCTCCCACGCGTTCCATTGCCTCCCGATGAACACGACGCATTCCGTTGCCTCCCCATGAACATGACACATTCCGTTGCCTCCCCATGAACACGACGCATTCCGTTGCCTCCCCATGAACACGACAACGACGCTGTTTCTCCGTTCTGACCCAGCCATGTACACGAGCCCTGGCCGTACGTATGCACGAGTAGGCGTTCGAGACCCGCCCGTATGTACACATACATGGCCGTATTTTCTTTCTTGTACCCTGGGCGCTGTACGTACGTGTACATGCTATGTGCGCGCCTCTACTACGACGCGTACGCGCCTCTACTACGACAGTGCGCGCCTCTACATCCACCAGTATATATGTACTTACACATTCGTGACCAGAATGACAACGCTACGTACGCTTCGACCAGGTGGGTCCCGACTGTCAGGCACTTCCTTGCGTGCGAAAATGTACCTGGTGAGTCCCAGCAGTCAGGGGGGCGAATCGTTTTGTTTTTTTGCCCGGACGCACTTCCTTGCGTGCGAAGGTGTAGCTGGTGGGTCCCAGCAGTCAGGGGGGAAACGTTTTTTTCACGAAATACGATGGCCCATCTGGTGGGTCCCCGCTGTCTGGTGGAGGAATAATTATTTTGCGCGTAATAAGGAGGCACTTACTTCCTGCGGCCGTGGACCCAGCTGTCAGCATCTCCACGCACAGTACTCTTCCGATGGAAGTCGGTCGTTGACCACATTGACCACGCCGCGCCGAGAGCACCACGGCGGTGGACGACGGTGAGACCAAGGAAGGGGACGACACGGAGGCAGGGAAGACTCGGCAATTGTTTCCCATGCGGAGGGGAGTACGACTGTATGAGGGTTTACTAGTTCGTCTGCCGTCGCCGGAGAATAACAACAGGTGTGGGTGAGTAGAGGGATGGCTAGGCCAGCGATGGGAGTACGATGGGGCGGTGAGCCTGCGCGGCAGCACAGCCGGCCGCGGGGAGGAGGGAGCAGGCAGTTCCGCCGGCGCTTGTTTGAGCGGCTGGAGCAGGAAGATCAGAGATTGAAGAAGCACGACGGCCGTTGGATGGACATCCAACAGTCAGTGCTTGTGCGTCAACCTTTTTTTTAGGAAAGCCTCAAATCTGTGGAAAACAGAGTACATCCCATCTGCCATTATTTCTAATAATTTACATCCCATTTGCTAATTCTTGAGGTTTTTTTGGAGCCCATATTCTTTTTGTTAGCATTACAGCCCATATTGTGGCGACGGTTAAAAAATCATACGAAATTTTGCATATTTGGGTGCGGTCCGAACTGTTTTTAATCCCAAAATTTTGACTCACATTCAAACTGATTTTAAAAATAAATGTATATCAATATAAAATCCAACAAATTCTCCACGCATAAAAATTAATGTAATTTAAAATCTTGAAATGAAAAAAAAGATATTTGAAACTAATTGCCAGTTTGATGTGTTTTAAAAATGTACAGCCCATTTCTCATAACTGATGGGCCATTTTCTCGGCCAGCCGAATGAATGCTCTCCTCGTCTTGAAAGATTTGCAGCCCAACAGGCCTGACAAAGCGACTTACTTGGCAAATCACAAAAAAACTGGGTTGTGGCCGTGGACCCAGCTATCAGCCTCTCCACGTACGGTACTCTTCCGACGGAAGTCATTCCTTGACCACGTTGACCACGCCGCGTGGAGAGCACCACGGCGGTGGACGACGGCGAGGCCTAGGAAGGGGACGACGCGGAGCCGGGGAAGACGCGGCAGTGGAAGCCCGCGCGGAGAGGAGTACGAGGGTTCTCTAGTTCGGCTGCGGTGTGAGGCTGCCGTCGCCGCAGGGCCTGGCCAGTGGTGTGAATAGTAGGGGGCTGTGAGGCCTCTGCGGCACGACCGGCACTGCTTTGGGCGGCTGGAGCAAGAAGACCAGAGGTTGAAGAAGCACTACGGCCGTTGGATGGACATCGTACGGTCACTGGATCTAGAATCGTTCATATTGACTAAGTTGACAAAGCCCTTCGTCCCCGTCAACTTAGTAGGCCCACAAATCAGCCTCCCACCAAGGTGGGTCCCAGCTAGCCGGGGGAGTATTCATTTTTTATGCGTAATAAGGAGGCACTTCCGGTGGGTCCGAGCTGACAGCGGGGGGAACGTTTTTTTCGCGAAATACGGTGGCCCGTCCGGTGGGTCCCAGCAGTCAGGGGGAAACGATTTTTTTCGCGAAATACTGGTGGCCCGTCCGGTGGGTCCCTGATGTCAGTGGAGGAATAATTATTTTCCGCGTAATAAGGAGGCACTTCCTTGCCGCTGCCGTGGACCCAGTTGTCAGCCTCTCCACGTACAGTCCACGTCCAATGGAAGTCGTTCCTTGACCACGTTGACCATGCCGCGCCGAGAGCACCAGGGCGGTGGACGACGGCGAGGCCTAGGAAGGGGACGACGCGGAGCTGGGGAAGACGCGGGCCTGGATGCAAACGCCAAGAGGAGTACGAGGGTTCACTGGTTCGGCTACGCTGCCGTCGCCACAGAATAACAGGGGGTGTGGGTGAGTGGAGGGATGGCCTGGCCAGCGGTGGGAGTAGTAGGGGGCGGTGAGGCCTCCGCGGCAGCACAGCCGGCCACGGGAGGCAGGAGCAGGCGGCACGACCGGCGCTGCTTTGGGCGGCTGGAGCAAGAAGACCAGAGGTTGAAGAAGCACGACGACCGTTGCATGGACATCGTATGGTAACTGCAGCTAGAATCATTTATATTGACTATGTTGACAAAGCCCTTGGTACGTCAACTTAGTAGGCCCACAGGTCAGCTTCCGATACGGTGCGCCCCAGATGTCAGGGGGAGGAATCATTTTTTGGGCGGGTGAAGCTAGAATATCTTAGATTGAAGAAGAAGCACGACATCCGTTGGATGGACATCCAACGGCCACTGCTGCTAGAACCGTGTGTTGACTATAAGTTGACAAAGCCTTGCATACGCGTCAACTCTGTTTTTTTAGGGGACCGTCAACTTAGTAAGGCCAGAAGTGTGTGGCAGAGAACTTATAGCCCATTTGAGATTTGTAAGAATGTGTAGCCCATTTTTGAATTCTAATGGAATTTACTACAACCCATTTACAGTTTGTTAAAAGTACATCCCATTTCAACCAACCGTTCAAAACAGAATTCAATAAAATTTCCCACATTTTGATGGGATCCGAAATATTTTTATCCCGAAATTTCTAGTCAAATTAAATACAATTTCAATATAAATTTATATTACGTAAAAATCCAACGAAACATTGCGCTCCCAACAATTAATGAAATTAAAATTTTCAATATCCAAAAATAATATTTTATAAAGTAATCACGTGTTTGGTGCATTTTTTTTAGTTACTGCCCAGTTTTTATAATTACATCCCATTTATTATTTCTTAAAGCCCATTTTCTTGTTAAGCCTAATGCATCCCTCCTAGGAAAGATTTGCAGCCCAGCGGGGCGGAGAATAACAACTTGACCTTGCCTGGGTATTCCTAAAAAAAGTATAGCTGGGCTAGCCATTTTCAGCTTGACAAAAATTTATATCTGGCCTGGATATCTGGCCTGGGCTAGACGGGCCACAGCCCGCCCAGTTAATACCTGCAGCGATGTTTTCGTTGTTGTTCAGAGGAGAAAAATTAATATCTGGGCTAAACATCGAAAAACTCTGCAGTGCTCACACCTGAAAAACACAAATACTGCTCGAGCTGCTTGGAACCAGCTGTCAGCCGCTTCTTGTGCAATTTTCTCGTTTATTGACTACTACATACGTTGACAATGGTGTGGGACCGTGATGTCAGGAAACCAGGAGGAAGCAAAATAAATTATAGTTATATATATATAATAAGGAGGCACTTGCGTACGTGAGGCTATGGACCTGGTGGGTCCCCATTGTCATCCTCTCCAAGTAAAGCCATCTCCTCGCCCGCGCGCACTTTCCGCGCGAAATAGTCAGCGCCCCCTGCCCCGCTTCCCGATGCAGGCGATTGCTCTGCCTTCAAACGACACAAGTGTCATCCGTCCGTCCATCTGCCGCCCACATTAATGATACGCGGTTGCCGAGGCGGCTACTCCGGCGCCACACGTCCGTCCCTCCGCCCGCCCACCATTGCTATATAAACTGCTGCGCCGGCCATAGCCGCAGTCATCCGCATCCGTTCCCTTTCTCCTGTCCACACCACTACTGCCCACCATGGCTTCCTCGCGCTCCAGCGCTCTTCGGGACGGGCGAACGACGGACCAGAAGGAGATGACAGCCATTGCTGCCGACCGGCCGGCCGGCAGGCAGCCGGAGGACTACAACGTCACAATGGAGAACATGGTAGTCGACGATCCGGCGCCAACCCCCTCCTCCGCGCCATCCTAGCCGGTGCATTGCACCATGACCATCGGCGAGGCCCGTGCCCAATATATGGACAGGGTGAGGAAGATGCGTGAGGAGTAGTTCCGGGAGGCGCAGGCCGACGCCGCCTACAACCACCATCTCCTCCAACAGCACCAAGAAGCGGAGGAGCAGATCGCCGGGGAGCGGGCAGAGCAGGAGGCGCTGCTCAACTCGTACCGCTCCGCCAGCAAGAGCCGCCTCGAGCGCTGGCGGTACCGCATGCGGGTGGCGGAGGCTGCGGCCGCCTACAAAGAGGCTAGCAAAGAGGGCGATGAAGCGGGCGAGGCGCTGTTTGGCGAGACCGAGGACGAGGCAGAGGACAATGCCGGCTCCGACGAGTCCCCGCTCCGCTGGCACCGACGAGGCCCTGCTCCGCCGAGGCCCCGCGGCGCCAACAACGAGGCAGAGGACACCGTCGGCTCCGCCGAGGCCCCGCCCCGCCAACAACGAGGCAGATGACATCGCCGGCTCAGCTGAGGCCCCACCCTGCGGGCAACGTCCGGGAGGATTTCCAACGCTCCGCTGAGGCGCCGCCCGCCGGCAACGAGACAGAGGACATCGCCGGCTCCGCCGAGGCCCCGCCCCGCTGCCAACGAGGCCGCGCCACACAGAAAACGAGAAAGAGTAGAACACGATAGGTCGTTGCCGCTCGGGTCCAAGTAAGGCCACCACTGCTACCCTCCGGTTGAAGCCAAGCTAGGCGAGTTGACCATTGATGGCCGGTTAGCTTCTTGGCGGCGACGTGGAGTCGGAGAGCTGCATTGGAGAAGAACGCTGCTTCTACTTAACTGTTGGTGCAGTTGGCTGACTGACACGTGGGCCCAACAGGCCACATGTCAGTTACGCAACTGCACCTGCAGTTAAGTCACTGAAGCTTCTGTTCGGCTCAGCGGGACACAGGTGGGTAGCTTCGGTTAATTAATTATACCTCCAGCGCACCCCTTTTTAGTTGAAGAATGTATGAAATGTAATGAAATCCGGCATGTTTATATGAAATCCGACCGTGTATGAATGAATTTATTTCGATTAGTTCGAATTCCTGTATCACTGGCATTGGGTGAACATGCAAAACAATACGTACCAGCATTATTCCCAGGGTGATCACCTCGTTTGCAGGAGTTTCACATGTAGTCCCTCCGGTCCTTTCTAGTCGTGCATACAAGTTTTGTCTGCAGTCAAAGTATCTCTACTTTGACCAATCTTATACAAAAAAGTATGCACTTTCACAATGTGTGAAGTAAAAAGGAACAGAAGGAGTATAAAGAGTTTGAGCAGCTTTTTAGCGTTTCTGTACATTGCAATCAAACACACAGGCCTGGCAATTCATAGAGAACATTCAAAACAATCGATAATTATGCATCTCAGCGACTCACATGTCAGAGGCAATATTTACTTCACAACTAAAGAATAAATAAAAAATTGATCGACGCTGCTGACAGCAATGGGCGTCCCATTCGAAAATATCAAACGCATGTCTTGCTAAAATCAATGAGCAAAATTTGACAAGGTTGTCCCATTCCAAAATATCAAATGCCTACGATTGTGGAATGGGCTGGGTTTGCCATCAGTTCGAACATTGAAATGGCAGCTTGTGCTAAATAAACAAGCTGTTCTTTTTGTGCAGTTCCACCAAAATCAACCAAATTCGCGTGTAGCTTGTATGATTTCACCCTTATATGTTGCAACGCCTTGAACATATCGGCACCTCCTTTCTTGTGGTGGAAATGAATGATTCGATGTATTCATGAACGTTTTGTGCAGTTACCATTGAAATCAAGCTGAGCACGCCTGTTTGCACAAATACAAAAAAGTGATTAGTATAAAGCAAACTGGACTATGAATTGACAGTTTCAACAGGCACATACATGGTGCATGTAGAGCACAAATTTAGAAAAATGGAACTCACCAGAAAGAATCCTAGAACAACAGTGTACTCGCGCATCACGGCAAAAAAATGGAGATTTGTCAGTCCTTCTGAGCTGAAGTTAGTTTGGTCTTGTGGGGAGTAATGTAACCATCCTTCAACTACTCCTTCTGAAGAGAAGATAGACATGGCTTCTTCTTCCTGGCATAATCTGAACTAGTCACTTCACGTACTCCATATTCTTCTTTAGAGGAAGATGATCATGTTGTGCAAAGACAAGAGGACTACTAAATGCTAGGATCCCTGTTTGCTCAAAAAAAGGAAAGGAAATATTTAAAACAACACAGATAAAGCACTTCTCAAGGACAATACCACTTTTTCATGACAGTATCTAAACAGTAGCACAACACCAATAGAGATGACAAAGCTCAATCATATGGATGAAATCAGTGGGCGAGTACCAACCTTTGCCAGGCGGCTTATTGTGTAGAGCATACAGATGATGCACTTCTCCGGAACCATCTGTTGCTATCTACGGTGGTGGCCATGCTTACTATATACTCCTCGATTAATTTAATGTTTCCAACATCTTCTTGTGCAGTTCCACTAAAATATATGGTATCTTCAAAGAAGATCCCTGTTTGCACAGGTAGAGATAATTACATATTACATTAAGAGTGGCATCAAATCAGTTGCAAAACAATTGCTCGTTCCAGCCATAGCAATAAATTAAGATGCAAAACTATATCATTACTTGTGTCATCATAGTTCCAGTGCTTCATTACAGCACCGGGAGTTGATTTTTGTTTTTCTTCCGCTTGTTCTTCCCCTTCATCAGTTGGTTCAATAACAGACAAGCTTCGCCTTCAATGTAAGATTTGGCATGTCAATTAGGGAGCACAAGTATAGTACTAAACTTAATTTCCTGATGAAAGTTGCAAAATACAGGCCAGCAGTTGTGAAATATCCTTATGTTACCTCAATGGGATATTACGGTGCACATACAGATTGGAAGTATTGTCTCCATTTGTGCAGTTCACTAAAATCAAGCAACATTACCGTACAAGTAGCACAACATATGAAAGCACGTTGCAGAATCATGTGAAAGAAGGCTAGTACTGACCTCTCATGATGCGGAATTCAAACAACTCATAGGAAGAAGATCTGAACCAAATTCTCGTTAACGGATAGGAAGTAAGATCTCCTCTTGTGCAGTTCCACTAAGATCAAGCAATCAAGCAACGTTGTCGGTGTGACATTTGGGTTGAACTGCACAAAACACTCTTAAAACAAAAGTGTTTTGTGCAGTGCAACAAAAGGTCATAATGGCAACGAGGTGAAGTAGATAACCCTGTTTACACAGAGGTGCAAAGGAAACAATTAGTGGTCAATAACGGTGGATGACACAAAAGCCAACAAAAAGAAGCATCTACCTTATCTAAATGTGAACGGAAGCAAGACAGTAGCATTTCTCAAATGGTGGCATGGATTAATATTAACGTAGAGATTATATTAACAATAAAATTTGTTAAACATGTAATTTGCTTTTAACTGTGGCATTGCATCAATTTTCCAGCGGCATTATTAGAGGGTGTTTGTTTACAAGGACATTTTGGTGTAGGGACTAAAAAAACTCCGTGCCAGTCCCATCTAAACCAAACAGGGGGGACTTTTAGGGACTAAAAGTGGGCATTTGGGACTAAAGAAAGAAGACCCCGAGGGAGTCTTTTTGGGACTTTTTCCAACAGTTGCCCCTGCCACGCATCGCACCTTGTCTCTATTAGTTCATTACTAGGGGTAACATGGTCTTTTAGCATGTCATTTAATAACCTCTAGTCCATGTTTAGTCCCTGTAACCAAGCAGGTAGGGACTAGGGAGTTTTTAACCAAACAGGGCCTTAGATTAACAACAGCTAATGAGTTGCATGGGACAGTGGACGCACCAGCACCATGTGCATCTACCGATGTACTGTGGTCATGCACAGTCTGTTGCAACAAAGAACAAACAACCAAGGAGAATATTTGTGTTGGTCCCAGTTTTGTTATCTTTAGACACCTTTCCCTATGTGAGCGCAGCAAATCTAGTCCTGCTCAAACTCTACAGCCTTGTCCCTTCCTTTCCTTTTTGAACTAGTACTTTCGCCCCTTCCTTTCCTCTTTGAACCACGTCCTAGATTTATGCGATACAACTTTCCCCACTACTTTCCCGCATTCCTTTCCTCTTTGAACCACGTCCTAGATTCATGCTATACAACTTTCCCCCTTCATTTCCTCTTTGAACCACGTCCTAGATTCATGCTATATACAACTTTTCCCGCTACTTTCCCCCACTCCTTTCCTCTTTGAACCACGTCCTAGATTCATGGTATACATGCAGCTAGAGCAATGCATGTGGAGTAAGTAAATTATACCTTAAGGTTCTTGGGGCGTGGTTTGGTGGGCGACGGGACGGCGGCGAAGAAGAAGGGGTCGGAGGCCCTCCTGCGGCGCCGCTGGGTGGAAAGTGAACAGCTGCGCCGGTAGTCCCTCGCCGACGGCGACAGCGTTAAGCCCCCTTCCCTTCCCGGCGGACGGATCCTGCCGGCTCTTTGAGCAGCAGTGAGGGGAGAGAGAGGCCAACGAAGTCTTGTTTAGATCTGGAGAGGGCAAGAGAGTGTGAAGAGAGCAACTACAAGCGCTGAGGCTCCAGCGGGAGAGGGCGAGAGAGTGTGAAGAGAGCAACTACAAGCGCTGAGGCTCCAGCGTGTATATATATACTGGAGAGGGAGTGTGAAGCGTGCAAACCCTAGAAAACATTTTGACCAGTCAAAGAATCCACCCGAGACCTCAAGTTTGATTTGCGAACAGGCGAACCAGCTACACAACCTTCCCGTTATGTTCAACGAGAGGGCAATAACCTTTTATACATTCCTGCATTCGTGTGACAAGCATGCCGTGTTTTTTGTGTGTGTGTGGGAGTCATTGGGATTTCAATCATATGGCTTTGGTGGTAAGACTATCCACAGTGGTGCAGAAATAATGCAGCCTTAGTCACCTTACCTCTCTCCACGTAGTACGTTGGGTCCCACCAGTCAGAGGGTGAAACAAACAAATTAATAAGAAAAATTAAAAGCGCCAGCAGTGTATCTTACCTCACACATCTCAGTACTGCTCGGGAACACTGTCCAATTGATCCCTCTGTTCGCTCACGTACTATTTTAAGTGAATCCTTATTATAACATGCGCACAAATTTTGGGCACTTGTATTCGACTTAAGTCAGTGTGCCACCGTATCTCGAATACTTACTACTCCGTCCGTCTAGGTGTAATAAGTCATGTTAGAAGGTGCAACGGGACCAAGGTGCGTGCGTGTGTGTGTGTGTGTGTGTGTGTGTGTTTAACAGCATGTGTGTGTTAGAGAGAGCGACAGATCGACCTACTTCTACAGAGAGATGTTGTGTAGTGTAGTACGATTTTAGCCGCGAGAGTCGGTGCATCCTCTCGTTTCCGGGCGTGCCCGGTAGGGACATGTGGACAGCTGCCACGCCCGCTCCTGACCAGCCTGGCCCACTCAAAGCCCTTCCATCGCCC
This sequence comes from Triticum aestivum, assembly GCF_018294505.1. Lineage (NCBI taxonomy): Eukaryota > Viridiplantae > Streptophyta > Magnoliopsida > Poales > Poaceae > Triticum > Triticum aestivum. The sequence continues at coordinate 519,523,905 of NC_057802.1, forward strand.
GCGCGCGCTTCCCGCCCGAAATGGTCAGCGCTGCTCCAAAGAATCGGTGCCGCATTCATGCCCGGGCAGAGCGGACGCGACCTCTCACTGGCGCAAGAGTGATGGTTGCTTCGTCCGTCCAACTTACTGCTGGGTCTATGTGATTTGACGGCTCATTGGTCTTTATTACTGAGGTGGTAGGACTGCTGGATGTCCCACGCTTTCGGCGAAAGGAGGTACTACTACTAGATTACAATTTTCTCCATGCTTACAGCGGAGGCGTGCAAGAGCAGTGAAAACACACAGGCTCAGTGATTACATGGCCCAACTCACACTATCACCGTGCGACACCTAACTCTTTACATAGTACTCCCTCCGTTCCTAAATATTACTAGATGAGTCCCCGCGCGTTGCCGCGGAACAGTGGTATATCTCTCTGCGCAAAATTATCGATTTCATAGAACTGAAAAAAAAACTCTATAACCGCATGACAAATGTGGTAGCCAAACTAAATAAACTCCCATCATCATTTAGATCATCCCATATAAGGAAAAAAGATCAGCCAACTCCTACTGCATAATGGGATTATACTTTTCTTTTTGACATGTTAATGGGACTTAAAAGCTCACTTACATGCATGCTACCGGTGCATGCTTGCATGCAAACATGTTGATGTGATTTAAACCCACTCACATGCATTTGCCACGGTATTTCTGCATGCTTGCATGTGGCTTAGTGCGGAGCCTCTCAACGTCTAGATCAGACGGCTATTATGGACGAATTTACTTCATCTAACGGCTACATCAATGTTGATGATGTGGCTCAAGGAGAGGATAGAGAATTCCTAGTAGTGGGGGCTAGCTATTACTAGTAGATAAGTCTTTGTAGAGATTCCACTACATATGGAACAAAATGAATGAATCTACACTTAAAATGCATCTATATACATCCGCATGTGGTTCATGGTGAAATATCTACAAAGACTTATATTTAGGAATGGAGGAAGTACTAGTATAGTACGTACTGTAATTTATTAGCGAGATAAATTTGTACAATGCTTTGAAGCTTCCAGCTTCTGTTACATGTATCTTGCGTCCAAGGTTGCCCATTGCAACATTTCATCAAATACAAAGGAGACTAACATGCATGCTATTGCATCTCAATGACTGACAGATCATAGCAAATATGTACTCCCTCCGTTCCAAAATAAGTGTCTCAACTTTGTGCAAACTTTAGTACAAAGTTGTACTACTACTAAAGTTGACACTTATTTTGGAACAGAGGCAGCTAAAGAAAAAAATGATCCATGCAGTCCCTAGCCCTTGAACCGTGAACCCTGACCAGGCTTCAATTTGCTGGCAACGTTCGAGCTTCCTAATAAATGAAGTTTGCAACCTTTTGACCTTCGGATCATTTTGTGCAGTTTTACCAAAATCGAGAGGAGCATCCCTGTGGCAAAGAAATTGAATAAGCGTGATTAGAATAAGATTAGTGGGACTAGTTGATGAGACATAAACTCATCACAAATACAGTACATAGAAGCCGGTAGAGGTATGTGCGGGGCAAAGAAGTAGAGAAATATCCACAGGGAGTGATGTGGGCAGCTGGATCAGTGGTGCAAGCCGGCTGTAAAGGGAGTTGTACCTGAGGGACGTAGCTCAACCTTGAGGAGGGCGGCGGGAGGCGGCAACTGCCCACGTCGTGGCAGTGAGCAAGGGACGGAGGCAACCTCGCCGGCTTTGTGAGAGAGAACGGCGGGGACCCCTGATCGGGACGTGCCGTCCGTGGGTTTTTGCCGTGGGCGACGGCCACCGCATCTAGACTAAGCATCCACCCCTTTCCCAAGCGGACGTGATCCGCCGGGATGTTAGAGATGTGGCCACAGTCGTTTTGTGCGAGAGAGTGTGAAGAGAGCAACCCCAGCAAGCAACCATGTAGGCTCGCCCGTCCTGACTATGTATATAGTGGAGCGGTTTCCTTTTCTCTCCATATGAACCTATCATATTGCGTACGTGCCACTGAAGAAAAAAACTTTATTTATAAATGGAGCGGCACCTACTACTCGTTCTCCTATAACCTTGCACTTGGCATCTCCAAAATATTAACCTTGCGATTGGCTCTTCGCCTCTTCGGGAAGTCGAGCAATAATGGTAGTGCAGTATATATCGTTCTGGCTATATGAGACCGAATGAATTGCTGCACGTCCACCACGTGGGCGAGGGTCGAGGGGCGAGGGAGAGTGCTACATACGGAGCAAAATGAGTGAATCTACACTCTAAAATACGTCTATATACATCAGTGATTGGAGTATGTACTAGTAGTTCATATTGAAATCAACTAAAGGACATATATATTCCAAACAATATGATATAATCTCTATAACCAAGGTAGTAGGGACGAGGAGTAAATGGAGGGAGTAGTAATTTTTTCTCCTTGTCCTGCGAGCCACCGCGCGCATGGGCGAGGGAGCAGGCGTAAGGTAGGGCAAGCTTCACCTCGTCCTGTGAGCCACTTCGCCCGTGGGCGGGGGAGACGGCATACTAACAAGCTTCTCCTTGTTCTGCGAGTTGACGGGACACATCAAAAGTACTCCAGTGTATAGAGCCTTGCCTCTAAGGTAGCCCCGACATGGTTTGCCTCTTTTTTTAACATAACACGTCAAGTCGCAATTTGTTTGTTCACCCGTGGTAGACGATCCTCCCTCCACCAAGTGGACAACCAGTACACGTGCCAACTACCACGTGGGCTGCCTTTTTCATACAGAAATGAGCTCCACCGTTTACCCGCGCGGGTGTGGTTGGGAAAGAGACGGGAGTACGTGCGCCGTGCATGCACCTCTTCTCTTCGTGCACGTCCCCCACCTACGTGGGTGTGTGTGAGAGATACAAACCGCGTTCGTGAGTTTTTTTGTTTTGGGG
>NC_057802.1:519527081-519530060 GCF_018294505.1 Triticum aestivum
GGGGGTGGGGTGGGGGGTTGATTTCGTGAATTATTGGTGGGAATATGTGTCGATGACATCTCAAACAAAATTTTGCATGCAATGTGTGTGAAATGGAGGCCTATCCATATCATACATAGAGGGTCGGGCAATCCACGAGAAGAGAGGGAGGGGTCATAGCTATCGATAGAGTCGAAGAGAGGATCAAGTGGGTGGGTGCGAGATCGATGAAGAGAGCCATCGAAATTGTGTGTGTGTGCAAGTCAAAGATATAGGGCGACTGGCCTACCGGAACGTTAGAGGGCACATGTCAAGTTTGTGTGTGGCAGGGAGACATGACTAGAGTGCTCGATGTATCGGTGTGTGTGGCGGGGAGGGGGTGGGGGAGGGGTAGGCAGAGGCCTAACTATAGAGGTAGAATGACTCGTATATGTGTTGAGAAGGAGAGACCCAGCTATGTCTTGAGGGAGATCGGTCGACATCCATACATAACTAAAGGACGGGAAATATGATGGGACAGAGAGAGAGAGGAGAGAGAGAGGGAGGGAGAGGGGTAGAGTGCTGGATGGGTGATGGAGTTGCTTCTCGAAGATGGTGGGAGAGGCCTACTAGACAAACTGAGGGTGGAACTGCAATGTTATCAATAAGAGTGGGGATGTGTTTCTGTGTGTGCATGTGCGTGATAGATCTATCGGGATGCATCCATGGATGATGAAGGGGAACCATGTGTTTGGTAAGCAAACCTAACTAGATCGGTAGATCAATTGTTGTTTGTCGGAGGAAGGGAGAGACACAACTAATGAGGTAGATTGATTGACGTGTGGGTAAAAACAAGTTATTAGGAGCTAGCTAGCTATATGTATAGCGAGAGATCGGTCGGTGTACGTCCATTTGTTAGAGGCAAATAAGGCCCACCGAGACGGATAGACAGAGAGAATGGAGCTAGGAGGTGGTGCGAGAGGCCCAACTACTAGCTAGATAGGGGGAGGAGTGTGCGGTTGTGAGATCGATGAAAAGAGGGGCGAGAGTTTACACGTGTGTCTGACCATATGAGAGACACGAGGCAAGGACACATAAAGGAGGAGATTGAAGGTGTGTGTATGTTGTAGGCAGGCATCGCTGGAGAGGTTTATTGATCGCTGTGTGTCAGAAAGGAGTTGTGGAGACTCTGGGAGAACGACCTAAAGAGAAAAATCAATGTGCCCGGTGGATAGAACGCCGAGGGAGGGGGAGGGCGAGGAGGGCGTGTGCATGCACGAGAGAAAGTTAGTGGTAGCTACAAAGGTTAGAGGATTGTGGGGGTGTAAGAGACTAACAAAGATCATAATTTGATATGAAAGCGGATTCATATATTTGAATAGGAGATCATAGTGTTTTAAACATTGCATGCATGAATATAGCGGTGATACATGGGTTGTGCACATGTTATACCATAATATGATAATGCATGGCGTTTGCAACTCACAGCTAAATGCCGAACAATCTAAACCATACTATACATCAAACAATCTCACATTTTATTTGAATTTGTGATAATGTGTGGCGTTTGCAGCTTACAACTAAATATCGAACAATCTAAACAATACTATATATCGAACATTCTCACATTTTATTTGAATTTGTGGTAATGTATGGTGTTTGCAACTCACATTTAAATACTTGTAGGCGTAGGGAGCGGGGCACCATACATACTGTGATAAACACATTATACATATGAGACATGGTTTAGATTATGAAGATCTAGCTAGATCTAGAAACGTAATGTGATTTGAAATCAAAATAAAGTGGATTCAAAAAATCTAGTTCGAGTTCATATAGTACACATAGTTCATATGTAACTCGAGACTAATCATGTGGTGTGCTGTGAAGATAATACACAAACGATGGTTTAACTTGACAATAATGATGATTGTAGATCTTATTAAAACAGAGAAACAAATTCAAATGCTTTGACTTCACAACAATCATTACTGTAGATCTTATTCAAATAGAGAAACGAATTCAAATTATTTCATATTGAAGCGGTAGTACATACGTTTGGAATGCAATAAAACGTTCATTTGCGTAGTAGGTTGCATGCATTATACACGTAGCGAAATATTTATGATATATCTTTGTCTCGTTGTGCTCCGACAACTCCCTCCATCTCAACCCGCGCCTTGCTATTCCGAAATTACAACGCGCGCGAAAGCTCCCACCTCCTGTGAAATCCCGACACACGAAATGCCCGTGGTACCCCTAAACCAAAAGAACCGCCTCAAATCGATGGGGGTACTTTTGTAACTTACCCCACATTTCGGAAAAGCGCGTCTCTAAGCCATGGTTCCCCACTGCCATCCCATCTGCCTACCCATTCGTACATCGAGGCCGCGAAAACCAGCGACGAAACCCCACACCCTGCTCCGTCCGCCACCCAGCCGGAGCCTCTTCCCCGATGATGTCGTCCACAGCAACACCTCAACGTCCCTCATCCACCGTACCGGATGAGGATCCGTCGTTGATCTCATCGTCCCGCCGGCTCAGCCACCCCGTCCTCCACCTCCAAGGAGCTGCCCCGACGTTCCCCTCGTCTTTCACGCCACCTCCATTCCCAGACCGCCGTCTTCACCTGCACCACCGGAAGAGCATCATCATCACCGTTTCCTCGGATGAAGCTGCGGCCTAATTGGCGCCACCAAAGAGGTTGTACACTAATCACCGCATTTTCTTCTTGATTCGATCTCACGGTGCTGCCGGCACTCGGTCCCGAGCCGACACGGCACGGCTTCATCCACGACGTCGCTCCCTCGGCGGCGACGTCCACATCAATAGAAGCTCCTGCTGCTTTAGCTCTCGCTCGCGCTGCTGCTCTGCTCTTGCTCTCGGTCCCCTGCCTGGTCTGCTCTTGCTATTGCTCTTGCTCGCGCTGCTGATCTCACTCTTGCTCTTGCTTGCGATGCTGCTCCGATTTACCTACACTTCAGTCGACTGAATCGACTTTTGGGTCAGTCGATTTTCAGG
>NC_057802.1:519530335-519539910 GCF_018294505.1 Triticum aestivum
GGGGGCGGTGGTCGCCGGCGGTGGCGGGGCGTTGGCGGGGCGGTGGCGTGGGCATCGCCGGAGAAAAAGCTCGACACGGGGGGGCCTGGAGGGATGGCCGGGGCGGCGGCGGACCGGCGGTGGGGAGTGTTTTCGGGGCGGGCGGGGCGGCGCACCGCCGGCCGCGGGCAGCGGGGGGCTGCTGTTTGGCCGGTGGTGGCTAGCGGCTCTCGGGGGTGGAGGTTGAAGATGAACTGCAGGCCCTTGATTTCGTATCCAATGGCTGCAAAATCGACTGACCAGAGATGAAGAAGTCAGTTGACCGAGGTGTGGCATCACCTTGCTAGTGCGTTCAGTTTCGACAGAAAAATTCAGTTTCGACAGTTAAGTTCAGTTTCGACAGTTAAGTTCAGTTTTGACAGTTAAGTTCAGAGATGAGCGGCTGATGTATTTTACATCTAGCACTTTGTGGTTATGTATTTTACGTCATGTATTGGAGATGCTATTAGAATTCCACTCAGGTTAACGTTGTTCGTTGTCTCTCTTGTCCTGCTTCAGCCTCGGCATCGTACAACTCACCGGAGCTGCTCCAACGACGAAACCCTCCATCACAGCGGAGTAGTACCTCGGGCTCCATCTCGAGACGCCTAAGATCTCCTTCCCCTTCTCCAACAGCAAAGTCAGCCGGAGCATCCTCACCGGCCAACCCAATCACGCTGAGATCGACATGGCTTCGCCAAAGAGGTTGTACACTTGTTGCATCCCTTTTTTACTCTACATGTTATATATATTGTCCACTGAGCACACGGATTTGTTCCTTTAGTGTCTCCTTGAAAGAAAAAACTTAGGAATTTTAATTTTCACTTGTCCTCCTTTTCAAATTCCTATTCATGAAGCACAAGAATAAGAGATAGTAGCATAATAGCATTATAACCGTACATTTTCTTGTGGTTTGACTTAATCTCACCATGCTTCTTTGCATCCTGTGATCTTCCAATTGTTGTGAATCAAACACCCAGATTGGCAGAAATCCTGTGTTTTTAAATTCTCCGTTTTTCACGTGCATTCCTATCCTATTCCTGTCTATTTCCTATCCTTGCATTGTTGGAACCCTCCAATTCAAATGAGCCCTTACAGAATTACTTCTCTTTCATATAGTTGTCAAAGAAAACCTTGCGTGGTTTGTCCCGCTCCTGCTGCGCCGTCGTCCACCCCAGCTCAGCTGCTCCAACGACAGAAGGGTCCAGCACAGCAGGGATCCGGCCTCCAGACTCTCTTTCGCCACCTCAGATCTTCTTCCCCGCCGCTGGCAGCCATGAAAAATGCATTACCATCATCAACCGAGCAGATGACCTCGAGGACTACACCGGTCTGCAAGAGAGATCGCACTCTTTCGTGTCTACTTACGTTATGCATCGCTTAATATTACATGCTACTTTATCGTCCTGTTCACCGATTAGACTCTGAGTCAGCTCCAAACTAATGGTCAAACTTGAGTTTTTAAATGGTTGTGGGGTACATATCGGGGCCGCTATCAATAGTATCTATCTACTATCTGGTTAATCTCCGGTGTCTACTATGAGTTTCATGTTGGGTGGGAAACAAACAGTAAAGAAGCCATTATCTGTATTTTTTAACTGAAGCCATTATCTGCCTGCTATTATTGGTTTTGGGTCTATCCACAGGTTGCTACCATCACTCTCGATTTCTGCATGCACTCCATACATAATCTCACTATGTTTTATTCCTATGCATGACAGTTATTGTAAACAATGGAACTGAACATGTAGAGCAAAAGAGACGAGCCTTGCGTGGCAATAAAATCACATGCAGACGTCGCTCCATGGTAGGCGCAAAGGCAGCCCCCCTCCACGCATTTCGGATTGTAACCGAGAGGAAGATATCTGCCCTGAGGGGGATTCAGAAGGAGAAGACAACTCCTATTTACCCCCTGAGGTCTTCTCTCTAACTTGGCATGCTGATGTTGGTTATATCATGCATATGGTGTCTTGCATTGCTTACTTTATACATCAAATATGTCATCTGCTTAGTTTAGACATCCTTTGTGCGAATGCCATCTGTTTAGTTTATTCATCATTTATGTGAATTATGCAACACCATATTGTTTAGCCAGGCATCATATATGTGAATTTTGCAATGCCATCCTACTTAGCCAGTCATCTTATATGTAAATTATATTAGGCCATCCTTTTTTTTGTTACATATTACATTTGTCAACAATGTTAGTACATTCAACTACTCTTCGTGTGCATGAACCATTTGACACGGTGATGGCAAATTCTGGAGTGAAAACAAGGTCTTCAGAGCAGACTATGCTATCTGACGAAGCGCATATCTCGCTGGTTACGGATAGCTCCTCAGAGGAGGATTCAGAGACAGATGACCAGTCCTATTCCCCCCCGAGGTGTACGCTCTAACTTGGCAGGGTTATGTTGCTCATATCGTGCATATGGTGTCTCGCATTGCTATGTCATTTGATTAGTTTAGACATGCTTTGTGTGAATGCCACCTGTTCAGTGTCTAATTACCATATATGTGAATTATGCATTGCCATCTTGTTGCAAGACATTATATATGTGAATTATACAATGCTATCTTGTTGCAAAGGCATTATATATGTGAATTATGCAATGCCATGCTGTTTAGCCAATCATCATGTATGTGAATTATATCATGCTATCATTTTTTTGTATTACGTGTTCCATTTGTCGACAACGTTTGTATATTCAACTACTCTTCCTGTGCATCAGCCATTTGAAGCGGTGATGGAAGTATCTGGAGTGAAAACAAGGTATTCAGAGCAGACAATGCTACCTGCCGAAGCAGACATCTTGTTGGTTACAGAGAGTTCCTCAGAGGAGGATTCAGAGACTGATGACCAGTCCTATTTCCCCCCTGAGGTCTATGCTCAAACTTGGTAGGGTTATATTACCCATGTCATGCATGTTGTCTTGCATTGCTTAGTTTTTACATCATATATGGATTGCCATCTGCTTACTTGCTTACTATATTAATCATATATTTGAATTATATCATGCCATCATGTTTACATAGTACATACACATCATCTATCTGAATTATGGCATGGCAACCCATTTAATAAAGACATCATATAGTTATATCATCTCATCCTGTTTAGTGTTTACAGTCATCATATTTTGAATTATGGCATTCTATCCGTGAATGTATGTGAATTATGGCATGCCAACCTATTTAATAAACACATTATATAGTTATGTCATGTCATCCTGTTTACATAGTCTCATATTTTGAACTATGTCTTTCCATCTTTTTTAGTTAGCCATCATAATGTGAAATTGTGTCATGCTATCCTGTTTAGTTAGCCATCATATATGTGAAATTGTGTCATGCTATCCTATTTGGCTAGACAACATAAATATGCATTATTTCATGCCCTTTTTTATTCCCCACTACCCATTGCACCTGTCTATCATACAATGTCTATACTTTCAATTACTTTTCTTGTTTATCAGCCATTTCAATTGGAGAGCGTGATGGCAGTATCTAAGGGAGTAACAACACGGTCTTCAGAAAAGATAGTGCTACCAGTTGATGCAGATAGAACCACGGTTGTACTTGCCCAAGGACCAGATCCACCACACATAACCCAGACTCTCGCAGATTGTACCCCTACCCAGTTGGACAGAGAACCAGCTACACCCCTTCTAACCCCAACCCCGGCAGATAGTAACCCAGTTCCAGTTGACACAGCACCGTCTCCACCACAGAGCACCCAAACACGAGCAGTTAGTAAGGGAACTGCAGTGCCCAAAGCATGAGGACCACCACTCCGAATCCCAACTCAACGCTTAAAGGAGAAGAAGATTTGTTCTCAGGTCAGGTTCTGTAGCTATGGTTCATACTCCTTTGCTCCTGCATTACTGTATTTACTCATACCAACTATTTTCAAATTTGAAGGATGGAATTGAAACTCCAATGGCGCAACAGGTATGTTTTAAACCTGTTTCTTTAACTGGTTTGCTGTTGTAACCTGCTCTATGTTGATTTCTGTTTCAATTGAATAAACAGTTATGTTCTCATGTCATGCACATTACAAGTGTTGTTATTGCTCTATAGTTACCCACACTTATATTCTGTCTATTCTGCTTTGTCTTGAACAAATATTATTTGAACTGTGTCTCTATCTTGATTTGGCAACAAAAACTAGAATGATATAGACCATAAAGTGACCATGGTACATAGATATATGTTTGTTTCATGCTGTTATCCTGTCCACTTTACTACTGAACTCATTTACCAAAATGAGTTTCATATACAACATGGTAAACATGTGATGTGTGTGCTTGTTTCTCATTTAGCATGCGGACAAAATATTGGAGAACAGTATCGCATTATCCAATGTTAAAGGAAGTAATGCAGATAAGGTTCAAGATAGTGAGACATCCCTGTTGGTCTCCAAGAAAGCTGATAAAAACTATCTTGACGACAGTGAGGGAACCCGAAAGTCCTGTCTTGATGTAGTGTTCGAGTTACTGGCCACTACTGCTGGCACAAGCTCTTCGAACTCGCTGCCTAGATCAGTTCGTCTTCTTGGGTCTCAACTTCAAGTTGAAAGACATCGATCAGATGTACTGCGACAGGAAGCTGAAGGACTGAGGAAGTCCATGCAGAATTTAGATGCATATTTTCTGGTGCAACAGCAAGCGCTGGAGGATTTAAGCGCCAAACAAGAGAAAGTTAATAAGCTTGCTAAGCATCTTGCCAGCATTATGGGTACCCAGGATATTGTTTCTTGAGATCTTCTGAAGTGGTTTCAGTTCTGAATTTGTTTTGCTGCGGCGTTTATTGGCGCTGGTCGCCAACTTTGACAACCAGTGTATATGATATGCTGCTTTGTTCCCTATATTTGCACTGGTGGCAAACTTTGATGCCCAGTGGATGTAATATGTGTAATAGACGTGATAGCCTAGCGTTAGTTGCTTGCTTATTTATTTCCTTGTTGTCTTGTTTATTTGTTTGCTTGTAGTCATTGCAGTTCTTTTTCTGCGGTTAGCTAGTGGCTGCAATAACCTATTTTTTAAAACTAGGCCACAATAACCATGGGCTAATATTTACTGTAGTGACACTGGGCCTGTTACTGGCCGTAGAAACAGTGGGCCTTCTACGGGCCATAGAAACAATGGGCCTTCTACGGGCCGTAGAAACAATGGGCCTTCTGCGGGCCGTATCATCAATGGGCCTTATATGGGCCGTATGATCGATTGGCCAAACATGGGCCAAACAGACCGCATTATGGCCGTAAACAGGCTAGAGTTGGAATCGTCCGTTCATGGGCCGACCATAATGGGCCATCGTTAATAGGTCGTATTTGATGACGCTATGAAAAATGCCCAACGTATTAACGGACCACAAACGGGCCGACTGTAACCACGGGCTGAATTTGGCCCACAAGCAGAAAATTACAGTAACGGGTCGTAAGTAAACGAATGCTGGAAATGAGCCCAAGAATAAATGGGCTCTGAGAAGGCCGAAAGATAACATGGGCTGGAAACGGCCCAGCGGAATAACGGGCCGTTAACGGGTATAAAGTGATGCACTGTTCATTACGGGCCAGTTTCACCATGGGCCGTTAATGGGTGTAAAGTTATACACTGTTCATTACGGGCCAGTTTCACCACGGGCCGTTAATAGGCCAAGAGTTACATAGGGCCTCATATGGGCCGAAAGACGTCATGGGCCATACATGGGCCAGAAGTGAAAACAGGCTGGAATCATATTGGATGGCCCAGATGACGCTACTGGGCCTAATTCGGATAGGGCGTAACGGGCCTTGGGTTAGCGGGCTGTAAATGGGCTATATGAGAACATGCCGTTAACAGGCTTTGCATGGGCCGGCCCGCCACCTTTTGACCAAGTAAAACGGGCCGGCCTTTTCACAGGAATGGGCCTCTGTTGGGCCGTGCCACGTGTCGACGTATCATAGGCGCCTTCTGTCCAATGAGTGGATGACATCTGTCCCAACGATGAGCCGACACGTGTTTCCTCCAGCCAATGATGATTTTACACGTGGAAAATCCCCATTGGTCGAGGCTCTTAACGGGTTATCGGATCCAAAACCTGACCCGATAGCTTAACGGCGTTCCGTTACTGTGGATGCCACGTGTCGGTCACCCTTGACGAAAGCACTTCTCTGACGCGCGATTTATCGTCATGGAAGTGGACACTTCCGTGATGATAATTTTGGTAATGTCATGGAACACTTCTTTGACAGCACATGTATGACTATCTTGATTCTGTCATAAATTTGTCATGGATGTACATGCAGGACAAAAAACGCGACCTACTGTGACAAACACATATCATCACGGATATGTATATTTTTGTAGTGCTAGAGCGCTCGATGTATCGGTGTGTGTGGGGGAAGGGGGGTGGGGGAGGGGTAGGCAGAGGCCTGACTATAGAGGTAGAATGACTCGTATATCTGTTGAGAAGGAGAGACCCAGCTATGTCTTGAGGGAGATCGGTCGACATCCATACATAACTGAAGGACGGGAAATATGATGGGACAGAGAGAGAGAGAGAGAGGAGAGAGAGAGAGGGAGGGAGAGGGAGGGAGAGGGGTAGAGTGCTGGATTGGTGATGGAGTTGCTTCTCGAAGATGGTGGGAGAGGCCTACTAGAGAAACTGAGGGTGGAACTGCAATGTTATCAATAAGAGTGGGATGTGTTTCTGTGTGTGCCTGTGCGTGATAGATCTGTCGGGACGCATCCATGGATGATGAAGGGGAACCATGTGTTTGGTAAGCAAACCTAACTAGATCGTTAGATCAATTGTTGTTTGTCGGAGGAGGGGAGAGACACAACTAATGAGGTAGATCGATTGACGTGTGGGTAAAACCGAGTTATAAGGACCTAGCTAGCTATATGTATAGCGAGAGATCCGTTAGGGTACGTCCATTTGTTAGAGGAAAATAAGGCCCAGCGAGACGGACAGATAGATAGATTGGAGCTAGGAGGTGGTGCGAGAGGCCCAACTACTAGCTAGATAGGGGGAGGAATGTGCGGTTGTGAGATCGATGAGAAGAGGGGCGAGAGTTTACACGTGTGTCTGACCGTATGAGAGACACGAGGCAAGGACACATAAAGGAGGAGATTGAAGGTGTGTGTGTGTATGTTGTAGGCAGGCATCGCTGGAGAGGTTTATCGATCGGTGTGTGTCGGAAAGGAGTTGTGGAGACTCCAGGAGAACGACCTAAAGAAAAAAATGAAAGTGCCCGGTGGATAGAATGCCGAGGGAGGGGGAGGGCGAGGAGGGCGTGTGCATGCACGAGAGAAAGTTAGTGGTAGCTACAAAGGTTAGAGCATTGTGTGGGTGTAAGAGACTAACAAAGATCATAATTTGATATGAAAGCGGAATCATATATTTGAATAGGAGATCATAGTGTTTTAAACATTGCATGCATGAATATAGCGGTGATACACGTGCTGTGCACATGTTATACCATAATGTGATAATGCATGGCGTTTGCAACTCACAGCTAAATGCCGAACAATCTAAACCATACTATCCATCAAACAGTCTCACATTTTATTTGAATTTGTGATAATGTGTGGCGTTTGCAGCTTACAACTAAATATCGAACAATCTAAACAATACTATATATCGAACATTCTCACATTTTATTTGAATATGTGGTAATGTGTGGTGTTTGCAACTCACGTCTACATACTTGTAGGCGTAGGGGGTGGGGCACCATACATAATGTGATAAACACATTATACATATGAGACATGGTTTAGATTATGTAGATATAGCTAGAGCTAGAAACGTAATGTGATTTGAAATCAAAATAAAGTGGATTCAAAAAATCTAGTTCGAGTTCATATAGTACACATAGTTCATATGTAACTCGAGACTAATCATGTGGTGTGCTGTGAAGATAATACACAAATGATGGTTTAACTTGACAATAATGATGATTGTAGATCTTCTTAAAACAGAGAAACGAATTCAAATGCTTTGACTTCACAACAATCATTACTGTAGATCTTATTCAGATAGAGAAACGAATTCAAATTTAGTTCATATTGAAGCGGTAGTATATACGTTTGGAATGCACTAAAACGTTCATTTGAGTAGTAGGTTGCATGCATTATACACGTACTAAAATATTTTAATTGAACATAACATGAATTCAAAGTTTTGAATGACATTTGTAGTGCGCATTGATTTGGTACAGTACAGGTTAGGCTTGTCCGGAAATTTCAACCCGCGCCTTGTTAGCCCGAAATATTTAAGATATATCTTTGTCTCGTTGTGCTCCCGACAACTCCCTCCATCTCAACCCGCGCCTTGCTATTCCGAAATTACAACGTGCGTGAAAACTCCCACCTCCTGTGAAATCCCGACACGCGAAATGCGGGTGGTACCCCTGAACCGAAAGAACCGCCTCAAATCAGTGGGGGTACTTTCGTAACTTACCCCACATTTCGGACAAGCGCGTATCTAAGCCATGGTTCCTCACTGCCATCCCAACCGCCCACCCATTCGTACACCGAGGCCGCGAAAACTCGCGATGAAACACCACACCCTGCTCCGTCCGCAACCTAGCCGGAGCCTCTTCCCCGACGACGTCGTCCACAACAACACCTCGACGTCCCTCATCCACCGTACCGGATGAGGATCCGTCGTCGATCTCATCGTCCCGCCGGTTCAGCCACCCCGTCCTCCACCTCCAAGGAGCTGCCCCGACGTTCCCCTCATCTTTCGCGCCACCTCCATACCCACACCGCCGTCTTCACCTGCACCACCGGAAGAGCATCATCATCACCGTCTCCTCGGATGAAGTTGCGGCCTAATCGGCGCCACCAAAGAGGTTCTACACTAATCGCCGCATTTTCTTCTTGATTCGATCTCACGGTGCTACCGGCGCTCGGTCCCGAGCCGACACGGCGCGGCTCCATCCGCGGCGGCGTCGCCGGCTACTTCCTCCACGGCGTCGCTCCCTCGGCGGCGACGTCCACATCAGTAGGAGCACCTGCTGCTTTAGCTCTCGCTCGCGCTGCTGCTCTGCTCTTCACTACAAAAAAAGACACATCCGTGACATTTTGGGCCGAACGAAATTTTTTTCTGTCATACATATGACACTTCTATGACGATAATTGTGACAAAACCCGGTATCATCATAGATGTGGTGGGCTCCTACTTCTATGACAAAAAATCATGACAGAAAATGGGCTTTTCGTCCTGCGCGGGCCAGAGACGCAGCTGCATGACATTCTTTGGGCTGTCCATGACGGAAAAAACCATGGTAGAAGCGAGGGGGAGGAAAATTTTGGGGACTTCCCGGTTACGGTGGGAGGTCGGGGGCCGAGCGATGCGCGTTTCTCTCGTACATGTACGCGCGTGTGTGCGAGGCGTTGGCTCTAACTGAACCCGAGCGAGGCTTTGGGCTCTAACTGAACCCGAGCGATTGCACTGCAGACTACGCGTTACTGAACCCGAGCGATCGATCGAGGCTTTTAACTGAACCCGATCGAGCAATTCCTTCGCTACTGCTGCTAACTGAAGCCGATCGACTGGATGAACAGTGA
>NC_057802.1:519540734-519565299 GCF_018294505.1 Triticum aestivum
CGTAGGTGGTCCGTTTCGTCCGTTTTGCGCTATGCCACACCCCTCCCGATCAACAGGACCCCCGTTTCGACCGTAGGAGGTCCGTTTCCTCCGTTTTGCGGTATGCCACACCCCTCCCGATCAACAGGACCCCGTTCCGAACGTAGGAGGTCCGTTTCCTCCGTTTTGCGGTACGCCAGGCCTCGTTTCCATCGCCTGTTCCGTCGAAGCCCTCCCGATGAACACAACCACGCATTCCGTTCAGACCCAGCCGGTTGGCTCCCACGCGTTCCGTTGCCTCCTGATGAACACGACGCATTCCGTTGCCTCCCCATGAACACGACGCATTTCGTTGCCTCCCCATGAACACGACGACGACGCTGTTTCTCCGTTCCGACCCAGCCATGTACACGAGCCCTGGCCGTACGTATGCGCGAGTAGGCGTTCGAGACCCTGCCCGTATGTACACATACGTGGCCGTATTTTCTTTCTTGCACCCTGGCCGCTGTACGTACGTGTACATGCTACGTGCGCGCCTCTACGACGACACGTGCACACCTCTACATCGACCAGTATGTACGTACACGTTTGCGACCAGAATGACAACGCAACGTACGCTTCGACCAGGTGGGTCCGGACTGTCAGGCCCTTCCTTGCCTGCGAAGATGTAGCTGGTGGGTCCCAGCAGTCAGGGGGCGAATCATTTTTTTGCCCGGACGCACTTCCTTGCGTGCGAAGATGTAGTCGGTGGGTCCCAGCAGTCAGGGGGGCGAATCATTTTTTTGCCCGGACGCACTTCCTTGCGTGCGAAGCTGTAGCTGGTGGGTCCCAGCAGTAAGGGGGGCGAATCGTTTTTTTGCCCGGACGCACTTCCTTGCGTGCGAAGATGAAGCTGGTGGGTCCCAGCACTCAGGGGGAAACGTTTTTTCCGTGAAATACAGTGGCCCGTCCGTTGGGTCCCAGCTGTCAGGTGGAGGAATCATTATTTTCCGCGTAATAAGGAGGCACTTCCTTGCTGCGGCCGTGGACACAGCTGTCAGCCTCTCCACGTATAGTCCATGTCCGATGGAAGTCGTTCCTTGACCACGTCGACCAGGCCGCGCCGAGAGCACCATGGCGGTGGACGAAGGCGAGGCCTAGGAAGGGGACGACGCGGAGCCGGGGAAGACGCGGCAATGTAAGCCAGCGTGGAGAGGAGTACGAGGGTTCACTGGTTCGGCTGCGGTGTGAGGCTGCCGTCGCAGCAGGGCCTGGCTAGCGGTGGGAATAGTAGGGGGCGGTGAGGCCTCCGCGGCAGCACAGCCGGCCACGAGAGGCAGGAGCATGCGGCACGACCGGCGCTGCTTTGGGCGGCTGGATCAAGAAGACCAGAGGTTGAAGAAGCACTACGGCCTTTGGATGGACATCGTACGGTCACTGGAGCTACAATCGTTCATATTGACTAAGTTGACAAAGCCCTCCGTCCCCGTCAACTTAGTTGGCCCACAAGTCATCCTCCCACTATGGTGGGTCCCAGCTAGCAGGTGGTATTCATTTTTTTGTGCATAATAAGGAGGCACTTCCTTGCGTGCGAAGATATAGCGGGTGGGTCCGGCATGTCAGCGGGGGGAACGTTTTTTCGCGAAATACAGAGGCCCTTCCGGTGGGTCCCAGCTGTCAGGTGGAGGAATCATTATTTTGCGCATACAGTCCACGGCCGATAAGCGCCAAGTCGGTACCTACTAGTAATGAATGAAACCTGTGTAGCAGGCTGGGCGTAGTGTTGTGAACATCTAATGATTTCTATTAACGGAAATCAGCGGGTATCCCCTTTTGCTCATATAAATAACTAAATAGCAGAGGCCCTGTCGGGTCAGCTTTGTTCTCATTCGAAGACGTCGAGCAAATTGCAGTCCAACAGCAAACTATGTCATCAAATTCAAGTTTCACAGCCAAATATGAGTACAACTAAACAACAATGTCATCATGTTTTAGTTCATCAGGTTTTAGTTGTCATAGCAAACACAGTTTCACATAGTAGATAAAAAAATGTCTTCTGACAGGCAAATACGACAAAAGCAATGTAATCATCATCCGCAGCAGCAGCGCCAACATCTTCGCCATGTGTATCAGTCTGAATCCTAATTCCCCATGGTTTCGAACATTCGCTTCTTCTTGATCAACTCTTGTATGTCCACAGCATGATAGGCATTCTTTTCGCCGGCGTCATTGACGTGATGGTTCTCAAAGATATTAGGAACATCTGTGTTATCTTGTACATCAGGAGCAGTGTAAGCATCACCTTGTTGTGCAACTTCATTAAATGAATTCCTCTGCTCAAACCTTTGCAATACTCTCCAGTCATCGCTTGGTGCAAATGTGTCTTCCAAGAAAAATATCTGTGTTGCTTGATTTGCCAAAATAAAAGGCTCGTTGGTCTGGTACGCCGCCTTGACATTGATGGATTTGAAATAATCATCAGCTCTGGGTTTTGCGATCCTGGAAAACAGGTTATACCAACGACAGCACAACAGAACCACACACCGATGATCCTCAAAACTGGAGATATACTGCAACTGAACAATGTCTATTATGTTAGCATACATTTCAGTTGTCTCTTTGTCATACGTATCCGTGCTCATGATGGCACTATTTTGTGTCTTCCTGCCTTCGTCTCGTGCAAGGGTGTTGTAGCGCACATCTCCAACAACGCAAGATTCATAATGTCTTACCCGAGTATCAGGACCCATTGCTAGTGAGTAAAGGGCATCATCAACTGCCTGCCCATCCTCCCGCATCTTCTTAACCTATGGTTAGAAAATAGACAAGCTGATCATCTTATGTACTCAATATATTAAAAAAACTGACAGTGCACTTCAAAAGCTTACATGGCTCTTGAACCATTTCGCAAATCCTGCCATAACCAGTTTTTCAATGTTTCTTGGATTTTGCGGCAGTAACTCCTCTTTGTAGATGCTGCACAACATAGTGATCGCGTCAAACATCTAAATATATAAGAATGTGCTGCAAGTTTAGTAGATTACGATGTATAAGCTGCAGTACTGCACTTACTTGGTATAAGGTAGTATCTCAGGACGGTTATTCAACACATACCAAACCATTTTGTCCAAATCTTTAGGTTTATCCTCTTGTCGACTCTTCCCTGTAACTCGAACAAAATAATCGAAAACATTGAGCCCGGGATTGTCTTCACCCACCTCTTTGCTAAGCTGATCAGCTGTTTCAATGTATTTTGAGCAGAATATCAACGCTTCTGTAGCAATGTAGGCCTCTGCAATGGACCCCTCGGGTCTAGCTCTGTTCCTAACATAGCCCTTGAAAGTGCCTAGCCGCCTTTCAATAGGGTACATCCAGCCATACTGTACTGGACCTCTAAGTACTGCCTCGTCAGGTAGATGAACAGCCAAATGCACCATCACATCAAAGAAGGCTGGAGGATATATCTTCTCAAGGTCGCATAGGATAGTTGGTATCTTGTCTCTAAGACGCTCCAAAGCATCTATCCTGATATTCCTACTGCAGAGTTCCCTGAAGAATTGTCCCAACTCTGCAACTGCTCTGTATAAGTCAGGGCGGCCCAATCCTCTAAGGATAACAGGTAAAACCCTTTGAAGTAGGACGTGGTAGTCATGAGTTTTCAACCCTTGTACCTTGTTTCCATCTGCACTGACTCTCCTTTCAGGGTTGGAAGCAAATACATGTGGGAATCTCACACGTGACAGGACCTCGCAGAATTCTTTTCTTTTTACCTTGTCCAAGACGTACACAGTTGGTGCCATATCCCGTGGTTTACCTTCATCTTGCAATTGCAAATCCTTTCTGATACCCAGGTGTGTCAAATCAATCCTACATTTTAAGGTATCTTTCGTCTTTCCTTCAATATTAAGAAGTGTGCCGATAATGCTGTCACATATATTTTTCTCGATGTGCATCACATCAAGATTATGCCGCAGATCCAAATCTTTCCAATACTCCAAGTCCCACAAAGTGGACCTGCGGGTAAACAATAATCTCTCTTCTACCCTGCCACGCTTCCTTTTCCCGCTACCATTACGAGGGTGGTTTCCTGGTGTAATATGCCTGACCTTCTCTAATTCCACTTGCAACTCATCGGTGGTGAGCCTCTTTGGCACATCACGGTTTTCATGCTTTGCATTGAACACATGTCTTCGGTATTTTCTAGGATGCGGCTTGTCCTTGGCAAGGAAACGGCGGTGTCCAATGTAACAGATCTTGCTAAGTATTGCGTATGACAGCAGATTCCTGTCACAGCGGGCACATGCATTGTAACCATGTGTCGTTCGCCCTGACATAGTGCCCAAAGCCGGATAATCATGGATGCACCAAATTATAACAGCACACAGAAAGAAATCAGCTGGTGGGCTGCTATATAGGTCTCAAGTGAGAACACCCTTCCATAGCTGTTGAAGTTCCTCCACAAGAGGCTCCATGAACAAATCAAAATCCTTTCCAGGACTTTTTGGAGCTGGGATGAGCAAGGCCATCATGTAGTTTGATTCTATGGTGCAGACATTTGGAGGCATGTTGTAAGGGATAACAAGCACTGGCCACAGGCTATATGTGGCGCTCTGATGGCCAAATGGGTTAAATCCATCTGAAGCTAAGCCAAGTCTAATGTTTCTCGGGTCAGCAGCAAACTCTTTGTGTTTATCATTGAAGCTTTTCCACTCACTACCATGAGATGGATGGCTCATTACATTCTGATCTCTGTACTCCTGGTTCCTAGAATGCCACAGTACATCCTCTCTTGTTTCAGCATCATGAAACAACCTCTGCAATCTGGGTGTAATTGGAAAATGTCTCAGAACATTATGAGGAATCCTCTTCACAGCATCGCCATCTTTCCATCTTGATGATTTGCATTTCGGGCATTCACTTAAGTTGGCATAATCCTTCCGGAACAGAACACAATTATTCTTACAAACATGGATCATATCATATCCAATTCCAACTGCACGAAGGAAATTCTTCATTTTACTGTAGGTGTGCGGCAGCTCAGACACATCTGGGAAAGATTTGCGGAAAGCAGCCAACATCGCATCGAATGATTTGTTGGTCATCCGCTGAGATGTCTTCACCTGAAGAAAGGTGACCATAGCTTGGAATACTGACAACTTATTTCCTGGGGTGACAGCAACGTTGCATTGTTCCAACATGCGGGCCCATCGTTTTTCTTCTGCAGGTGAAAGTTCACGGAATGCACGAGCATTTCGTAGCATTGTTTCAATGTTGGTCAAACTCACTGGCTCCGCCACCACCACCTCCTCCTCCTCTTCCACCTGAGCATCAAGCAGATCAAGATGGTGATCTGCTGCTTCCACGTAGTCAATAACATTGACGTTCACAGCTTCACCATGATGAACCCACCTAGTATATGTGACCGACATCCCATACAAGTGTAGATGATTTTGCACAGTTGACTGGGGCCTTGTAACTGAATTCATAAAACTGCTACACGGGTAGAGCACATCTGATTTCTGACCACCGTACTCAGCTCTGATAAAGTTCATGAAGTTTTCAACCCCCTCGACATATGCAGCGGAGAATCTTCGAGCAGAAGTTATCCAAGTCCTGTCCATCTGTTAGACATACAAATTAGTTCTTCTACTAGATATTACAGGAAAAACATATATGCTTTTTTATGAAGTCCAGAAAAAAATACCTAGGTCGATGTCTAAAGCTAGAGCAAGATATTTGGACGAGCAGATCTAAGTAACGAAATATATGTAAAGCTAATTCAGCAAACAGATTTGAGTGCCAAATTATGGCAGGCTGTTTCAGCAGTCAATGAGGCTGAGCACACAGCCATCGAACTATCGAAGGCCATCGCAGCAACAAAGATCGAGTATAAAACGGTGTAGAGCTATTTCACCTAACAGTACTAGACCATGGCAATCTACATCACAATAAATATATGGAAGGATATTTTAGCAACTAATCGACCTTGGCATGCCATCTCAGCTAAGCAGATTGAGTGCAGAATAGGGCAAGGAAGATTCTTAAGCAGAGCATATTGACAGTAAACTACTTTGGCAAACAGTGAGATTAACAGCGTCTATGAGCTAACATTCAGCTATACACCGACATGAACGGGGCCTCAGTTTAGAATGCGCATACCGTGGGAGAAGCTGACCGCCGTGTGTCTCCACACGAACTTCACCAGCGGTGGCGGCGCTAACCGCCGTGCGCCTCCACAAGAACGTAGCCAGAGGTGGCGGCGCGGCTAGAGGACGGCAGTCTACGAGAGCGTCCTGTAGGAGCGAGAGGATCGCCGAACCGCGGCGCCGACGTATCGGCGCGGCGGGGAGGGCGGCTTTGGCGGAGCGAATGGAGTGGAGGGGGACAGGGGGAGGGGGTTTGGGGAATATTATTGGCTAGTTGGCTGAAGGGCAGTTGAATCGGATGTGGGGGAAATTTTTGGGTGTGTGTGGGGGGGAGGATTTTCGCGCGGTGGGTAGGGGGAGTTTGGCGCATGGTCGGTTTCTCCAAGTGCAGTCCCACGTGTCAGTGAAGAGGCAAGCCGAAGCGCGTTCCGTTTGCGTGAGCCGTGTGCAGGACCGAACGTGTGTGGGGTGCAATGCGACCGCGACAGGAATGCTGTGAGTGTACCGCCTTTTTTCCTTTTAAACTAGGTGCTTCGCCCCCTCAAAAACAAATTGTTGCTTCGCGCGATCCATCGATACTACTACTAGTAATCCGGTAATCCCGACTAAAATGGCACGGCCGGGTCTTTTCTCGCGCGATATGCTGGGAGGTTGGCTTAGTTGGGTTTTTAGGACGAGTAATGCTACACCTACGTAATCCCGTAGATTGGGGGGAGGGAGGGGCCCACCACCATGAAAATCAGGGGAGGAGAGAGAGAGGCAATTTACGTTAACCCTTTCGTAGGTTCCCGTAGATGTAGAAAGATGTGAAATGCGGGGATGTGTAGTGGACGTACTATTGGAGTTTCTAAGATAATTTGTGTATGTATAGACCCTATGTGTTTATTTTACTTCGCATGTTAGATTTGTCTCGGTTCAATAAAAAGCAGAGTTGGTGATGATGGTGTGCCTGTCATCTTGCAATATAGGCCGTCCGATCTATATCTAACGGATAGGAAGGAAACTATGACAATTTACCCGCACTCCTCTCCACATTTGCAGATAAGGCTTTACCTCGTTCATCCTTTTCTCCCACAAGATCTTGATCTTCCGTGCAATGCACGGGCATCTTGCTAGTACTCCTACAATATGTATATTATTGTGAAAGTTCATATACACCGGCCGAGATTAATGCAAACACGGCAGATTTTCATTACATTTCGAACTTTTATAGGATAGAAAAATAAAAGAAACCCGACCCTAAACCTATTCTACGGCGGCGGCCGACGTCCTCCATCTGCGATCTCTATGCACGGGGGCGGGGTTCAAGACCCGTGAAGTGAAGGTGCGGTCTCCGGCGAGGAAGAGTAGAACACGGGATACGGACCGGCCAGTTGGCACACCATGCCCTGCCGCCTCCCATGCCCTACTCATCCTCGGAGGAGTCCCCGACCTCAGCGGTGCTGGACGTTGGACGGCGGCAAGTAGGACGCGTGGCTGACGGTGCTCCCGTCGTCGGCCGCCAGCGTGGCCACCGCTTGTGCGGTCGCGTCCGCGTCCGGCTACGCCGCTATTGCGTCGCGAGAGGAGACTTGAGCGAGGGTGGCGACCTCGAGCTTCATCCCCAAAGACAAGCTCTCCCGCAGAGTGTTCGCACTTGCGGTCATGGCGGATGTGGTGCCAGGTAGGAGGACGATGCGCTATGGTGTGGAGGTTAGCTGGGCATTGCCGCTTTAAGTAGCGCATTCCGGTGAGGCCAAGCGCCCGTGTGCGTCATTAAGTCACCAGAGTTGGTTCCTCGGGCACCGAGCCTCTTAACAACGACATACGAACGGACAACATGAATGCGGGCAGCTGGCGCCGGCTGGGAACGCACCGCGCGACGGCGCGAGGGACGAGGGTTTTGGTGTGCCAGGGTAGTCAGCTGCAGTCGTGGCAACGTTGGAGATGCCCTTTGCTCACATGCGATCCCCGCATGTCATTGAAAAAGCAAGACGACCCGGCATGGTCTAAGGTCCAGAGGATGCAGTTGGCCGCGCTACACCACTCCGCGGTCGCGTCGCGGCGCCCCATGCATCCTCGACGAGCCGGGTGTTGGGGTGTGTTTGGATTGTGGCCAAAGTGCACCTTACCAAAATTTTGGTCATGACCCAAAGATTGGTCTTCGTTTGGATGGTTGCCATTTTTTTGGCATGCCAATGAACTCTAGCCAACTCTAGTTCATTTTTCTTGCCAATGTCGGCCAAATCATGGGCAACCAATACCTCACCAAAATTTTGGTCATGACCCAAAGATTGGTCTTTGTTTGGATGGTTGCCATTTCTTTGGCATGCCAATGAACTCTAGCCAACTCTAGTTCATTTTTCTTGCCAATGTCGGCCAAATCATGGGCAACCAATACCTTAACCAAAATTTTGGCTACCCAATGCTTTGATGGGGCAACCTTGGGCACAAACCAAACATACCGTTGATCGTGCCACAGCACTAACGCCACCCTCGGCACACTGAAACCGACCGTGTCTAGAGACGATATGAGCGTGTTGCTCACCGCGGTCACCGTGTCCAGAGGCGGTGCTGGAGCTGCGCCCCGTTTTTGGCCCCAACGACCCACATGAACGGTTGTCGGTGGCGAGGAGGTCTTGGGCCAGCTCCTCCATTGGACTAGTCTGCGCTACGTCGTCCTGACGGGTGTGCCCCACATGTCGGTTTCCCTGTTTTGCCGGCCATATTCGAGCGTCAGTGCTCCGCATTGCGCATTAGGCCTTTCACTATGTAGGCCAAGCGAGACAACTTATTGTTTATTTGAGCCGTTCAAGTATAATCATGTGGCGTTTGCTTATTTCTCATTCCTCTCCAACCCTCTTCTCCATCGATCATGTCGCCCTCCAGTCGAGTCCTTCCTCCCTCATGCCTCATTTGAACATTCCGCCGAGTATCATTCGCATGTACCCACCCTAGTCCTCTTTCAATAGATCTCCGGACCCCGAGATGAAATCGAGAGAGAACGAGTGGGGGCACGTGATACCTAAGGCGAATTCAAAATTTTGAACCGGTGATCATAGCATCCACAAATCATATATAAAGGGTATTCAATGTTCGTTTCATTTTTGAATGTACAATATACTCCCCCTATCCTTTCTAGTTTACATATAAGTTTTATGTGTAGTCAAAGTATCTCTACTTTGATCAAAAAGGTATCAACATTCAACAAAGCCCAATCAATATTGTTAGATTCGTACGTACTCCTAGATTTGTACTCGAGATGGTTTCCAATTTGACTAGTGACAAGATTAATAGTACATGAGATGTACAATGTGAAAATTATATCATTAGAAACTCCTTTCACATACGAATTTGACCGTATGCTTTGTGTAAGTTGCATGTCATATATTATTACTCTAACATTTGGTCAAAGTTAGCCTCGAAAAACGCATTAGACCCTGTATGCTTTGTGTAAGTTGCATGTCATATATTATTACTCTAGCATTTGTGTAAGTTGCATGTCATATATTATTACTCTAACATTTGGTCAAAGTAGTATAGTGGAAGTGGATCCTCTGACGTAGGTATCCCTACCTTACCCTCCCTTCCGGTCACTTACTGGCGGACCCCATGCTTGCTAGGCCCCGCATGTCAGTTACTCAATGGGTTCGGCCACGTCAGGGGATCCTCATCCGTAGTATACTCCCTCTGTTTTTATTTACTCCGCATAAAACGGAGGGAGTGGTGGTATAATAAATGACGCGGGCGGGGGAGGGGGAGGGACGTCGGTTTGCTCTCAACTGCGGTCCCACAAGCGAGCGAAAACGCAAGACGAAGCGTGTTCCATTCGGTGAGCGACGTGGAGGGTCCAGCGTGCCGGGCTGCAACGCGAACGCGACAAGAGCGATGTACAGTCAAAACCGATTGACCGGTCGTCACCGGAACCACTGTTCACACCAGAACCTTCGCTGCTCGGCCTACGCCAGCCACTACCCTAAAACCACACCAAATCTCCAGCCCATTCCCCCACCTTTCGATCCCCTAGCCCGCATCAAGCGTCCCCTAGTTCGCCGGAAAGCCATGGTGTGCCGCAAGATCACTTACTACAAGATGCTAACGCCGGAGCGCCGCGCAGAAATAGCGGCGGCGGTCGGCGCCACAGACCTCCGTTCCCAAGCTCGCTTTGTGGCGGGCCAATCCCCGAGTTCTCTGGAGCCAAGCTATGAGGAGGAGGAAGCCGATCCAATGTTCATGGCGGAGGTCGCGGCGGAGAAGGCCACCGATGGGTATGAGACGATGGACGTCAACTTCGTGCTATCATCTGAGTCCCCCATTGTGCAGGCGGACCGGCGGTTCAACATGGCGATACTAAAGGAGGACCGGGAGGCAGAGGCTCAACTCGACGCGGAGCACGCGCATGCCGCTGCCATCGAGGCTCTCCTGCAGGTGGAACCGGATGTCGTGGATGTGAACCGGGCGGCGGAGGCTCAACTTGAGGCGGAGCGCGCGGATGCCACTGCCATCGAGGCCCTCCTGCAGGCAGAACCGGACGTCCTGGACTTGAACTGGGCGGCAGAGGCTCGACTCGACGCAAAGCGCGCGGATGCCGCTCTCATCGACGGCCTCCTCCAGGCGGAACCGGACGTCCTGGACTTGAACCGGGCGGCGGAGCCTCGACTCAACGCGGAGCGCGCGGATGCCGCTGCCATCGAGGCCCTCCTGCAGGCGGAACCGGACGTCCTCGACTTGAACCAGGTTGTGCTCTCGTCCGTGCAGAGCGCCCGCACGCTCAGCTTGAACGAGTAGCTGGAGGCCGAGGACAACCACGGTGCGGAGACACACGTCGGCAGCGACGGCTGGTTCGCGCCGGCAGCCAAAGACGACGAGGTCGTCTCTTTCCGCGAGCAGTGATAGTTTTTCTTTATGTTGTTGTTTTTATGGATCTTTTGCTGTGTAAAAACATATATTTGTTATGCAAGTCGCCTAACTTGGGTCAGTCGGCCATTTCAGGCGGTTGGATGAATATCCTACGTCTCCTAACCCTTCTTTCCTTCTTCCTCACCTGTTCTTCTTCCCCAACAGACCACCGCACGGGCCGTACGGATACTCCCCAACATGCGGTTGGATAAACATACTCTATGAACGAAAATTATTTTTAAGCGATAGGATGGCTGAGTTTGGTTTCTTCACATGTGACAACACGTGTCAGTGAGGGTGCGTTCCCTTGGTTGGGTTTGCGGCGTGCAGGAGCGACTGTGTGAGGATGCGGTGCGACCGCGGCGGGCAGGAGCGACCGTGTGAGGGTGCGGTGCGACCGCGATAGCCGTGCGCAATGTACCTCCTCATTTTGAAAACTTTAGCCAAGTTTGGCAAAAATATGTGGCGAAGTTTGGCAATGCAAGGCCTAGACCCAAACAGGATAAGTACGTACGTACTAGGAGTACTAGTTTAAAAAAGAAAGGCGGGGTTTTCCTTTCCGGGATTTAATCGATACAAATCCTCGTTTCACGCGTCAATTAATGTGTATTTTTTCTCCAAAGACCAAAGAGCTAACCATCTCACTCCTCATCGCTTGATTAATGCAGCGCCATACAAACTAGCCTTCTCACTTCTGCATGCATGCAGGGGATATTAATGTCCTTGGTTGCTAACCCCATCAATTTTGCCTCGATTAGTGTTAGTGGTCCTTTGCAAATTGTAATTTTGATATACTGGCCTTGTGCACAAAAAAAATGGAGGTAGTAACTATATTTGACTTCCTTCCCCATTGCGGTGACGTCGACGATATCTTTTTTTGGTGGTTTGGCGAAGTGCGTTCGACGGAGAACACTATTGAGGGAGACCACGGTAAGTCGTTCGCAAGTGCCGCCTGCAAGCCGAGACAACCGCCTTATTTGCATCCAGGAAGTCCTTTACTAGTACTACTAGGAGTACTAGTGCGGTGAGATGGTTTCTCGAAGAAGACGATGGAGAAGCGGAGTCAGCGAAGATTGAAATGATGGTTGCTTCGTCCGTGCTTTTGTGATTTGACGCCTCACTGCTTTGTGATTTGTGATAGAAGGGACAGGGGAGTAGACTCTGTGCTCTATACTGTACTACATGCGTCCAAGCATGGGAGAAAGAGGAGAGACGTTGCATTTTTCTATTCCTTCAATCAATCAATCAGGGAGCTTCGGTTCCATCTTTTTGGCTTTGGCAACACCGTCCACAATGGTTCCCACGATGCCAAAAGCTATTTTCACATTTGGCTACACATTGTGGATGCCCTTAACCGTACCACTTGGTTTTGCTCCTGTGTGCTATCTATACAAATCTCAATTATATTGATCTAAAATATTATAGAATCAAGATTAGTAAAAAGGAGGTGATTTTGCCGCGCGGATGGCGGGGGAGGTTTCTTATTTGAGCAATGCTACATCCACGTAATGGTTTACGTAAAGTTACGAACTGATGTGATGTGGGACTATTTGAACGGATTAAAGGAGAGGATTAGGCCCACCCCACCTGAAAATCAGGGCATATATAGATTAGATGGAAATTATACGTAGCAGCTACGTAGCCCTTTGTAAGTCTAGGATTAGGCTTCTTATTTTCGGAGGACGTTGTCCTGGCGGTTTGCTAACATGCGGTCCCACGTGTCAGTGCTTTACCAAGCCGATCCGCGTCCCACACGAGGCAGAACAACGGCAGAAGCAACACGTGGTTAAGTTGAAGAAGATGAGGGAGAAGCAGATTCAGCAACGAGTGAAATGATGTGATGGTTGCTTCGTCACTCCAACATAATTGTGGGAAAGGTGCAGCTTTGTGATTTGACGCCTCATTGCTCATTACTACGCCGGCGCCATGACTGGGGTGCTTCACCCCGGCTACTCTGCACTGTATTCCGGTATGGCACGTGGACCCGGTAGCTTGATGTCCCACATGTCGGCGAAAGGGACTAGAAGATTTATGAAAGCGACCGCTCCACTCTTACGACTGAGCAGTAGACGACACGACGGCCCAGTGAACTGTCACTTGTAGTATTGTATAGTACTATAGTTTTGCTGTTTCGCACGATCCATCGATACAAACCCGATTAAACAGGAAAGGGCTGGATTTTTCCCGCGCGGTAGATGATACTGGCCATACATTTCAAAGGCAATTTTAATGTATGCAAACTGAATAATTATAAGTAACAATATGATATCTAGTAAAACTAAAAACACATATGATTTATTATGTTAGAGTGTAGTAGTAGTGATGTATTGCATAGTTGTTAGATGTAACATGCGAGAACGTGTAGAGATGTAGTTTTGGAGGGCCTACAGAGAGAAAAGCGTAATATGGTCACCGAACTTCAGAATAAGCTGATTACGGTCACTATATACGTTTTGGTGATTATACGGTCACTTGCTCATAGTTCAGCATCGGATTGGACTCTGTTGACCGGCCAAATAGTCTGCGTGGCGCCATGTTGACTAGTTAAATTGGCCACGGTCCTTGTGGGTCCCACCTATCAATTCACATAGGCAAAAGGTCAGATAAACACAAATTTACGCAGGCGCGACAAGGCTCCAACCCGTGTGCGGGAATCACCTGGTTGTGTATGTGTCTGTCAAGGCCTGATGTGTGTGCATGCACGTGTAGGTTGAGCACTTGAGCGTGAGAGTGTGTGTTGGTCGTGTGGTGTACTGGTGTGTGCATGCATGCGTGTGTGCATGTGAGTGTTGCGTGCGTGTGTGGCTGCGTGTGTACGTGTGAGTGTTGCGTGCGTGCGTGGGTGCATGTGTTTGTGTGAGTGTTGCGTGGATGCAGTTCGTGTGCATGCGTGCGTGTGTGTATAATCACCACACTAGCTCCTATGTGTTAAAACAGACGGCTCAGCATACCAATACAAGGCCACCTTGTCCGCTGTGCCCGCGGTCATGACTTTGAACCACCGTCCAAATATTTTTTTGTCATTTGTTTTCATTCTTACTAGCAAGATGCCCGTGCGTTGCACGTAACATCAAGATGCATTTGTATGACTTGTTTATCTTGTGAGAGAAAAGGATGAACGAGGGAAGGCCTTATTTGCAAATGTGGAGAGGTGTGTGGGTACCTTTTTGGAAAATTGCCATAGTTTCTTTCCTATCCGTCAGA
Organism: Triticum aestivum; assembly: GCF_018294505.1. Lineage (NCBI taxonomy): Eukaryota > Viridiplantae > Streptophyta > Magnoliopsida > Poales > Poaceae > Triticum > Triticum aestivum. The sequence goes on from NC_057802.1 coordinate 519,554,921, forward strand.
TATAAATCGGACGGCCTATATTGCAGGATGGCAGGCACACCATCATCACCAACTCTGTTTTTTATAAGAGTGTATTTTATGTATTTTATAAGAGTGTAGATGTAGAGTAGTTACAAGTCGACAGGTGGGCACGATGGTAGTGAGATAATGTGATGCAACAATAGAGGTGCCATGTGGAGCGTTTAACTGGTCAACTTGTCATGTCATGAGCAAATACAGAGTTGTACGGTGAGCCCGTGACTGTATAATAACCACTAAACGTAAATGGTGACCGTAATGAGTGGATTCTGAATTCCAATGTACGTATCATGCTTTCGCTTCAAATACAATGATCGGCATTGCATATATCGCAAGAGAAAGATGAAACATGCTTGAATTTTCTGGGGGCTTACTTTTAGAGGACCTGGAGATAGTTTTGTGTGCATACGTGAAAGGGGCGTACAGGGGGGGTATGCGATGGAGAGAGAGATACTCTTCGTTTCTCTTTATTATGACTAACTTTGTATATAGTATAAAAATATACAAATTCACAGTGCAGAATAAATATCATTGTGGGCACCATGCAATGCAAATTAGCGTTCGTACTCCTCGATATAACTTTGTAATGTTGTATATATGTAGAAACTCTAAAATAATTTTTTTGGACACACTTTATTTAAAAGGAATGTTGTATGCGAAATAAACGTGAGGAGAGGGCTTTTTAGATCAATGGGGTACATGATGTAACAGGTGTGAATGTGTAGTTGATGCATTTGGCTGGGCCTAGAGAGTATGTGCGTGTATTACGTATTCGAGAGAGGCATGGATAGAGGGGCCGACGGGGGGGCGTGGGAGAGATAGCACGAGAAATGAGACTGGTCTAGAGAGAGAGACGAATATGACATCACGACAAGAGATTCCATTCCCTTGAGTGTGTATATGCAAGGGGGAGGGAATAGAGGCACCAGGAGAAATTTTCTGTGTGTCTGGTGTTTGTGTTGGTATGTGTGGGTGTGAGAAGATAATGAGACGTGGGGGCAGAGGGTGTGTCACCGCGTGAGGTACAGTGGGTCGAGGTGAGGCCCTTCGTTCGGTTCCGTCCTGCGCCACATTGGTCGGCCCGTGACGCATTTAGGAAGACCCATGGATGACTAGTCGTACAAGACAAAGCTAGCAGAATTGTGAAGGACTCTGTGTCCACTCACAAAGCCGGCTAGGATTTGTAACCCTAGGTTCTCGGAGTAAGGTAACCCCTTTATCTATGATATTACTATTCATCCAACCTAACTTTAAGGGGCATCCTACAGAATGCTCTGCTAGAATCGTACTCGTCGATTAGGAAGAGAGGTGTGAGACAATGCGTGAGAGACAGGCGTAAAGATAATGTGTGTACATGAGACACGTAGGCAGGTCCATGTATATAGAAAGGGTCGATGAGGATTGTGCGTGTGTATGTTTGCGAGAGAAAGAGTGCTTGTGATAAAGGTTAGTGAAAACAGTTGTAAATGGTTACGAGAGGGAGGGAGGGTTATATCTAGAGCATGTGCGCGAGAAAGACACCTCGGGAGAGAGTGTGTGAGCATGTGTGAGAGACCACCGATGGAGAGTGAAACTACACGTAAAAGACTACTCTACACATTGATTAAAGATATAAATTGTATCCAAATATTAGGATGGGATCATGATATTTGCAATTTGTGTAAGGAGCGGTCATTGATCCATCAGACATCTAGATTCTATCGAATTTGAGCATGTCTATGTTATTATTCGACACAATTGATCCACATAGTTAGTATTTTGAACTCCAGACAATGCATCGCTTTAGCAATCGAATATAGACGTGAGTATAGTTCATGTTGTGTGTGTAAAGCACATTATACATACGAAAGTTACACAATGGACATTATAAATAGCTACCTATGAACTAACATACATTTGAATTCAACATAAGGTGGTTTAAAAAACCGAATTCAACATGAAGTCCATTCAATTATTTGTTTGATATCATGGCATTTGTAAACCATATCTAAATTATGGGGGCACCAATCTTTGCTCTGATTTTGTACATAATAGCATATGTAGTCGTGTACAAAATAGATTCAAATTTAGCTCCTCCATTCCAAAATAATCGTAGTTATAGGATTTTCAAGTGTCAAAATTTCAAAAAGAAGCGGATAATTGAATGAGGTTTTCAAACATACAAGGTCAAATATAACGTTGTCTATTTAGGTCAATCCTCATAGTTCAAGAGTACTCTAAACGTGAATGCTTGTGTTTCAAAATTTCGAACGAAGTGCCAAAAGAGCCTCTACTCGCCCGGAACCGCGTGAGACCAATGTTTGGTAGTACAAGGAAATTACTTTTCTAATAACTCAGACCCGTGAAACCTACCGGCCCGACGTCCAAAGGTCAAAACCGGGGTAGGTTTGTAGCTTCATCTAGATGCCACGCATCCGCATCCGAAAAACATTCATACACAATGGCCGCCTAAGCACACATGCGCGCGGCCGAAATCGCTCCCGCCCACTATTTGGGACACCTGGGATTACCATCCTACCCCCGACCCGGAGTAGGTCCGAAATTTAAGAGGGGGGCAAAGTTTGTACTTTCCCCAAATTTCAAACAAGCGCGTCCCATCTTCTGTTCAAAAAAGCCAAAAACAAGCGCGTCCCAGACCGAAACATGGTTTCCCGCCACCCGTCTGATTCCCCATTCGTACTCCGTGGGCACCAAAACTACCTCTCCACCAGCCGCGAAACCCCGGCGTCCTCCGTCCGCCACCCCATCCCACCCATCAACCGCCGCCCTCCTCCATCACGCCGGAGCCGATACCCCGACGTCGTCGTCCACCGCAACCTCAATCGCAACGCCCTCCACGGCTAGTAGTTGAAGCTGAGGCCGAGCCATCCGTACTCGAGCCAGTTCAACCACGCCGTCCTGCGCCTCACCGCTGCCGCTCCAACTTCGCCACCCTCCACCGCACCGGAGCTGTTCCTGCTACGCCGTCCTTCGCCGCCTCAGATCTGCTTCCCCTCCACCGACATACGGCCACGGCAACACAGTCAACAATTTGGTCGTGGGTTCGTCCAAGCCTGCACCCTCCAGAACATCGGTTTCCCCGGTAAAAAGAAGAAGATCGGTGCGACATGTGGAGGTGACCACACCGGCAACCGAAAAAGGTACTCCTCTTCCCTTATTCGTGCAAATCTTACGTCTCTGCTTGCACGGTATTCATCCCACAGAAGACACTAGTTGACCGCTTCTTCTTGATACTAGATGTTCCTAGTAACTCGGGATGCACAAGGTTTCTCCTCATATACTATTTCACCGTAGCTAGAGGTCCGTCGCCCCCCTGAATTTCAATTTCTGGCCAGTTGATTCCCAATTAACGGAAGCATTCCCTAGCGTAACAGACGCTAGTACGCCTATTACGCCGGGGAAGCAGCACCTTGGTATTTATCTTAGCGGCGTGTGCGGCCTAGAGCTACTGGCGCCCGATCTGGAGGTCGGCCGGGATTAAAGGGATGGCCTGGGGGCGCTGCCAAGCACGGCGGTGGTGTGAGGTCGATGGGAGGGCGGGGCGGCGGAGGCAGGGGTCTGGGCCGGTGGTCGCTGGCGGTTCGAGAAAGATCGTCAACAGTGACTGGCGGGAGGTAGACGAAGGCCATCTGCCCGTTCCTTATAGATCGGACGGTTCATTAAAAAAATCGGCTGACCTATTTATTTTCAGTCAACTGTTATCTTAGATATGACCACATGTGGTGGTGTGCTGGAGGAGTACCTGCATTTCCTGTGCTCATATATTACAAAATCATACGGAGTAGAATCTAATTTTGTTTGCCATGCAATGTTGTAGAGCTATCATATGTCTCCTGTCATTTATTTTTTAGCCACCTGCTATCTGCTACTTTTACAGTGCACTAGTTATGCACACACTTCACCCTTACTCTCACTATTGTGTTTTTATGCAAGGGTATTTCAGACTCTGCTGCCATGAGAGAAGCCAAAAAGAAAAGAGAGAAGTCGCTCCAGCTTCGTATGCGGGTAGGCAAGACACGTTACAGCGCTATAAAGGGTGCAGTGTCAGCAGATGGAGACGGTAAACGTAGCTCTGGAGTTGATGACCTCGCTCGCAATGAACTACCATCCCAGGTACTTGCTTTAACTTCGCGGTGTGATATGTGGTTGCATGTTCCATATGGTGTCTAGCTTGTATTCGAAAGGCCAAAGTCGGTAAGATAAGGAAAGATATTTTTTTACATGAACCACCATCCCGTGAGCACCAGAAGACAAATAGCTAGTCAGGGCACTGGCCGAGCCAGTGACAAGCCCAGCAAAGATAGGCATCACCTGGAAGCCAACTAAAAAGCTGTGATGGTGGCGAAGCAGTCCGCCTCCCACCAGGCTCTCAGGTGCTAGATGATCATGCTCACCACTCCAGCCGGATGTCTAACTTGTATTGCTTCCAATTTGGTTAAATTGCATCTGCTTTGCTTACACATTATACCTTTGAATATGACATACCTTTCTGTTTTTGGTACATACTAGTACATCTATGTATTAACCATGTTCTTACATCAAACTAATGTTCTTGTGTATCCCTCATCAATCACTTATTACGAGGCAGGCAGGCAAGCGGACTACTCCTCATTTAAAGAATGCAGCGTCAGCCTCCCGACATGATTCTCAAGAAACAGAAATGCTAGATGAAGATAGTGAATGTAGCTCTATAGTTGATTACAGCATTTTCCCTACACTAGCATCGCAGGTGCTTGCTCTAACTTGGCAGCGTGATATGTGGTTGCATGTTGCATATGGTGTCTAGATTGTAATTCTTCCAATCTGGTTAAACTTCATGTGCTAGTCTGCTTAGCTTATACATTATATCTCTTAATGTGACATGCCTTCCTATATTTAGTATATAGTACATCTGTCTATTAAGCATGTCCTTACATAAAACTATTGTTTTTTTGTATCCCGCATCAATCAACATGATGAGACTCGTTTAGTATATGAAGTGCGATATTAGTTGCATCTTTCATATGATTTATAGCATGCGCTGCTTCTAATTTGTTGAAATTCCATTTATGATGGGACGCTTTTAACTTGGCAGAGTCATATTGGTTGCATCTTTCATGTGGTGTCTAGCTTGCATTGCTTCTTATTTGCTGGAATGGTTTCTGCTTAGTTTACACAAACAGTTGTGAACATGCCATGCCGTCCTGTTTTTCGTACATATTCCATCCTGGTATCATGTGTTTGCCTTACATCAAAGTAGTGATTGTCAGTATCATGCATGAATGAGTTCTGAAGAGAGAATTTTATTGCTTTTTCTTGTCGGTTTTACTTGACAATTCAAAATTAATAAAGCAGAAGGAAGTTAGCAAGGCAGCGGATAAAGGTGCTCCTTCCGAACGGAGGGCCTCTCCAGTTTCTACTCCTCCACACCCCCAAGATGATTTCCAAGACAACACATGCATAGACACTCAACAAAGCTGTGTTTATGATGAGCACGTCTCCCCTAGTGCAGCATCACCGGTGCTCCCTCTAACTTGGCACTGTTATATGTGGTTGCATGTTATGTGTGATGTCTAGCTTGTATTGCTTCTAATTTTGTTGAATTCCATCTGCTTACTTTACACATTATACTTGAATAAGACACGTGTTCCTGTTTCTAGAACATACAATATCTGTCTATCACACCATGTTCGTACATCAAATTACTACTGTTGTGTAACCTGCAACAATCACTTATCATAAGACATGTTTGACTTCGGAGTGTGATATAGGTTACATCTCACATTCTTTTCTAGCTTGTACTACTAATTTGTTGAAATGGCACTTATGACGAGACAGTTTTAACTTGGTAGAGTGATATTCGTTGCATCTTTCATATGGTGTCTAGCTTTCATTGCTTCTAATTTGTTGAAATGCCTTCTCCTTAGTTTACACATCATAAGCTGTGAATATGCAATGCTGTGACTATGCAATGGTACTAATGACGAGAGACCTCTAACATGGTAGTGTGATGTTGTTTGCATCTTGCATATGATTTATTTCTTGTACTGCTTCACATTTGTTTAAACGCCATTTATAATGAGACACTGTTAATTTGGCAGAGCGATATTTGTAGCATCTTTCATATGGTGTCTACCTTCCATTGCATCGCTTCTAATTTGGTGAAATGTCTTCTTCTTGGTTTACACATCATAGTTCAGGTTATCTCTTCCGTCCTGTTTTTCATACATATTACATCCTCCTATCATGTGGTTGTCTAACATCAAAGTTCAGTTCGTCTGCATCACACATCAATTTGTTCTGAAGAACTAAATTTTTATTCGTTTTTCTTATCGGCTTGACTTAACATGGCACAGAGAAAGAGGAAGAAACACAGAATGGCAGGGAATGAGAAGCGGATGAATCCTGCAGATTATGCTGGTACTGATGGTGCAATAGAAGGTCAAAGTCCAGCGGAAAATTCTACAAACACGGCATCCCATGCTACACGAGTTGCAAAAAAAGCCAAACAGAAACAAATAGCTGCCACCAAACAAGTAGAGACAACCCTAGTTCTTGCAACACCTACCACAGTACTACCAGCTGCACGACTTACTCGTGCGTCAACTGAGCTAGCAACACGTTCCCAAGCTCCCTTGCCACCTGACACTAGTTCCCAAGCACTCTTGACACAAGACGAGTTGGCAATATCAGATGAACCTTGTGAGCTTCAACAGCAAGAAGGTAGTTGCTGGAGTCAAGTTACAGTTGCATGCTTCTTTATATGTAGTCTCACAGTTTGATGTACACTAACACTTCCTATGTTCGTTGTTGGACTAGCACCTAGGCGCAAGAGGAAACAGACATCAGGGATAATGCTCGATAGGTTAACTAAATCTTGAGGAGGAAGAATGGAGATCCATTTTGAGGCAGGTTTAAAAAGGCCACGTGATGCTACAGAGTTAGCCAAGTTAGTATCAGAGGCAGCGGTTGCCGTTAGGTGTCATGTATGTTTCCTCCCAACATGGATCCAGTACAGGAATGACAAAGACGAAACCCAGTTTAACATCTTCCTCGACCATTTATCTGTAAGTATGGCTATGTATGGAAACTAGTAATATCGTCTTGCTCTGTCCCATACTTTCTAGGTTGGTGATAATGACACTCCCCTAATTTTCAACAGATGAGGTTCAAATTGGATAGCCAAGATGATGCAACCAGACAAGCTTGCACCCATGTTTTCAAGTCTGTTCTGCGACAGTATCGGTATAACTTGAGGAAAACTCACTTTGAAGGCAAGGCTAACAGTGAACTTTCCCAAACATCTCCAGTGGAAAATATATCGGATGAAGACTGGAGGGGCCTTGTTAAACACTGGTCTGATCCGAAGTATCAGGTACATTATATATATGTGATCACATCACATGTTGAAGTCCTATTTACGCATGTGCCACACAAATCTATCTTCTTGTAGGTGAATTGTTCAAAGAACAAGGCCAACCGTACGAAAGTGAAATTTCAACAGACGACGGGATCTCGTAGCTATATTGCACACAGCGAGGCTCTTGTAATTAGCTGTTGTTTCACTCTTTTCGATGTACCATATTATCAGATCTATATTGACTTGTTCGAAATGCAGAGGAAAGCCAGCAAGGACCAAAAAGTACCTGAACCAAATGCTGTGGAAATCTTCAAGGACTGTCACACCAGCAAGAAGAAGGGCATGACTACATCAGTCAAAGCCGTTGTTGTAAGTCCTTAATCCTCATGCCTTTTAACTACTACTTACTCTGACTTGTGCCTTGAACTGCATGGTTTGCAGCCAATGTCTATTACTCTTTTCAATTTTATACACAATTGTCTTAGCGTATCATTGCACCTTACAAGGTTTAAAAGAGAGGAGTGATGTTCCTTTGATCTTCACCCGTAATCTAGTTCCTTGCTGGACTTGCCCACACAACGTTACAATTGCCTGTTTGTCTGTTCTCAGTTGTTTTGTGATATGAATGATGTCATACTATGCTTACCGTATTATAAACTTCGTCTCTTTATCCTTAGACCTCAATACAATGTGAAGAAATAGACAATACATTAGCGATGGTACATGGTCATATGTTTGGAACCTGGTTTTATTATGTACTTTGCAATAAAATACAACTAATATTTTACATGGGTTCACCAGAATAAGTTCTGTATATAGACCAAAGCTATTTTGTTCGATTTTGCTACCTCCTTAATATCTTCTGTTCTGGTACTACTAATGTAAAACCTCAACTTTTCAGCGAGCTATGGAAAAAATGGTGGAACCGCCACCTTCCGAAGGTGGCGAGGCAACTATAACCGCAATGTCAGCTCTTGCTGCAGTGGGTTAGTACCTGTCCACTAATAGTGCCAAAAGCACGTTCCTGCGTAATACTGGGTTGGTTGTTAAGGCAATATCGTCCAAACTGCCTCATGATCAAGATATGCAAGCTCAAAGCAATGTTGTATCTGCACTCCAGACACAAGTCCATTCCCTAACAGAGACCCTTTGTGAAACAAGGAGAAACATTGCTCAATGCCGTCAAGATATGCATGGTTTTGAAACCAGACTATCAGACATTTGCTATGTTGTTCAGGAGCCTAGGGGAAATGAAGGCAAGGGTTATGTTGCTCCATCGGACAATACAGCATGAAAACGTAACAGTCAGGTCAAATGAACTGAGCTTCTGAACTTCTGGTGGTGCATTTATCTGCTAGACTATTAAGTTTTATGCCAACCTTCCTTTTGTTATATAGTTGTAATTTGTTTTGGTGCGATACAAAATTTATTCTTAACGTGCAGCCACCGGCTGAAGAAAACAGCAAGCCATTTTTTTATAGTGTAGGGTGTTCCCTATATTTGCACTGGTGGCCATCTTTGATGCCGAGTGGATGTCATCTGTGCAATCGCCTTAATAGCCTAGCGTTAGTTTCGGCCTTATTTATTTCCTAGTCTTCTTTTTCCCTGGTTTGCTAGTGGCCGCAACTACCATGGGCCATATACGGGCCGTAGGATCCATGGGTCTCCTACGGGCCGACGATAAATGGGCCTGTAATCGGTGGGCCTCGGGCCGTCGGATAAATGGGTCTACATGGGCCGTAATCGGGCGTAATTGGTACCGGCCCAGCATGGTAACAGGCCGTTAACAGGCCGTAGGACAGCAAAGGCTTAATTCTGTCACAGGCATAATGGGTCGTTAATGGGCCAGAATATAGGACGGGCTGGAAACGGCGTAACGGGTTAACAGGCCAGAAACGGGCCGACTCTTGCCATGGGCCGAATTTGGCCCATTAGGGTAACAGGCCAGTAACGGGCCGACTATTGCCATGCGCCGAATTTGGCCCATTAGGGAACAGGCCAGTAACGGGCCGACTCTTGCCATGGGCCAAATTTGGCCCATTAGGGGAACAGGCCAGTAACGGGCCGGAAGTAATCGAGGGCCGAAAAGGAGCCCAAGAACGTATGGGCCATCAATAGGCCGAAAGCTAACACGGGCTGGAAATGGCCCATGTAAATCACGGGCCGTTAACGGGTATAAAGAAAATTACTGTTCATTATGGCCTAGAGTGACCGTGGGCCAGTAAAGGGCCGAAAGATACGAAGGCCTCATATGGGCCGAAAGACGTTGTGGGCCATACATGGGCCAAATGTGAAATGGGCTAGTGTTATATTCGACGGCCCACATGACGTTGTTGGGCCGATTTCCTTTAGGGCCTAACGGGCCGTGAGTTAACGGGCCGTAAAATGGGCTATTTGCGAAGAGACCGTTAATAGGCTTTTCATGGGCCAGCCCGTTAACTTTTGACCAAGTCAAACGGGACGACTTTGTAAGCTAAATGGCAGTGGTGGGCCGTGGCACGCGTCGACATATCATAGGCACCTATCTGACCCACTGACGAGCTGACACGTGTTTCGTCCGACCAATAAGAATTTTACACGTGGAAATTTCCCATTGGTCGGGGCTGTTAACGGGTTATCGGATCCAAAACCCGACCCGATAGCTTAACGGCGTTCCGTTACGGTGGATGACATGTGTCGGTCACCCTTGATGAAAGCACTTGTGTGACGCGCGATTTATCGTCATGGAAGTGGACACTTCCGTGATGATAATTTTGGTAATGTCATGGAACACTTCTACGACAGCACAGGTATGACTATCTTGATTCTATCATAAAATCGTCATGGATGTACATGCATGACAAAAAACGCGACCTACTGTGACAAACACGTATCATCACGGAAGTGTATTTTTTTGTAGTGCTTGCTCTCGGTCCCCTGCCTGGTCTGCTCTTGCTATTGCTCTTGCTTGCGATGCTGCTCCGATTTAGCTACACTTCAGTCAACTGAATCGACTTTTGGGTCAGTCGATTTTCAGGGGGTG
>NC_057802.1:519565612-519585908 GCF_018294505.1 Triticum aestivum
GGATCGCCGGAGAAAAAGCTCAGCACGGGGGGCCTAGAGGGATGGCCGGGGCGGTGGCGGACCGGCGGTGGGGAGTGTTTTCGGGGCGGGCAGGGCGGTGCACCGCCGGCCGCGGGCGGCGGGGGGTTGCTGTTTGGCCGGTGGTGGCTGGCGGCTCAGGGGGGTGGAGGTTGAAGATGAACCGCAGGCCCTTGATTTCGTTTCCAACGGCTGCAAAATCGACTGACCAGAGATGAAAAAGTCAGTCGACCGACGTGTAGCCTCACCTTGCTAGTGCGTTCAGTTTTGACAGCAAAATTCAGTTTCGACAGCAAAATTTAGTTTCGACAGTTAAGTTCAGAGATGAGCGGCTGATGTATTTTACATCTAGCACTTTGTGGTTATGTATTTTACGTCATGTATTGGAGATGCTATTAGAATTCCACTCAGGTTAACGTTGTTCATTGTCTCTCTTGTCCTGCTTCAGCCTCGGCATCGTACAACTCACCGGAGCTGCTCCAATGACGAAACCCTCCATCACAGCGGAGCAGTACCTCGGGCTCCATCTCCAGACGCCTAAGATCTTCTTCCCCTCCTCCGACAGCAAAGTCAGCCGGAGCATCCTCACCGGCCAACCCAATCACGCTGAGATCGACATGGCTTCGCCAAAGAGGTTGTACACTTGTTGCATCTCTTTTTTACTCTACATGTTATATATATTGTCCACTGAGCACACGGATTTGTTCCTTTAGTGTCTCCTTGAAAGAAAAAACGTAGGAATTTTAATTTTCACTTGTCCTCCTTTTCAAATTCCTATTCATGAAGCACAAGACTAAGAGATAGTAGCATAATAGCATTATAACCGTACATTTTCTTGTGGTTTGACTTAATCTCACCATGCTTCTTTGCATCCTGTGATCTTCCAATTGTTGTGAATCAAACACCCAGATTGGCAGAAATCCAATGTTTTTAAATTCTCTATTTTGCACGAGCATTCCTATCCTATTCCTGTCTATTTCCTACCCCTGCATTGTTGGAATCCTCCAATTCAAACGAGCCCTTACAGAATTACTTCTCTTACAGATAGTTGTCAAAGAAAACCTTGCGTGGTTTGTCCCGCTCCTGCTGCGCCGTCGTCCACCCCAGCTCAGCTGCTCCTACGACAGAAGGGTCCAGCACAGCAGGGATCCGGCCTCCAGACTGTCTTTCGCCGCCCTAGATCTTCTTCCCCGCCGCTGGCAACCATGAAAACTGCATTACCATCATCAACCGAGCAGATGACCTCGAGGACTACACGGGTCCCTAAGAGAGGTCGCACTCTTTCGTCTCTGCTTACGTTATGCATCGCTTAATATTACATGCTACTTTATCGTCCTGTTCACCGATTAGACTCTGAGTCAGCTCCAAACTAATGGTCAAACTTGAGTTTTTAAATGGTTGTGGGGTACATATCGGGGCGGCTATCAATAGTATCTATCTACTATCTGGTTAATCTCCGGTGTCTACTATGAGTTTCATGTTGGGTGGGAAACAAACAATAAATAAACCATTATCTGTATTTTTTAACTGAAGCCATTATCTTCCTGCTATTATTGGTTTTGGGTCTATCCACAGGTTGCTACCATCACTCTGGATTTCTACATGCACTCCTTACATAATCTCACTATGTTTTATTCCTATGCATGACAGTTATTGTAAACAATGGAACTGAACATGTAGAGCAAAAGAGACGAGCCTTGCGTGGCAATAAAATTTCATGCAGACGTCGCTCCATGGTAGGCGCAAAGGCAGCCCCCCCTCCATGCATTTCGGATTGTAATCAAGAGGAAGATATCTGTTCTGAGGGGGATTCAGAAGGAGAAGACAACTCCTATTTACCCTCTGAGGTCTTCGCTCTAACTTGGCATGCTGATGTTGGTTATATCATGCATATGGTGTCTTGCATTGCTTACTTTATACATCAAATATGTCATCTTCTTAGTTTAGACATCCTTTGTGCGAATGCCATATGTTTAGTTTATTCATCATTTATGTGAATTATGCAACGCCATCTTGTTTAGCCAGGCATCATATATGTGAATTTTGCAATGCTATCCTGCTTAGCCAGTCATCTTATATGTAAATTATATCAGGCCATCCTTTTTTTCGTTACATATTACATTTGTCAACAATGTTAGTACATTCAACTGCTCTTCGTGTGCATCAGCCATTTGACACGGTGATGGCAAATTCTGGAGTGAAAACAAGGTCTTCAGAGCAGACTATGCTATCTGACGAAGCGCATATCTCGCTGGTTACGGATAGCTCCTCAGAGGAGGATTCAGAGACAGATGACTAGTCCTATTCCCCCCCCCCCGAGGTGTATGCTCTAACTTGGCAGGGTTATGTTGCTCATATCATGTGTATGGTGTCTCGCATTGCTATGTCATTTGATTAGTTTAGACATGCTTTATGTGAATGCCACCTGTTCAGTGTCTAATTACCATATATGTGAATTATGCATTGTCATCTTGTTGCAAGACATTATATATGTGAATTATACATTGCTATCTTGTTGCAAAGGCATTATATATGTGAATTATGCAATGCCATGCTGTTTAGCCAATCATCATGTATGTGAATTATATCATGCTATCATTTTTTTGTATTACGTGTTCCATTTGTCGACAACGTTTGTATATTCAACTACTCTTCTTGTTCATCAGCCATTTGAAGTGGTGATGGAAGTATCTGGAGTGAAAACAAGGTATTCAGAGCAGACAATGCTACCTGCTAAAGCAGACATCTTGCTGGTTACAGAGAGCTCCTCAGAGGAGGATTCAGAGACTGATGACCAGTCCTATTTCCCCCCTGAGGTCTATGCTCAAACTTGGCAGGGTTATATTACCCATGTCATGCATGTTGTCTTGCATTGCTTAGTTTTTACATCATATATGGATTGCCATCTGCTTACTTGCTTACTATATAAATCATATATTTGAATTATATCATGCCATCATGTTTACATAGTACATACACATCATCTATCTGAATTATGGCATGGCAACCCATTTAATAAAGACATCATATAGTTATATCATCTCATCCTGTTTAGTGTTTACAATCATCATATTTTGAATTATGGCATTCTATCCGTGAATGTATGTGAATTATGGCATGCCAACCGATTTAATAAACACATTATATAGTTATGTCATGTCATCCTGTTTACATAGTCTCATATTTTGAACTATGTCTTTCCATCTTTTTTAGTTAGCCATCATAATGTGAAATTGTGTCATGCTATCCTGTTTAGTTAGCCATCATATATGTGAAATTGTGTCATGCTATCCTGTTTGGTTAGACAACATAAATATGAATTATTTCATGCCCTCTTTTATTCCCCACTATCCATTGCACCTGTCTATCATACAATGTCTATACTTTCAATTACTTTTCTTGTTTATCAGCCATTTGAATTGGAGAGCGTGATGGAAGTATCTAAGGGAGTAACAACACAGTCTTCAGAAAAGATAGTGCTACCAGTTGATGCAGATAGAACCACGGTTGTACTTGCCCAAGGACTATATCCACCACACATAACCCAGACTCTCGCAGATTGTACCCCTACCCAGTTGGACAGAGAACCAGCTACACCCATTCTAACCCCAACCCCGGCAGATAGTAACCCAGTTCCAGTTGACACAGCACCATCTCCACCACAGAGCACCCCAACACGAGCAGTTAGTAAGGGAACTGCAGTGCCCAAAGCACGAGGACCACCACTCCAAATCCCCACTCAATGCTTACGGGAGAAGAAGATTTGTTCTCAGGTCAGGTTCTGTAGCTATGGTTCATACTCCTTTGATCTTGCATTACTGTATTTACTCATACCAACTATTTTCAAATTTGAAGGATGGAATTGAAACTCCAATGGCGCAATAGGTATGTTTTAAACCTGTTTCTTTAACTGGTTTGCTGTTGTAACCTGCTCTATGTTGATTTCAGTTTCAATTGAATAAACAGTTATGTTCTCATGTCATGCACATTACAAGTGTTGTTATTGCTCTATAGTTACCCACACTTATATTCTGTCTATTCTGCTTTGTCATGAACAAATATTATTTGAACTGTTTCTCTATCTTGATTTGGCAACAAAAACTAGAATGATATAGAGCATAAAGTGACCATGGTACATAGATATATGTTTGTTTCATGTTGTTATCCTGTCCACTTTACTACTGAACTCATTTACCAAAATGAGTTTCATATACAGCATGGTAAACATGTGATGTGTCTGCTTGTTTCTCTTTTAGAATGCGGCCAAAATATTGGAGAACAGTACCGCGTTATCCAATGGTAAATGAAGTAATGCAGATAAGGTTCAAGATAGTGAGACATCCCTGTTGGTCTCCAAGAAAGCTGATAAAAACTATCTTGACGACAGTGAGGGAACCCAAAAGTCCTGTCTTGATGTAGTCTTCGAACTCGCTGCCTGAATCAGCTCGTCTTCTTGAGTCTCAACTTCAAGTTGAAAGCCATCGATCAGATGTGCTGCGACAGGAAGCTGAAGGACTGAGGAAGTCCCTGCAGAATTCAGATTCATATTTTCTGGTGCAACAGCAAGCACTGGAGGATTTAAGCGCCAAACAAGAGAAAGTTAATAAGCTTGCTAAGCATCTTGCCAGCATTATGGGTACCCAGGATATTGTTTCTTGAGATCTTCTGAAGTGGTTTCAGTTCTGGATTTGTTTTGCAGCGGCGTTTATTTGCGCTGGTCGCCAACTTTGACAACCAGTGTATATGATATGCTTCTTTGTTCCCTATATTTGCACTGGTGGCGAACTTTGTTGCCCAGTGGATGTAATATGTGTAATAGCCGTGATAGCCTAGCGTTAGTTGCTTGCTTATTTATTTCCTTGTTGTCTTGTTTATTTGTTTGCTTGTAGTCATTGTAGTTCTTTTTCCGCGGTTAGCTAGTGGCTGCAATAACCTATTTTTTAAAACTAGGCCACAATAACCATGGGCTAATATTTACTGTAGTGACACTGGGCCTCCTACTGGCCATAGAAACAGTGGGCCTTCTACGGGCCGTAGAAACAATGGGCCTTCTACGTGCCGTAGAAACAATGGGCCTTCTGCGGGCCGTATCATCAATGGGCCTTATACGGGCCATATGATTGATTAGCCAAACATGGGCCAAACAGACCGCATTATGGCCGTAAACGGGCTAGAGTTGGAATCGTCCGTTCATGGGCCGACCATAACGGGCCATCGTTAATAGGCCGTATTTGGTGATGCTATGAAAATGGCCTAACAGACTAACGGTCCACAAACGGACCGACTGTAACGACGGGCTGAATTTGGCCCACAAGCAGAAAATGACAGTATCGGGCCGTATGTAACTGAATGCTGCAAATGAGCCCAAGAATAAATGGGCCCTCAGAAGGCCGAAAGTTAACTTGGGCTGGAAACGGCCCAACGGAATAACGGGCCGTTAATGGGTATGAAGTGATACACTGTTCATTACGGGCCAGTTTTGCCACGGGTCGTTAATGCGTGTAAAGTAATACACTGTTCATTACGGGCCAGTTTCAGCACGGGCCGCTTATGGGCCAAGAGTTACGAAGGGCCTCATATGGGCCGAAAGACGTCATGGGCTATACATGGGCCAGAAGTGAAAACGGGCTGGAATCATATTGGATGGCCCAGATGACGCTACTGGGCCTAATTCGGATAGGGCGTAACGGGCCTTGGGTTAGCGGGCTGTAAATGGGCTATATGCGAACAGGCCGTTAACAGGCTTTCCATGGGCCGGCCCGCCTGCTTTTGACCAAGTCAAACGGGCCGGCATTTTCACAGGAATGGGCCACTGTTGGGCCGTGCCACGTGTCGACGTATCATAGGCGCCTTCTGTCCAGTGAGTGGATGACATCTGTCCCAACGATGAGCCGACACGTGTTTCCTCTAGCCAATGATGATTTTACATGTGGAAAATCCCCATTGGTCGGGGCTGTTAACGGGTTATCGGATCCAAAACCTGACCCGATACCTTAACGGCGTTCCGTTATGGTGGATGCCACGTGTCGGTCACTCTTGACGAAAGCACTTCTGTGACGCGCGATTTATCGTCATGGAAGTGGACACTTCCGTGATGATAATTTTGGTAATGTCATGGAACACTTCTACGACAGCACAGGTATGACTATCTTGATTCTGTCATAAATTTGTCATGGATGTACATGCATGACAAAAAACGCGACCTACTGTGACAAACACGTATCATCATGGAAGTGTATTTTTTTGTAGTGATTGGCCTTGCCTGGATGATAGTGAAGCTTCATGTCATAATCCTTTATAATCTCCAACCATCTCCTCTGCCTAAGGTTCAGCTCCGTCTGTGTGAAAATGTAGTTTAAACTCTTATGATCCGTGTACACATCACAACGGTTTCCAATAAGGTAATGTCTCCAAGTCTTGAGCGCATGCACTACAGCTGCTAACTCCAATTCATGCGGTAGAATCAGCACTGGGGCTGTAGTCAAACGTTTCTTTAACTCCTGAAAACTTGCCTCACATTCTTCCGTCCATTTAAATTTGGTATCCTTCTTCAATAAATCCATCATTGGCTTCGCAATCTTGGAAAAATTCTCAATGAATATCCGATAGTATCCTCCGAGTCCAAGAAAACTACGGATCTCGCTAACTAAAGTGGTGCCAACCATTCAGTGACTGACTGAACCTTGGTGGGGTCTACTGCTATACCTTCTCCTGATATAACATGTCCAAGGAATCCTACTTCCTTCAACCAAAACTCACATTTGCTGAACTTGGCATACAACTGACGTTCCCTGAGTTTCTTGAGAACTAAACGCAAATGCTCCTTGTGCTCCTCCTCATTCTTTGAGTATACCATTATATCATCAATGAACACCACAACAAACTTATCCAAATATTCCATGAACACCTTGTTCATCATGCTCATGAAGTAAGCAGGGGCGTTAGTCAGTCCAAATAACATGACCGTATATTCATACAACTCGTACCGTGTGGTGAAAGCTGTCTTTGGTATATCCTTCTCTCGAACCTTCAGCTGGTGATACCCTGATCGCAGATCGATCTTCGAAAACACCTTAGCTCCTTGCAACTGGTCAAACAAATCATGGATCATCGGCAGTGGGTATTTGTTCTTAATCGTCACTTCATTCAACGCGCGATAATCAACAACCATTCTCAAGGATCCATCCTTCTTCTCAACCAAGAGCACTGGGCTCCCCACAGTGATGAACTTCGTCGAATGTAACCTTTCTCCAATAACTCCTTGATCTGCTTCTTAATCTCCTCCAGATCATTTGCGGGCATCCGGTATGGTCGCTTCGATATTGGCCCGGTGCCTGGCAATAGTTCTATCAAAAACTCGATGTCTTGATCTGGCGGCATGCCTGGTAATTCCTCTGGAAATAAATCTGGGTAATCCTTTACGACAGGTACTTCCTCCTGAACAACTCCTGAGAGGGAATTCACTTGGCTCCTCCTAGGCGCGTGCCTAGATACATACTTGATCCTTTTTCCCTCCGGGGTGGTGAGATAAATCGACTTACTAGCACAGTCAATGCTTCCTCCATACTTTGACATCCAGTCCATGCCTAATATCACATCCAATCCTTGTGACTCCAAAATTATTAGGTCTGACGGGAAAACATGGCTACCAATGGTTAAGGGTATCTGGTCGCACCATCGGCTAGCCATATACTCTGCTCCAGGTGAACTCACTAACATAGGGGTCCTAAGGGTTTGGGTTGGTAGTTTAAACTTATCCACGAATCCCCTTGATATGTATGAATATGATGCACCAGTATAAAAAAGAACAAGGGTGGTAAAAGACTTAACCAAAAACTTACCGATAACCGCATCTGGCTGCTCTTCAACCTCCTCCACGTTAACGTGGTTCACTTGTCCTTTGTTGAATGGATTGGGCTTCTTCCCAGCGCTCCCCTTACCATTTCCATTATTTGCTTCAGGGCACTCCGTGGCATAGTGTCCAGCCTTCCCGCACTTGAAGCAAGTAATGTGACTTAGGTCTCTCTTGGCGGGTGTGGCTGGATTGGAGCGGTTCTGATCGTTGTTTGTTCCGTTCCCAGTCCCATTCTTAGAACCATTGTGGTTATGTGAACTTCCTCCGGTGTGGTTATGACCTCCATGGTCATGAACAAGTCCTCCCGAGTTCGGGGTTAGACAAGGCTTCTGCTGAGCTCCTGAGTTGTATTTTCCTTGCCCATACTTCCTCTTACGGCTCTCAATCTGCTGTTGCTTCCCTACAATCATAAGAGCCTTATCTACCAACTCCTGGTAGTTTTTGAATGTTGCCACCATCAACAGCATGCTCATCTCATCATTCAGCCCTTCCATAAACTTCTCCTGCTTTGTGGCATTTGTGGCCACATCATCAGCGGCATAGCGAGATAACTTGCTAAACTCATCCACGTACTGAGCTACAGTACGGTTCCCCCGGCGTAAGTTGTGAAACTCACGCTTCTTCATATTCATAGCTCCAGTTGAGACATGGGCTGTGCGGAAAGCTTGTTGAAACTGATCCCAAGTGACGTTGGCTATGGGGAAAGTGGCCGTATAATTCTCCCACCATGAGGCTGCAGGTCCATCCAATTGATGTGCGGCAAAGCGCACCTTCTCAGCATCTCTGCAACCTGCGGTGGTCAACTCCCTTCCAATACAGCGTAGCCAATCATCTGCAACTATAGTCTCGGTGCTACTGGAAAACACCGGCGGCTGCAACCTCAGAAAGCGAGCTAAGTTGTCAACTGGAGGCGGGTTGTTGTTGTTGTTGCCTTGGTTCTGGACTAACAATTGCATCAAGGCATTCTGCTGCTGGATCAACTGAGTGAGCTCCGGCGGGAAGGCAAATCCGGTGTTACATCTCGGAGGCATCTGATGGGTTTAGAGGGGAGAGATTAGAATATAAAAGGGGTCTAGTGAGAAAGCACTACCCATATGCACATGAGACAAACACAATCATTTCACTCAATCAATCAAGCAAGGGAATACAAACGGTCTAGAACTATCGTTGAAAGTGCTCAACTACTACAATATACATGGGGGAATACTACTAATTATTTGGTGGTCATCTAGAAATTTTGATCGGTGGAAGACTCCATGATGTCTGCTCCAGCGTCGTCTTCAAAGTCATCTTCACTGGGGTCGGAGTTGGTATCGTCGATGATGATGTAGTTCTCCGGGCAAGTGGAATCGTCGTCCTCTCCTCCTTGCACAGGGACTCCCATGAATATTCCGATCTTCTTTATCAGGTCGTCATTCTTCTCCAATAGTGTGGCAATTTCCTCCTCATATCCATCCCGGTGTAGACTTAAGTTCTTCTTCCAGCTCGATGATCCTTGTCTTCGCCTTCTTCAAATCTATCATGTCTGCGCACATCTGATTCTTCTAGCGTCGAATGTGCCGGTTTAACTCCTGGATGAAAGCTGCAATGGATCTGTCCTTCTTGGTGCTGATCATCTCCCATTGCTCATCTCGGCGCCCACATATCTGATAGATAGTGTTCTTAAGATCCTTGTTGTAGACTTCTCCAATGCGTCCCATGGTAATGTGGGCTGCCATGCTCTTGCCTAGACTCCATGTTGGTGCATCAAAAGAAAACTCTATGGGCTTAGTGGTTGGCGAGAACGTCCTTCCCGGAACATGAACTTGAATCATCCAGCGCTCCTCTTCTGGTAAAGTGGCATTGTAAGTCCCGGTGAAGCTTGGTATTCCGATGTTTAGGTACCTAGTGACTTCCTTCAAGTGGCGTCCAAAGGGTGTGTCTTCATCCGGTTGTGCAAACTTATTCATCGAATCCGCCATCCTAAAGAGTAGAAAATGGAGAGGGGTCAGAAATGAGTAGAGAAGAGTGACCTAGGGTTTATCTTAGTGGTCGTGTCCTACACTCAACGTGTGCTCTGATACCATCTTGGAGCGACCCGACCTCAAACGGTCAAGTCTCTATGCTTCAGTGTCATCCCTGGATCGGTAATGCTGACACGCACAGTACTCGAAGGATTTATAACAGATTAGCAATCACACACTTATTACACCGAATGTCTCAGAAGAGAACTTATTACAATAAATATGGCTTAAGGCCATCTAATACGATAACAGCGGAAGGCTTGGAAGATAAAGTGAGTCCATTAACTCAAACGGCATAGCTGAGCTGCATGGCAACAACCTAACGAACCTTACTCCTCGTCTAAAAAGTCTGCAACATAATACGTTGCAGCCCGAAAACGGGTCAGCACATGGAATATGCTGGCAATATAACACAGTAGAGCAAGAACAGAATAATGCTATCACTACATGCATATTTGGCTGGTGGAAAGCTCTATGGTTATAGTTTTTGCGAAAAGCCAATTTTTCCCTACAACAAAGGAATAAGTTTTATTTTAACTATCAAGGTAGTTGAAACATCATTGAGAAGGTTCCTCCAACTCAATCCCAATTAAAGTAATTATCAACCCAACAATATTAAATTAGAATGATGAGATACTTAGGATAATCCAAGTACTAGATACTCAAGATGTCCATAACCGGGGACACGGCTAACCATGATTAGATTGTGTTGGAAATATGCCCTAGAGGCAATAATAAAATGGTTATTATTGTATTTCCTTGTTCATGATAATTGTCTATTGTTCATGCTATAATTGTATTAACTGGAAACCGTAATACATGTGTGAATACATAGACCACAACATGTCCCTAGTAAGCCTCTAGTTGACTAGCTCGTTGATCAATAGATGGTTATGGTTTCCTGACCATGGACATTGGATGTCATTGATAACGGGATCACATCATTAGGAGAATGATGTGATGGACAAGACCCAACCCTAAGCATAGAACAAGATCGTGTAGTTCGTTTGCTAAGAGCTTTTCTAATGTCAAGTATCGTTTCCTTAGACCATGAGATTGTGCAACTCCCGGATACCGTAGGAATGCTTTGGGTGTACCAAACGTCACAACGTAACTGGGTGGCTATAAAGGTGCACTACAGGTATCTCCGAAAGTGTCTGTTGGGTTGGCACGAATCGAGACTGGGATTTGTCACTCTGTATGACGGAGAGGTATCTCTGGGCCCACTCGGTAATGCATCATCATAATGAGCTCAATGTGACTAAGTAGTTAGTCACGGTATCATGCATTACGGAACGAGTAAAGTGACTTGCCAGTAACGAGATTGAACGAGGTATTGGGATACCGATGATCGAATCTCGGGCAAGTAACATACCGATTGACTAAGGGAATTGCATACGGGATTTATTGAATCCCCGACATCGTGGTTCATCCAATGAGATCATCGTGGAACATGTGGGAGCCAATATGGGTATCCAGATCCCGCTATTGGTTATTGGCCGGAGAGGTGTCCTGGTCATGTCTGCATGGTTCCCGAACCCGTAGGGTCTACACACTTAAGGTTCGGTGACGCTAGAGTTGTTATGGGAAATAGTATGTGGTTACCGAAGGTTGCTCGGAGTCCCGGATGAGATCCCGGACATGACGAGGAGTTCCGGAATGGTCCGGCGGTGAAGATAGATATATTGGACGAAGGGTATTGGAGTCCAGAAGAGTTCCGGGGGTACCAGGCTATGGCCAGCATGACCGAAAGGTGTTTCGGGAGCCCCGGCAAGTGTTGGAGGGCCTCATGGGCCAAAGGGGAAGGGGCAAACGAGCCCACTAAGGGGTGGTGCACCCCCCACACCCTTTCCCACATTACTTGGGGAGGTGGGGCGCCTCCACCTAGCTTGGGAGGCAAGCCTCCACCTGCTTGGCTTGGGGGGCAAGTCTCCCTAGGATTTTCCCTATGGAGATCCAATCTGCTTGGCCGCCGCCCCCTAGGGGAAACCCTAGGCCGCCTCCCCCTCTCCCCTTGCCCCTATATTTAGTGGAGGGGTGGGAGGGCAGCTGGACCTCTTCCCTGGCGCAGCCCTCCCTCCTCATACACCTCCTCCTCCTCCTCTGTAATTCTTAGGGAAGCTCTGCCGGAGAACCACGAGCTCCATTGCCACCATGCCATCGTGCTGCTGGAGTTCTCCCTCAACTTCTCCTCTCCCCTTGCTGGATCAAGAAGGAGGAGACGTCCCCGGGCTGTACGTGTGTTGAACGTGGAGGTGCCGTCCGTTCGGCGCTAGATCGGATCTTCCGGGATTTGAATCGCCGCGAGTACGACTCCATCAACCGCGATCTTCAAGGGTATGAAGATGCACTCCCTCTCTCTCATTGCTAGCATCTCCTAGATTGATCTTGGTGACACGTAGGAAAATTTTGAATTATTGCTACGTTCCCCAACAGTGGCATCATGAGCTAGGTCTATGCGTAGATTCTATGCATGAGTAGAACACAAAGTAGTTGTGGGCGATGATTTGTTCAATTTGCTTGCCGTTACTAGTCTTATCTTGATTTGGCGGCATTGTGGGATGAAGCGGCCCGGACCGACCTTACACGTACACTTACATGAGACAGGTTCCACCGACTACCATGCACTTGATGCATAAGGTGGCTAGGGGGTGTCTGTCTCTCCCACTTTATTCGGATCGGATTCGATGAAGAGGATCCTTATGAAGGGTAAATAGCAATTGGCATATCACCGTTGTGGCTTTTGCGTAGGTAAGAAACGTTCTTGCTAGAAACCCATAGCAGCCACGTAAAACATGCAACAACAATTAGAGGACGTCTAACTTGTTTTTGCAGGGTATGCTATGTGATGTGATATGGCCAAAAGGATGTGATGAATTATATATATGTGATGTATGAGATTGATCATGTTCTTGTAATAGGAATCACGACTTGCATGTCGATGAGTATGACAACCGGCAGGAGCCATAGGAGTTGTCTTAATTTATTGAATGACCTGCGTGTCAATGAAAAACGCCATGTAATTACTTTACTTTATTGCTAACCGTTAGCCATAGTAGTAGAAGTAATAGTTGGCGAGACAACTTCATGAAGACACGATGATGGAGATCATGGTGTCATGCCGGTGACGAAGGTGATCATGCCGCGCCTCGAAGATGGAGATCAAAGGCGCAAGATGATATTGGCCATATCATGTCACTTTATGATTTGCATGTGATGTTTATCATGTTTACATCTTATTTGCTTAGAACGACGGTAGCATAAATAAGATGATCCTTCACTAAAATTTCAAGAAAAGTGTTCCCCCTAACTGTGCACCGTTGCGAAGGTTCGTTGTTTCGAGAACCACATGATGATCGGGTGTGATAGATTCTAACATTCGCATACAACAGGTGTAAGCCAGATTTACACATGCGAAACACTTAGGTTGACTTGACGAGCCTAGCATGTACAGACATGGCCTCGGAACACAAGAGACCGAAAGGTCGAACATGAGTCGTATAGTAGATACGATCAACATGGAGATGTTCATCGTTGATGACTAGTCCGTCTCACGTGATGATCGGACACGGTCTAGTCGATTCGGATCATGTATCACTTAGATGACTAGAGGGATGTCTATCTAAGTGGGAGTTCATTAAATAATCAGATGAACTTAATTATCATGAACATAGTCAAAAGGTCTTTGCAAATTATGTCATAGCTTACGCTTTGGTTCTACTGTTTAAGATATGTTGCTAGAGAAAATTTAGTTGAAAGTTGATAGTAGAAATTATGCGGACTGGGTCCGTAAACTGAGGATTATCCTCATTGCTGCGCAGAAGGCTTATGTCCTTAATGCACCGCTCGGTGTGCTGAACCTCGAGCATCGTTTGTGGATGTTGCGAACATCTGACATACATGTTTTGATGACTATGTGATAGTTCAGTGCGTAATGTTGAACGGTTTAGAATTGAGGCACCGAAGACATTTTGAAACGTCGCGGAACATATGAGATGTTCCAAGAGCTGAAATTGGGATTTTAGGCTCGTGCCCACGTCAAGAGGTATGAGACCTCTGACAAGTTTCTTAAGCCTGCAAACTAAGGGAGAAAAGCTCAACCGTTGAGCATGTGCTCAGATTGTCTGAGTACTACAATCGCTTGAATCGAGTGGGAGTTAATCTTCCAGATGAGATAGTGATGGTTCTCCAAAGTCACTGCCACCAAGCTACTAGAGCTTCGTGATGAACTATAACAAATCAGGGATAGATATGATGATCCTTGAGCTATTCGCGATGTTTGACACCACGAAAGTAGAAATCAAGTAGGAGCATCAATTGTTGATGGTTAGTAAAGCCACTAGTTTCAAGAAGGGCAAGGGAAAGAAGGGATACTTCATGAAACGGCAAATCAGTTGCTGCTCTAGTGAAGAAACCCAAGGTTGAACCCAAACCCGAAACTAAGTGCTTCTATAATGAGGGGAACGGACACTGAAGCGGAACTACCCTAGATACTTGGTAGATGAGAAGGTAGGCAAGGTCGACAGCAGTATATTGGATATACATTATATTAATGTGTACTTTACTAGTACTCCTAGTAGCACCAGGGTATTAGATACCGGTTCGGTTGCTAAGTGTTGGTAACTCGAAATAAAAGGCTACGGAATAAATGGAGACTAGCTAAAGGTGAGATGACGATATGTGTTGGAAGTGTTTCCAAGGTTGATGTGATCAAGCATCGCATGCTCCCTCTACCATCGAGATTGGTGTTAAACCTAAATAATTGTTATTTGGTGTTTGCGTTGAGCATAGACATGATTGGATTATGTTTATCGCAATACGGTTATTCATTTAAGGAGAATAATGGTTACTCTGTCTATTTGAATAATACCTTCAATGGTCTTGCACCTAAAATGAATGGTTTATTGAATCTCGATCGTAGTGATACACATGTTCATGCCAAAAGATATAAGATAGTAATGATAGTACCACATACTTGTGGCACTTCCACTTGAGTCATATTGGTATAAAACGCATGAAGAAGCTCCATGTTGATGGATCTTTGGACTCACTCGTTTTTGAAAAGATTGAAACATGCGAACCATGTCTATTAGTATATATGCATGAAGAAAGTCCATACAGATGGATCGTTTGGACTCACTTGATTTTGAATCACTTGAGGCATGCCAATCATACCACATGGGCAAGATGAATGAAAGGCCTCGTTTTCAGTAAGATGGAACAAGAAAGCAACTTGTTGGAAGTAATAGATTTTGATGTGTGCAGTCCAATGAGTGCTGAGGCATGCAGTGGATATCGTTATGTTCTTACTTCACAGATGTTTTGAGTAGATGCTGAGTATATTTACTTGATGAAACACAATTCTGAATTATTGAAAGGTTTAAGTAATTTCAAAGTGAAGTTGAAGATCGTCGTGACAAGAGGATAAAATGTCTATGATATGATCATAGAGATGAATATCTGAGTTACAAGTTTGGCACACAATTAAGACATTGTGGAAATTGTTTCACAACTAATACCGCCTGGAACACCATAGTGTGATGGTGTGTCCGAACATCATAACTGCACCCTATTGGATATAGTGCATACCATGATGTCTCTTATCGAATTACCACTATCGTTTATGGGTTAGGCATTAGAGACAACCGCATTCACTTTAAAGAGGGCACCACATAATTCCGTTGAGACGACACCGTATGAACTATGGTTTAGAGAAACCTAAGCTGTCATTTCTTAAAAGTTTGGGGCTACGACGCTTATGTGAAAAAGTTTCAGGCTGATAAGCTCGAACCCAAAGCGGATAAATGCATCTTCATAGAATACCCAAAACAGTTGGGTACACCTCCTATTTCAGATCCGGAAGCAAGGTGATTGTTTCTAGAAACGGGTCCTTTCTCGAGGAAAAGTTTCTCTCAAAATAATAGAGTGAGAGGATGGTGGAGACTTGACGAGGTTATTGAACTGTCACTTCAACTAGTGTCTAGCAGGGCACAAGAAGTTGTTCCTGTGGCACCTACACCAATTGAAGTGGAAGCTTATGATAGTAATCATGAAACTTTGGATGAAGTCACTACCAAACCTCATAGGACGACAAGGATGCGTACTACTTCAGAGTGGTACGTAATCCTGTCTTGGAAGTCAGGTTGCTAGACAACAATGAACCTACGAGCTATGGAGAAGCGATGGTGGGCCCAGATTCCGACGAATGGCTCGAGGCCATAAAATCCGAGAGGATCCATGTATGAAAACAAAGTATAGACTTTGGAAGAACTACTTGATGGCCATAAGGCTGTTGGGTACAGATGGATTTTAAAGGGAAAACGGACAATGATGGTAAGTATCACCATTAAGAAAGCTAGACTTGTCGTTAAGATGTTTTCTGACAAGTTCAAGGAGTTGACTACAATGAGACTTTCTCACTCGTAGCGATGATAAGAGTCTGTTGGAATTATATTAGCAGTTACTGCATTATTTATGAAATCTTGCAGATAGGATGTCAAAACATTGTTTCCTCGACGATTTTCTTGAGGAAAGGTTGTATGTGATACAACCAGAAGGTTTTGTCAATCCTGAAAGATGCCAACAAGTATGCAAAGCTCCAGCAATCCTTCTAAGGACTGGGGTAAGCATCTCAGAGATGGAATGTACGCTTTGATGAGATGATCAAAGATTTTGGGTTTATACAAAGTTTATGAGAAACTTGTATTTCCAAAGAAGTGAGTGGGAGCACTATAGAATTTTTGATGAGTATATGTTGTTAACATATTGATGATCAGAAATGATGTAGAATTTCTGGAAAGCATACAGGATTATTTGAAAAGTGTTTTTCAATGGAAAACCTGGATTAAGCTACTTGAACATGGAGCATCAAGATCTATAAGGATAGATAAAAAATGCTTAATAGTACTTTCAAAATGAATACATACTGTGACAAGATTTTGAAGGAGTTCAAAATAGATCAGCAAAGAAGGAGTTCTTGGTTATGTTACAAGGTGTGAGTATTGAGTAAGACTCAAGAACTGACCACGGCAGAAGAGAGAGAAAGGACGAAGGTCGTCCCCTATGCTTTAGACGTAGGCTCTACAGTATGCTATGCTGTGTACCGCACCTGAAGTGTGCCTTGCCATGAGTTAGTCAAGGGGTACAATAGTGATCCAGGAATGGATCACATAACAGCGGTCGAACTTATCCTTAGTAACTAGTGGACTAAGGAATTTTCTCAATTATGGAGGTGGTAAAAGAGTTCGTCGTAAAGGGTTACGTCGATGCAAACTTTGACACTAATCCGGATGACTCTGAGTAGTAAACCGGATTCGTATAGTAGAGCAGTTATTTGGAATAGCTCCAAGTAGCGCATGGTAGCTGCATCTACAAAATGACATAGAGATTTGTAAAGCACACACGGATATGGAAGGTTCAGACCCGTTGACTAATAACCTCTCTCACAAGCGAGATATGAACAAACCCCATGGGTCTTGGATTCACATAGCGATGTGAACTAGA
Organism: Triticum aestivum; assembly: GCF_018294505.1. Classification (NCBI taxonomy): domain Eukaryota; kingdom Viridiplantae; phylum Streptophyta; class Magnoliopsida; order Poales; family Poaceae; genus Triticum; species Triticum aestivum. Next base: position 519,582,992 of record NC_057802.1, read on the forward strand.
TTATTGACTCTAGTGCAAGTGGGAGACTGTTGGAAATATGCCCTAGAGGCAATAATAAAATGGTTATTATTGTATTTCCTTGTTCATGATAATTGTCTATTGTTCATGCTATAATTGTATTAACTGGAAACCATAATACATGTGTGAATACATAGACCACAACATGTCCCTAGTAAGCCTCTAGTTGACTAGCTCGTTGATCAATAGATGGTTATGGTTTCCTGACCATGGACATTGGATGTCATTGATAACGGGATCACATCATTAGGAGAATGATGTGATGGACAAGACCCAATCCTAAGCATAGCACAAGATCGTGTAGTTTGTTTGCTAAGAGCTTTTCTAATGTCAAGTATCATTTCCTTAGACCATGAGATTGTGCAACTCCCGGATACCGTAGGAATGCTTTGGGTGTACCAAACGTCACAACGTAACTGGGTGGCTATAAAGGTGCACTACAGGTATCTCCGAAAGTGTCTGTTGGGTTGGCACGGATCGAGACTGGGATTTGTCACTCCGTATGACGGAGAGGTATCTCTGGGCCCACTCGGTAATGCATCATCATAATGAGCTCAATGTGACTAAGTAGTTAGTCACGGGATCATGCATTACGGAACGAGTAAAGTGACTTGCCAGTAACGAGATTGAACGAGGTATTGGGATACTGATGATCGAATCTCGGGCAAGTAACATACCGATTGACAAAGGGAATTGCATACGGGATTGATTGAATCCCCGACATCGTGGTTCATCCGATGGGATCATCGTGGAACATGTGGGAGCCAATATGGGTATCCAGATCCCGCTATTGGTTATTGGCCGGAGAGGTGTCCTGGTCATGTCTGCATGGTTCCCGAACCCGTAGGGTCTACACACTAAAGGTACGGTGACGCTAGAGTTGTTATGGCAAATAGTATGTGGTTACCAAAGGTTGTTCGGAGTCCCGAATGAGATCCCAGACATGACGAGGAGTTCCGGAATGGTCCGGCGGTGAAGATCAATATATTGGACGAAGGGTATTGGAGTCCAGAAGTGTTCCGGGGGTACCAGGCTATGGCCAACATGACCGAAAGGTGTTTCGAGAGCCCCGGCAAGTGTTGGAGGGCCTCATGGGCCAAACGGGAAGGGGCAGCCGGACCTCTTCCCTGGCGCAGCCCTCCCTCCTCATACACCTCCTCCTCCTCCTCCGTAGTGCTTAGCGAAGCTCTGCCGGAGAACCACGAGCTCCATTGCCACCATGCCGTCGTGCTGCTGGAGTTCTCCCTCAACTTCTCCTCTCCCCTTGCTGGATCAAGAAGGAGGAGACATCCCCGGGCTGTACGTGTGTTGAACGCGGAGGCACCGCTCGTTCGGCGCTAGATCGGATCTTCCGCGATTTGAATCGCCGTGAGTACGACTCCATCAACCGCATTCTTGTAACGCTTCCGCTTAGAGATCTTCAAGGGTATGAAGATGCACTCCCTCTCTCTCGTTGCTAGCATCTCCTAGATTGATCTTGGTGACACGTAGGAAAATTTTGAATTATTGCTACGTTCCCCAACAGATTGTACACTCTACAGAGGTTTGCGCACTTTTCCCCACAAGACTCGATCTCCTCCATTGGATTTCTCGCACTACATGGTGTTTGAGAAACGGATGACCGAGACACAGTCTTTCAGAAACCTTAACTCTTTACCCCGGGTAGACTATACCAACCTACATCCCTCTACATCTGCTAGTCCACCTCTTCAAGAGCTCGCGCAACTTACTCAACTATGCTAGAGCCCATAATAGCTTGTGGCTGCACACGGAAGTTTCTAGCATGAAATATCTTAGTTCCCTTCGAGCCTGGGTGGCGGACCTTAGGATGATCACACGGGTACTCCGGGATATCCTAGGACAACACTGGATTCTTCAGGTGCCCGACAAGCAATCCACCCAGATGTGTATTTAAGTTGCCACCTTAAGTTGAACCATTAATTAACAATCTCACATCTGTCATGGATTCACTCACCCAAACCACGTCTACGAGCATAGCATTGCAATATAAGCAATACATAGAAGTAACTCCCAAGGGTTTGATTATAACAGGGCAATAGGTTCTACCTCATCAACTACTTCCTAATACGCACAAGTTAATCACATTCTAATCATGCAATGTTTGAGGATTGGAGCTAATGCATAAAAACTTGGTATGAAAAGAGTATGATCAATGTGTTACTTGCCTTGCTGACGATCCACAAAACCTAGGGACTCGTAGTAGCACGCTTCGCACTCCGGAAATTCTATCGCAAGCAAACAATAGCATACATAAGCAATCAATCACAGATGCATGAGCAAAACTCAAATAAGAAGAATTGACCAGAAAGTTCAACTTAAGAACTCCGGTTTGCAAAAAATCATATCAAACGGAGCAACAAAACTCAATCTGCGAGAGAAACAAGATCCGTTTACTAATCTGAACTAAAGTCAAATTTTACAGTACCAAAATCTTGTTCAAATTGGTCAAACAGAAAGAGGGTTTCGAGACGAAGATCTAGGCGCTTGAATCGCCTGATTCTGATAAACGAGCGAAAAGATAAACTAAAACTAAAATCGGACCAGAAATCGCGATCGAAAATAATCACGAAAAAGCCGAGAAAAAGAAAATCTGACGAACAGGCTAACGAACGAACGTTCGTTGTCTGTAACTAACGAGCGAAAACCGTTCGTTAAAACGAACGTACGGATGAACGTCCGCTAAATAAGTTAAACCGAGAAAACCGGCGAACCGATCTAAAAAAACGAAACTAGGGTTTTATAAAAAAAAACCGACGGTTTTTACCTAAACTGAAAAAAACCGAACGGCGAGATCGGATCGGATCGGCGGCGGCTCCGGCGGCTTCCGCGGCGGCGCGGCGAGGCGGGGGAAGCGCGGGGCGGCTCGGCGGCGGTGCGG
>NC_057802.1:519586279-519616580 GCF_018294505.1 Triticum aestivum
CGGCTCCGGCTTGGGGCTCCAGGGGGCCCCGGGTCAGCTTTTAAAGGGGGGAGTGGTGGCTTGCGGGAGGGGCAGGGGGGCGTGGCTGACTCGGCCACGGCGACAGCGGCGTGGTGGTCGCGGTCTCCGCGAGGGAGACGGCGGCGCGAGGCGGCTGGGCCAGCTGGGCCTCGGCCCAGTCCGGACCGGCGGGCTCTCTCTTTAAAAAAAACTGATTCCGCCGAAAATAAACCCTAGAAAAATAAATAAAAAACTAAAAATGCCAAAACAAATTTTCACCGTCTAAATAAAATATTTAGAACAAGATGAACATTTTCTTGGCCCTAAAATGCAATTTTGAAAACATGCAATTTTTCTAATGCAAATAAAATAACAATAAAATCCGAATAAAATCAAATATTTGATTTTAATATTTTTCCTCCAATATTTCATTTATTTTGTAGAAGTCATATTATCTCCTCTCATATATTTTTAATATGAAATATTTTCGGAGAGAAAAAAAATTAAAACAAATAATCCTCGTTTCAATATTTGATAAGATTCAAATATGAAAACAGTGAAATCCCCAACTCTCTCCGAGGATCCTTGAGTTGCTTAGAATTTCGAGGATTGTGAAATGAAATGCAAAAAAATATGATATGCATGAATGATCTATGTATAACATTCCAAATTGAAAATTTGGCATGTTACAATGTGAAACCTCTCTTTCTTTATTACTTCCAATTAATTGCAACGATGACCAAAACTATGTTTGTCAACTCTCAACAACTTTTAATCATCATACTCTTTCTATGTGAAGTCATTACTCTCCATAAAATCAATATGATCTCTTTGTTTTTTTACTCTTTTCTCTTCTCTTTATTCCCCCAAGATCATAGCAAAATAATCAAGCCCTTGACTCAGCACTAATCTTTATTATATATAGCTCACGGACTCGATTACATAAAGGGATCATAAGCACAACTCAAAACTAAATCATACTAAAACTTTATTCTACAAGATCAAGATATTACTAAAAGGAGAAAACTAAGAAAAAGGGTAAAGATAGGAGATGTGGTGATGATACGATACCGGGGCACCTCCCCCAAGCTTGGCAGTTGCCAAGGGGAGTGCCCATACCCTTGTGATTATATCTCCTTTTTCGGTGATGGTGTGATATTCTTGGCGATGATACTCCTCAGGATACGATTCTCTTCCTGGAGCTTATTGAGTTGCTGCTTGAGATCCATTATCTCTTTACAAAGCTTACCCGTCACGGTTAAAGCTCCTTGCACCCATGGATGCTGCATAGCTGCGGGACAACAAGTAACACTCTTTTTCATATTTTCATAAGAGAGAAATTTAACATTGGAGGGGAAGACCGAGTTTGGGATAGCTGAGCTATGTAGTTCCCCCATTGTGAAGCCTGCCAGGAAACGAGAAGTAACTTCTTGATCCTCCTCCATGGCATCTATCCTTTTCAAGTTAGCTTCCATCTCTTCCTCCGTTGAGGGCCCAAAGTGATAGGCATCGCTGTTTGCCCCTAGACTTGGTGTCGGATGAGACACCCGACTCTCCCCGACTGGCTCTTGAGAAGACATCTCGCTCTAATCTGCGGCAAAAAACAGCTCGAAACAAGAACAGAGAACAATTGCGTGATACAGGAGTCAAAACCTTCGAGAGATTATATAATGATTTTTTATCGACCAAAATACGTATTGTGCAAGAAAACGGAGTCCGGAGAGCGCACGAGGTGCCCACGAGGCAGGGTGCGCGCCCAGGGGGGTAGGGCGAGCCCTCCACCCTCATGGAGCCCTCGTGTCCTTCACGGACTGCTTCTTATTTTTCTATTTTTCTAAATATTCCAAAATGGAGAAAAATTGCCTTCAGAACTATTTTGGAGTCGGTTTACTTACCGTACCACATACCTATTCCTTTTCGGAGTCTGAAATGTTCCGGAAAGTGTCCCTTATGTATTCTTCCGGGGTTACGGTTTCAATAACATTGGTTTCAACATTTATGGGATTACCTGAGATATAATGTTTGATTCTTTGACTGTTCACCACCTTCGGATTTATGCCTTCGAAGTTGTTGATTTTTATGGCACCGGAACGATAGACCTCCTCGATAACGTAAGGACCTTCCCATTTAGAGAGAAGTTTTCCTGCAAAAAATCTTAAACGAGAGTTGTATAGCAATACATAATCACCTACATTAAACTCACGCTTTTGTATCCTTTTGTCATGCCATCTTTTAACTTTTTCTTTAAACAATTTGGCATTCTCATAGGCTTGGGTTCTCCATTCATCAAGTGAGCTAATGTCAAATAACCTCTTCTCACCGGCAAGTTTGAAATCATAGTTGAGCTCTTTAATAGCCCAATTAGCCTTATGGTCTAGTTCTAGAGCTAAGTGACATGCTTTTCCATAAACCATTTTATACGGAGACATACCCATAGGATTTTTATATGCAGTTCTATAGGCCCATAATGCATCATCAAGTTTCTTGGACCAATTCTTTCTAGATCTATTAACTGTCTGTTGCAAAATTAATTTGAGTTCTCTATTACTCAATTCTACTTGACCACTAGACTGTGGGTGATAAGGAGATGCAATTCTATGATTAACATCATACTTGGCAAGCATTTGACGGACGACACCATGAATAAAATTTGAACCACCATCAGTCATTAAATATCTAGGGACTCCAAACCTTGGAAAAATAACTTCTTTAAGCATCTTAATAGAGGTGTTATGATCAGCACTACTAGTTGGAATAGCTTCTACCCACTTAGTAATGTAATCAACAACAACTAAAATATGTGTGTATCCATTAGAAGCAGGAAAAGGTCCCATATAATCAAAGCCCCAAACATCAAATGGTTCAATAACAAGTGAATAATTCATAGGCATTTCTTGACGTCTACTAATATTACCAATTCTTTGACATTCATCACAAGATAAAACAAACTTACGAGCATCCTTGAAGAGAGTAGGCCAATAAAAACCGGATTGCAATACCTTATGTGTAGTTCTATCTCTAGCGTGGTGTCCTCTATAAGCTTCGGAGTGACACTTGCGTAGGATCTGTTCCTGTTCATGCTCAGGTACACAACGTCTAATAACACCATCTACTCCTTCTTTATAAAGATGTGGGTAATCCCAAAAGTAATGTCTCAAGTCATAAAAAAACTTTTTCTTTTGCTGGTATGTGAAACTAGGTGGTATAAATTTAGCAACAATGTAATTAGTATAATCAGCATACCATGGAGCAGTATGAGAAGCATTTATGACATTTAATTGTTCATCAGGAAAGCTATCATCGATAGGTAGTGGGTCATCAAGAACATTCTCTAACCTAGACAAGTTGTCTGCAACGGGGTTCTCAGCTCCCTTTCTATCAATAATATGCAAATCAAATTCTTGCAGCAAGAGAACCCATATAATAAGTCTAGGTTTAGCATCTTTCTTTTCCATAAGATATTTAATAGCAGCATGATCAGTGTGAATAGTTACTTTAGAATCAACAATATAAGGTCTAAACTTATCACAAGCAAATACAACTGCTAAGAATTCTTTTTAGTAGTGGCATAATTTCTCTAGGCATTGTCTAGAGTTTTACTAGCATATTGAATAACATTTAATTTCTTATCAACTCTTTGACCTAGAACAGCACCTACAGCATAATCGCTAGCATCACACATAATTTCAAAGGGTAAATTCCAATCAGGTGGCTGAACAATAGGTGCAGAAATCAATGCTTTCTTAAGTATTTCAAATGCTTCTACACAATCATCATCGAAGACGAATGGTATATCTTTTTGTAATAGATTAGTCAGAGGCCGAGATTTTTTTAGAAGTCCTTAATGAACCTCCTATAAAAACCGGCATGGCCAACGAAACTTCTTATACCTTTGATGTCCTTGGGACACGTCATCTTTTAAATAGCATCAACTTTAGCTTTATCAACTTCAGTGCCTCTTTCAGAAATTTTATGCCCCAATACAATGCCTTCATTAACCATAAAGTGGCATTTCTCCCAATTCAAGACAAGATTAGTTTCTTCACATCTCTGCAAAACTCCATCAAGGTTGCTCAAGCAATCATCAAAAGAGGATCCATAAATGGAGAAATCATCCATGAAAACCTCACAAATCTTTTCACAAAAGTCAGAGAATATAGCCATCATGCATCTTTGAAAGGTAGCAGGTGCATTACATAAACCAAAAGGCATACGTCTATAAGCAAAAGTACCGAAAGGGAAAGTAGAAGTGGTCTTAGCTTGATCATCAGTTGACACAGGTATTTGAGAGAAACCAGATAACCATCTAGAAAGCAAAAATGTGTATGTTTGGATAATCTTTCTAGCATTTGATCAATAAAAGGTAAGGGGTAATGATCTTTTTTAGTAGCTTTATTTAATTTGAGGAAATCAATTACCATCCTATAACCTGTAATAATTCTTTGCGGAATCAATTCATTTTTATCATTAGGAACGACAGTAATACCTCCCTTCTTGGGGACACAATGGACAGGACTTACCCACTGACTATCAGCAACGGGATAGATTATACCTGCCTCAAGGAGCTTTAGTATTTCCTTTCTTACCACTTCTTTCATTTTAGGATTCAACCGTCGTTGATGATCAATAACTGGGATAGAGTGGAACTAATGCCCTTAAGATCATCAAGAATATATCCAATAGCAGCACGGTGCTTCTTCAGAGTTTTCAATAATTTTTCTTCCTCCTTCTCTGAAAGGTTAGCACTAATAATAACACGGGATCAAGATAAGCATATTTAAGAGTATCAAGCAATGGTTTAAGCTCAAACACGGGATCACCCTTGGGTGGAGGAGGATCCCCTAAGATTTCAACAGGCAAGTTGTGTTTCAGAATAGGTCCCTGTTTAAAGAACACTTCATCTATTTCCCTTCTTTCATTCATAAACATATCATTTTCATGGTCTAGCAAATATTGTTCTAAAGGATCACTAGGAGGTGCGGCAATAGAAGCAAGACCAATAGTTTCATCTTTGCTAGGAAATTCCTCTTCACGGTGTTGTCTACGAAATTTAGAGAAATTAAACTCATGAGACATATCACCCAAACCAATAGTAACAATATCCTTTTCGCAGTCTATCCTAGCATTAACAGTGTTCAAGAAGGGTCTACCAAATATAATGGGACAAAAGCTATCTTGTGGGGAACCAAGAACAAGAAAATCAGCAGGATATTTAGTTTTCCCACACAAGACTTCAACATCTCTAACAATTCTCATTGGTGATATAGTATCTCTATTGTCAAGTTTAATTGTGACATCAATTTCTTCTAACTCAGTAGGTGCAATATCATGCATAATTTCTTTGTATAAGTCAATAGGTATTGCCCTAGGACTAGCACCCATATCACACAAGCCATGATAACAATGATCTCCTATTTTAATAGAAATAATAGGCATGCCTACCACAGGTCTATGTTTATCTTTAGCACACGGTTTAGCAATTCTGGCAGTTTCATCGCAGAAATAAATAACATGCCCATCAATATTATCAGCCAAGAGATCTTTAACCATAGCAATATTAGGTTCAACTTTAACTTGCTCAGGAGGTGTATAGGTTCCAATATTACTTTTGTTGACTACAGTTGAAGCTTTAGCATGATCTTTTATCCTAACAGGAAAAGGTGGTTTCTCAACATAAGCAGTAGGAACAATAAGATCATTATAAGTGATAGTCTTTTCTTCAACTTTAATAGGAGCTGCTACTTTTACTTCTATGGGAGGATGATATTAAAACCACTTCTCCTTAGGGAGATCAACATGAGTAGCAAAAGATTCACAGAAAGAAGCTACTATCTCAGAGTCAAGTCCATATTAAGTGCTAAATTTACGGAAAACATCGGTATCCATAAAAGATTTAACACAATCTAACCTAGGTGTCATACCTGACTCCTTACCTTCTTCGAGATCCCAATCTTCAGAGTTGCGTTTAATTCTTTCCAATAAATCCCATTTGAATTCAATAGTCTTCATCATAAAAGAGCCAGCACAAGAAGTATCGAGCATGGTGCAACTGTTATCAGAAAGCCGAGCATAAAAATTTTGAGTAATCATTTCTCTTGAGAGCTCATGATTGGGGCATGAATATAACATTGATTTAAGCCTCCCCCAAGCTTGAGCGATGCTTTCTCCTTCGCGAGGCCAAAAATTATATATATAATTGCGATCACGATGAACAAGATGCATAGGATAAAACTTCTGATGAAATTCCAATTTCAATCGTTTGTAGTTCCATGACCCCATGTCATCACATAGCCTATACCATGTCAATGCATCTCCCTTCAAAGATAAAGGGAAGACCTCCTTCTTAATAACATCATCGGGCACACCTGCAAGCTTAAATAATCCACAAACTTCATCCACATATATTAGGTGCTCATCAGGATGCAGTGTTCCGTCTCCTGCAAAAGGATTAGCTAGCAGTTTTTCTATCATACCCGAAGGAATCTCAAAGTAGACATTTTCATTTTCAGTAGGTTCAGTAGGTTGAGGAGCAACTCTTTGCTCTACTGGTCAGGGTGAAGATACCCCGAACAAGCCCCTCGGAGGATTACTTTCCGTAGTAACAAGTGACAGTAAATTTCAGCACACTATATAAATTTTTCCTTACCAAATTCCACCTACCAAAGGCGCTTCACTCCCCGGCAACAGCGCCAGAAAAGAGTCTTGATGACCCACAAGTATAGGGGATCTATCGTAGTCCTTTCGATAACTAAGAGTGTCAAACCCAACGAGGAGCAGAAGGAAATGATAAGCGGTTTTCAGCAAGGTATTCTCTGCAACGAGGTCAAAAAAAGGTATTCTCTGCAAGCACTGACATTATAGGTAACAGATAGTTTTGTGATAAGATAATTTGTAACGAGCAACAAGTAACAAAGGTAAATAAAGTGCAGCAAGGTGGCCCAATCCTTTTTGTAGCAAAGGACAAGCCTGGACAAACTCTTATATAGAGAAAAGCGCTCCCGAGGACACATGGGAATTATCGTCAAGCTAGTTTTCATCACGTTCATATGATTCGCGTTCGGTACTTTGATAATTTGATATGTGGGTGGACAGGTGCTTGGGTGCTGTCCTTACTTGGACAAGCATCCCACTTATGATTAACCCCTATTGCAAGCATCCGCAACTACAAAAGAAGTATTAAGGTAAACCTAACCATAGCATGAAACATGTGGATCCAAATCAGCCCCTTCCGAAGCAACGCATAAACTAGAGTTTAAGCTTCTGTCACTCTAGCAACCCATCATCTACTTATTACTTCCCAATGCCTTCCTCTAGGCCCAAATAATGGTGAAGTGTCATGTAGTCGACGTTCACATGACACCACTAGAAGAGAGACAACATACATCTCATCAAAATATCGAACGAATACCAAATTCACATGACTACTAATAGCAAGACTTCTCCCATGTCCTCAGGAACAAACGTAACTACTCACAAAGCATATTCATGTTCATAATCAGAGGGGTATTAATGTGCATATAGGATCTGAACATATGATCTTCCACCAAATAAACCAACTAGCATCAACTACCAGGAGTAATCAACACTACTAGCAACCCACAGGTACCAATCCCAGACTTAGAGACAAGAATTGGATACAAGAGATGAACTAGGGTTTGAGAGGAGATGGTGCTGGTGAAGATGTTGATGGAGATTGGCCCTCTCCCGATGAGAGGAGCGTTGGTGATGACGATGGCGATGATTTCCCCCTCCCGGAGGGAAGTGTCCCCGGCAGAACAGCTCTGCCGGAGCCCTAGATTGGTTCCGCCAAGGTTCCGCCTCGTGGCGGCGGAGTCTCGTCCCGAAACCTTTCTTCTGATTTTTCTTCGGACGAAAGACTTCATATAGCAGAAGATGGGCACCGGAGGCTAACGGGGGGCGCACGAGGCAGGGGGGCGCGCCCAGGGGGTAGGGCGCGCTCCCCACCCTCGTGGCCAGGGTGTGGGCCCCCTCTGGTATTTCTCCCGCTCAGTATTTTTTATTATTTCCAAAAATAACTTTCGTGGAGTTTCAGGACTTTTGGAGTTGTGCAGAATAGGTCTCTAATATTTGCTCCTTTTCCAGCCCATAATTCCAGCTGTCGGCATTCTCCCTCCTTATGTAAACCTTGTAAAATGAGAGAGAATAGGCATAAGTGTTGTGACATAATGTGTAATAACAGCCCATAATGCAATAAATATCGATATAAAAGCATGATGCAAAATGGACGTATCACTACACACATTATAGGCGGTTCCCAAACAGAATGGTAAAGTTTATACTCCCCCTACCACCAACAAACATCAATCCATGGCTTCTCCGAAACAATGGGTGCCTCCAACTAACAAAAATCTTGGGGGAGTTTTGTTTGCAATTATTTTGATTTGGTTTGAGCATGGTACTGGGCATCCCGGTGACCAGCCATTTTCTCGTGAGTGAGGAGCGGAGTCCACTCCACTTGACAATAACCCGCCTAGCATGGAAGATACAGACAACCCTAGTTGATACATGAGCTATTCGAGCATACAAAACAGAATTTCATTTGAAGGTTTAGAGTTTGGCACATAAAAATTTACATGAAACGGCAGGTAGATACCGCATATAGGAAGGTATGGTGGACTCATATGGAATAACTTTGGGGTTTATGGAAGTGGATGCACAAGCAGTATTCCCAATTAGTACAAGTGAAGGCTAGAAAAAGACTGGGAAACGACCAGCTAGAGAGCGACAACAGTCATGAACATGCATTAAAATTAATAAACATTGAGTGCAAGCATGAGTAGGATATAATCCACCATGAACATAAATATCGTGGAGGCTATGTTGATTTTGTTTCAACTACATGTGTGAACATGTGCCAAGTCAAGTCACTTGAATCATTGAAAGGAGGATACCACCCTATCATACCACATCACAACCATTTTAATAGCATGTTGGCACGCAAGGTAAACCATTATAAACTCCTAGCTAATTAAGCATGGCATAAGCAACTATAATCTCTAATTGTCATTGCAAACATGTTTCATTCATAATAGGCTGAATTAGGAACGATGAACTAATCATATTTACAAAAACAAGAGAGGTCGAGTTCATACCAGCTTCTCTCATCTCAATCAGTCCATCATATATCGTCATTATTGCCTTTCACTTGCACGATCGAACGGTGTGGATAATAATAATAGTGCACGTGCATTGGACTAAGCTGGAATCTGCGAGCATTTAATACAAGGGAGAAGACAAGGTAATATGGGCTCTTGGTTAAATCAACAATAATGCATATGAGAGCCACTCCAACATTTTCATTATGGTCTTCTCCTCTCAACCCCCAAAGAAAAGAAAGGAGATAAAACTAATTACACGGGAAAGCTCCCAACAAGCAAAAGAAAAACAAGAAATATTTTTGGGGTTTCTTTTACTTATTACTACTACAAGCACGGAAAGTGAACTAGCTAAAAGCTACAACTAATTTTTTTTGGTTTTTCTTAAGGTTTTTCAAGCACACAAGAAGAAGACTAGTAAAGAAAATAAACTAGCATGGATATTACAATGAAAAAGTATGAGCACCGACAACTGGAATGAGTGTGTGAACATAAATGTAATGTCGGTGAGAAATACGTACTCCCCCAAGCTTAGGCTTTTGGCCTAAGTTGGTCTATGCCCATGGATCAAAGCTACTCCCTCTGGTGTACTGAGGAGGTTCCTCGGGGTGCCACTGGTTGGTGATCTCCTAGCATGGAAATGAAAATTTTACACAAAATATTAGTGAGTAGGAGATACTGATCGAGCTGGTCGTGGAGGAAGTCGGTGAGACCCGCATTCTCAGCCAAATAATAAAAATCATCATGAATCTCAGCTGCTCTCAAGAACTCATCACAAGGCCATTCACACGGCTGAACCTCCGCGGTGCGAGGGAGATTATATTTGGGCTTCTTATCCTCTTCACATTGCTTATCCTTCGAGCTTCGGCTCGAAGAGACCCTCAATAATCTCCATCATTTTCTAAAAATTTCTGAAATTTTTAGTAACTCAAATTAAAAGTGAACCAAACTCAACAAAATTGATAGCAACTACTCCAACAAGTTCCTAGAGACTATATCATGCATTAGGACTACTTGGGACCATATAAATTTGACATGCAAGCTCAAGAACAGGGTCACCTCAGCAGCAAAAATTTGCAATAAATAAAGCACTAGAACAAAAACTAATTGGACCATTGGAGGAGTCACATACCGAAGAACAATCCCCCAAAGCAGTTTTGTGAGTGGAGCTTTGAGTAAGGAGATCGAAAATAGCAGCAAGATGAGCTAGATCACGAGTTTGAGCTAGGTGGTGATTTTTTCTGGAGGAAGGAGTGTGTGGGTGCTGGAATAACTGGAGGGGGGCCACCAGGGGCCCACGAGGCAGGGGGCGCGCCCGGGACCATCGTGGCCAAGTGCTAGCTCCCCCTGGTGTGTTCTCAGTGCCGAATATTCTTAAATATTCTAGAAAAAATCATATTTCAATTTCAGGGCATTTGGAGAACTTTTATTTTTGGGGTAATTTTTATTGCAAGGATAATTCAGAAAACAGGCAGAAATACTATTTTTTTTCTTTATTTAATCTAAATAACAGAAAGTAAAAGGAGGGTACAGAGAGTTGTGCTTTCTAACTTCATCCATCTCATGCTCATCAAAAGGAATCCACTAACAAGGTTGGTCAAGTCTTGTTAACAAATTCATTCCGAATCGCATGAAACCGGAGAATTTTCGAATAGCACTAGGTTACCTCAACGGGGATATGCACATCCCCAACAATAATAATATCATATTTCTTCTTGACAGTAGGAAGAGGAAATTCAAAACCTCCAATAATGACCGTTGAAATTTTTCCAATAGAATTGATACTGTGGACTTGAGGTTGTTTCCTCGGAAAGTGTACCGTATGCTCATTACCATTAACATGAAAAGTGACATTGCCTTTGTTGCAATCAATAACAGCCCCTGCAGTATTCAAAAAGGGTCTACCGAGGATAATCGACAAACTATCGTCCTCGGGAATATCAAGAATAACAAAGTTCGTTAGAATAGTCACGTTTGCAACCACAACAGGCACGTCCTCAGAAATACCGACAGGTATAGCAGTTGATTTATCAGCCATTTGCAAAGATATTTCAGTAGGTGTCAACTTATTCAACTCATGTCTATGATATAAAGAGAGAGGCATAACACTAACACCGGCTCCAAGATCGCATAAAGCAGTTTTAACATAGTTTCTTTTAATGGAGCATGGTATAGTTGGTACTCCTGGGTCTCCAAGTTTCTTTGGTATTCCACCCTTAAAAGTATAATTAGCAAGCATGGTGGAAATTTCAGCTTCCGGTATCTTTCTCTTATTAGTAACAATATCTTTCATATACTTCGCATAAGGATTCATTTTAAGCATATCAGTCAAACGCATACGCAAAAAGATAGGTCTAATCGTTTCAGCAAAACGCTCAAAATCCTCATCATGCTTTTTCTTGGATGGTTTAGGAGGAAAAGGCATGGGTTTCTGAACCCATGGTTCTCTTTCTTTACCGTGCTTCCTAGCAACAAAGTCTCTCTTATCATAACGTTGATTCTTTGATTGTGGGTTATCAAGATCAACAGCATGTTCAATCTCTACATCATTGTTATTGCTAGGTTGAACATCATCATTAACATTATCACTAGGTTCATGTTCCTTACCAGATTGTGTTTCAGCATCAGACATAGAAATATCATTGGGATTCTCAGGTGTGTCTACAACAGGTTCACTAGAAGCATGCAAAGTCCTATCATTTTTTTCTTCCTCTTAGAAGGACTAGGTGCATCAACATTAGTTCTCTGAGAATCTTGCTCAATTCTATTAGGGTGGCCCTCAGGATACAAAGGTTCCTGAGTCATTTTACCCCCTCTAGTCATAACTCTAACATCATTATCATTCTCCTTATTATTTAATTCATTGAGCAAATCATTTTGAGCTTTAAGCACTTGTTCTACTTGAGTGGTAACCATGGAAGCATGTTTGCTAATAAGTTTAAGTTCACCTTTAACTCTAGACATATAATCACTCAAGTGTTCAATCATGTAAGCATTACGTTTCAATTGTCTACCAACATAGGCATTGAAGTTTTCTTGTTTAACAATAAAATTATCAAACTCATCTAAGCATTGGCTAGCAGACTTATAACAAGGAATATCACGTTCATCAAATCTATAGAGAGAATTTACCTTTACAACCTGTGTCGGGTTATCAAGACCATGTATTTCTTCAATAGGTGGTAAATTCTTAACATCTTCAGCTTTAATACCTTTTTCTTTCATAGATTTCTTTGCCTCTTGCATATCTTCAGGACTGAGAAACAGAATACCCCTTTTCTTCGGAGTTGGCTTAGGAGTTCGTTCAGGAAGTGTCCAATTATTTTCATTAGTCAACATATTATTCAATAGCAATTCAGCTTGATCAATTGTTCTTTCCCTGAAAACACAACCAGCACAACTATCCAGGTGGTCTCTGGAAGCATCGGTTAGTCCGTTATAGAAGATATCAAGTATTTCATTTTTCTTGAGAGGATGATCAGGCAAAGCATTAAGTAATTGGAGAAGCCTCCCCCAAGCTTGTGGGAGACTCTCTTCTTCAATTTGCACAAAATAATATATTTCCCTTAAGGCAGCTTGTTTCTTATGAGCGGGGAAATATTTAGCAGAGAAGTAATAAATCATATCCTGGGGACTATGCACACAACCAGGATCAAGGGAATTAAACCATGTTATAGCATCACCCTTTAATGAGAACGGAAATAATTTAAGGATATAGTAGTAATGAATATTTTCCTCATGAGTGAATAGGGTGGCTATATCGTTTAATTTAGTAAGATGTGCCACAACAGTTTCAGATTCATAGCCATAAAAAGGATCAGATTCAACCAAAGTAATTATCTCAGGATCGACAGAGAAATCATAATCCTTATCGGAAATACAGATAGGTGAAGTAGCAAAAGCAGGGTCATATTTCATTCTAGCATTCAAAGATTTTTCTTTAAGCTTAGCTAATAATTTTCTAAGATCATCCCTATCATTGCAAGCAAGAAAGTCTCTAGCAGTTTCTTCATCCATAACATAACCCTCAGGCACAACAGGCAATTTATATCTAGGGGGAGAATGTTCATCATCACTTTCATCAATATTATCAGTTTCAATAATTTCATTCTCTCTAGCCCTAGCAAGTTGTTCATCAAGAAATTCACCTAGTGGCACAGTATTATCAAGCATAGAAGTAGTTTCATCGTAAGTATCATGCATAGCAGAAGTGGCATCATCCATAACATGCGACATATCAAAATTAATAGCAGAAGCAGATTTAGGTGTCACAAGTTTACTCAAAACAGAAGGAGAATCAAGTGCAGAGCTAGATGGTAGTTCCTTACCTCCCCTCGTAGTGGAGGGATAAATTTTGCTTTTCTCGTGTTTCAATTTCCTCATAGTGACCAGCAGATATAAATCCCAAGTGACTCAAAGAATAGAGCTATGCTCCCCGGCAACGGCGCCAGAAAATAGTGTTGATAACCCACAAGTATAGGGGATCGCAACAGTTTTTGAGGGTAGTGTATTCAACTCGAATTTATTGATTCGACACAAGGGGAGCCAAAGAATATTCTCAAGTATTAGCAGTTGAGTTGTCAATTCAACCACACCTGGATAACTTAGTATCTGCAGCAAAGTATTTAGTAGCAAAGTAGTATGGAAGTAACGGTAACGGTGGCAAAGGTAACAGTAGCAGTTTTGTAGTAATTGTAACAGTGGTAACAGAAAAATAGCTAAGCAAAGATCAGTATGTGGAAAGCTCGTAGGCATTGGATCAGTGATGGATAATTATGTCGGATGCGATTCTTCATGCAACAGTTATAACATAGGGTGTCGTGGTTTTATCACGGCAGATGTCCTAGGGTGAGGACTTAGTCGTGAGGTCAGCGCATCTATGTAGTAGCTTGAGAGGGGTTGAGTGGAATCGAGAGATGCAACACAAGATACGAGGATTTTAGACAGCTTCGGGCCCCGGGAAACATCATCCGGTAATAACCCTACATGCTGTTTGAGCCTAGATCTCATTACTCTCATGAGGGAGTCGCCGTAAACCGGCTCTCCTCTAATTGTGTCTAGCCCTAGAGATTATTGATTGTTGCTTGTCCCTCTTTGGGGTGCCCTGCCCCTCCTTATATAAGTTAGAGGGGCGGGTTACATGCGGAGTCCTAGTAGGACTAGGACTAGTCTATCTTTTCTTACAAGTTGAATACAAGTCCGGGTCTTGCTTCCTCGTAAAGGAAATATTCGTCATCCCTTTCTCCTTAAGCCGGCCCACCAGAGTATAAGCCAGCCTGCTGGCCTTGGGCCTTGTCGTCCGTCTGATCCACCCGCCGGGTCTCCAGTGAGTCACAATGTCCAGGCGGGTTACCTGTGAATTGCCATGTTCGGGCGGATCACCAGTGAGTCGCCAAGCTCTAGCCAGGTCTCTGGTGAGTCGCCAAGTCTGGCCGGGTCATACCGCGGGGTATATCCCCGACATTAGCCCCAGTTTAATTTGGATTTATCCATGTTGAACTGATCCTGCAAACTAACTCAAGAACAAATTTGACAGGTTGCGCTCCGGCACCTGATCATCCTTCAGTCCTTGACATTTTCTCCTGGAATATCCGGGTCAATAGGCCAGCTTCATAATCTGTTTGCTGACATTGGCTCTTGTAAAGAAATATTATAAGAAATAATCGATTTGAGTCGGCCTTCAATGCTGTGATTTGACAAAAATATTGGTCTTGAAATATTCAACTGATATTCAGCCGGCTTAAAGATGTAGATCTGGCCGATTTATGATTGCCAAGATTGCCGGGTTATAAATAAATGATGCCGGGTCATGATTGTTGCAGACACCGGGTTAATCTGGTCTGCTCCAAACTAAGAATTTGAAGATTTTTTCTCCCTTATATGCATATCACCTGTAGCCCCCAAGTGCCGGGTTGTCATGCTTGCAGCAACCTGGGACTTGTAATTGCCTTATGCTCATGAAAACTTCAACCAGTGTAGCCCCCAAGGGCCGGGTCATTATGCAATAATGAGCAGGGACCTTGTAGATATAACCATGTAAACTTGAACAGCAACGTGTAGCCCCCAAGGGCCGGGTCAGTAAGATAATACTGAGCTGGGACTTTGTATATAATTTATTGATAATAACATCATATAATATAATCTCCACCATGGGACTTGAACCCACATCCACAAGGTTAAGAGCTTTGTACTCTACCAACTGAGTAGTGGACCGTTCAATATAATGGATTAATGCTTGTGTACCTTGAATGTTTGACAGGAGCAATTGGTAGCCCCCAAGGGCCGGCTCATTACAATGTGATGAGTCGGGTCTTCAATAAGTTGAGCAAAAAATGACTTTGCATTAGCCCCCAAGTGCCATGGTGCATGCTGGCAGTGACATGGGACTTGCCTATTTGATGTAACCTCAACTTGAATAATATAGCCTCCAAGTACCAGGTCGTAAGCCTGCAGCGACTCAGGACTATTCCCTCCATTGTAAAATAAATCATATACCTTGATAAAATAATAGCCATTGCGCTGAAGTGACTTTAAAGACCTCCATCATAATAAAAATCCAGCCATGTTGGCTATTCAAGATTTGAATAATATAACATTATCGGTGACAAGTAGATCCGAAGCTCAAATATTCGGCGGCTCTTGGCCGATGGCGACTTAATGCGCATTCATTGTAAGCCGGAATTTCATAACCCGGCGGCTTATAGCCTTTGAGAAAATCAAGAATTGATAACCATTTTGAGACACCAATTTCAATCTTTGATGATGGGCTTGAACTTAATCATTTATGTAAGTCATAGCTCTGTAAATCCTACACAGAGCTTAAACAACATATACCCTGGCGACTTAACGTCAAAAGCCAGGGCGGGTAACCATCCAAATGTAGTTTTATCCTGCACACAAGTAGATCACAAGAACCCTGTGATATTGAATTTTCACTGCCGGTTTATGTGACTTGTGCAGTAAGGGTGATAACCCAATCTTTTGAAATCAAGACACCCAAATGTTTATGATTGTCAGATGATGGCGATTTATCATCCAAAGTCAAGCCGGGTTAATCGAAGCCACATATATGCTTCAAAAAGGGTCTCAAGACAAAATCAAAGATCGCTTTCAAAAAACTTAAGCCAAATAGAAAGAAAAATTGAGGCTTCTGATTTGAATACGATCAGTAAACCGTTCCAAAGGGGTTAAGCTAGGATTCGAATACGATCATGTAGCCCAAGTGGCTTTGGCGTTGCGCCGATCAAGAAGGTATCGACAGCTATGTTCTCTTTGGTTCGAATACGACCTATGTTTGAACAGGAAGCCCCCTAATGATCTTGAGAGTTTTTTAACGACTCTGATTCGAATACGATCAAAGTCGGTTCCCAAAAGGGGTTGAGCTATGATTCGAATACGACCAAGAAGCCCCCTAGTGAGCTCGGCAGTGTGCCGATCAAGAGGGTACCGACAGCTATGTTCTCTTTGGTTCGAATACGACCTATGTTTGAATAGGAAGCCCCCTAGTGATCATGAGAATATTTAACGACTCTGATTCAAATACGATCAGGGTCACATCAAAAGGGTTAAGCTAAATTCGAATACGATCAGCTCCCAATGGTCATTAAAGAAGGGTACCTATGTTTGGGTTGTGCTTTGTAACAGACTCCTTTTGGTCCCTTTAATTTTTCCTGAGAACTCGAACTTTTGCGAGAGATAAATTCTTTTTGAACCCGAAAAAACCGAATATTGAGAGTTTAAAGTTTTGTGATAAACAAATTTACCTTGAACCAGATTTGAGAGCTTCAAAACTTTGTGGCAGATAAATTTCCCTTGAACCGGATTTTAAACCGGATATTTAAGAGCTTCAGTGCTTTGTGGGAGATGCCAAGTCTCTTGAGCCGGATCTAAACCGGAATCCTTCTTTTTAAGCCGGAAATTTTCTGACGGCCTTTAAACTTTTCGCCAATATGGCGGTAGCCTCCGGGACCGGGTTATTTTTCCCTCCAATGACCCGGAGTTCTTGAATGCATTGAAACCGACCAATGCTGCCGAGTCATATCATTGTAGCCCCCGAGTCTCAAGATGACTCGAGGAGTTGGCTTTGAGATTCTCCATATTGACCATAGCATAAGGTGTATATCATTGGTGTTGATAGCGCGATGTGAATCCATAGAAGGTTGAAGTGACTGCGGTGGGTTATAAATGATCCTGTATGAGCCGTGCCAGCAACTCGGCCAACGGTTCCTTCCAACTGGCAATTTGAAGTTAACAAAACTGTAGTGCCGGCGACTTGTGCGCCTGCTCATTGAGCCATCCAGAGCAAACGGTGCTTGATGATAATTTGCCTCCAATTTGAAAGAAAATCGGGCTACCCAAGCTGTGACTTGCTCATACCCAATAAACAGCTCATTCAGATAGGTGCGGCCCGGTATGCTGATGTAGACCATGCCACGAGAGATGGACGACAAGGACGACCGCAACATCAGAGGCGGCACCGACAGATGAACTGGCCGCAGCATTGTAAATCGGTGCGGACAGGCAAGTTGTCCTTCTTGTTGTAAACCGGCATGGTCGCGAAAGACTGCTACGGCGTTGTAAGCCGGCGCGGTCGCGAGAGACGGCCACGGCGTTGTAAGCCGGTGCGGGAGTCCGTTGAGTAACGACGACCACCTGTGCCAAAAGATATTGGCGTGCCTCCATCCCCATGGTATAATATCACTTTTTGTCATAAATAATTGCCCTGCATAAACAATATTGCAGACCAAGGCAAAGATAAACTTGTTCTTTGACAAAAAACAATGTACGTTAATAAACTTTAAACAGATAGATATCACCTGATTGTCCGGACGACGGATGATCCGTTCCACGAATCAACTTCCAGTACTTGCAATAGGCATTTAGCTACTCTCTCCTGATTTGTCCGGATGACAGATGATCCGTTAAGTGGCATCCGCAAGTAACTTTTCAATACGGTCGCCTAATTTCTTTTGATCCTTACATGCTTACAAAGGATATTTGCATTGACCCCTTGAGGATCCTGCCAGATGCTTGCTTCTCACCAGGGTTATATAATCTCTGAAATAATTGGAACTTTTCATTCAGTGGGGTCAGCTCTGGACCGATGTGACCCCATGCAGGACGGCTGCTGCAATGACTATAATGATGCTCCTTTAGTACATCGCTTTTTGTGTCTCTATGCGGTGGCATGTGCTGGTCTAGGCCTAGCGATAAATCACCTAAAAGCTTTTGCTAGTGGATTCCCGTGGAAAAACAAGTACTGCCTCAGGTAGAAATTTCCGTGACCACGCGCACTGCGTTCTGTCTCCGAGTTGATCTAATACGACTGCTTGTTTGTATGAGGAAAGAACGCCTAGAATCAAATTCCTATCCGACTCGGCCACTCTTGGCTGGCGGATTGTCGATGGCCGCTTCCGTCATCCAAGTCATCCATCGGTCTCGACGAAAACGATCCGCTGGTCATATACGGTGGCGCAGAGACGCGCAGCCCTAACTCTCCTTGAACTTAAACCTTGCACTATCTGCTCCAAAGTCTGTGCCTCGAGCGTAGCTGCGGTTTGGAGCAGTGGCAGTCGCGCTCGACGGAGGCGAGCCAAAGACGGCTGATTACAGTAGTAGTTGAACCAGACTCCAGCGGCAATGGTTTCAGAGACGGGTATGGTATGCTTAGCGCGACTTTGGCAGAGGGGCGCTGGAGGCGGTGACTTGGAACCGATCCGGGGCGGCTCGGCCTGGCGCAGACGACGGAGGAGCAGTGACGTGGAGACGACCTGACGACGGCTTGTGACGGAGGCGGATGGAAACCGAGGCAGCAGAATCCATCACCCCGTCCTTGTCCTTTTTACTTGGCATGACCTTGCACGGCGTGTGGCTCTCAGAATCCGTGTATGCACTAGTAGCTTTTCCAAAATAATGAATACTAACACCCCTTTTGATTGGTTTGACCTTTCGTTGGTTGTCCTTCCCACGTAGATCAGCGGCCATAGCAGATGTATTTTTCTTCTCGGGAACTCGGTCCTGCTTGTATTGATAGTAGCAAGATATCGTCTCCGCAGATCGTGTGGTGTGGAGCGGCAGTACTAGCGGCTGATCTCATTAGCCTGTGGCCCATAAAACATTCTGTCTCTGTCTCGGACTCGGCGGATTATCTGCCGCCGCAGAACACGTCGTCAATCTTAACTGATGAATTTATTGTTGATGTGAGTTTTCCACGCCAGCTCTCGTTGAACCGGAAATTTGCGAACTTCTTGACCCCTGTGAAAGATCCCTCCAAGAACTCAACACCACCGTGCGCGAGCCCCACGGTGGGCGCCAACTGTCGTGGTTTTGTCACGGCAGATGTCCTAGGGTGAGGACTTAGTCGTGAGGTCAGCGCATCTATGTAGTAGCTTGAGAGGGGTTGAGCGGAATCGAGAGACGCAACACAAGATACGAGGATTTTAGACAGCTTCGGGCCCTGGGAAACATCATCCGGTAATAACCCTACATGCTGTTTGAGGCTAGATCTCATTACGCTCATGAGGGAGTCGCCGTAAACCGGCTCTCCTCTAATTGTGTCTAGCCCAAGAGATTATTGATTGTTGCTTGTCCCTCTTTGGGGTGCCCTGCCCCTCCTTATATAAGTTAGAGGGGTGGGTTACATGTGGAGTCCTAGTAGGACTAGGACTAGTCTATCTTTTCTTACAAGTTGAATACAAGTCCGGGTCTTGCTTCCTCGTAAAGGAAATATTTGTCATCCCTTTCTCCTTAAGCCGGCCCACCAGAGTATAAGCCAGCCTGCTGGGCCTTGGGCCTTGTTGTCCGTCTGATCCGCCCGCCGGGTCTCCAGTGAGTCACAATGTCCAGGCGGGTTACCTATGAATTGCCATGTTCGGGCGGATCACCAGTGAGTCGCCAAGCTCTAGCCAGGTCTCTGGTGAGTCGCCAAGTCTGGCCCGGTCATACCGCGGGGTATATCCCCGACATAGGGTGACACAGAACTAGCTCCAATTCATCAATTTAATGTAGGCATGTATTCCGAATATAGTCATACATGCTTATGGAAAAGAACTTGCATGACATCTTTTGTCCTACCCTCCCGTGGCAGCGGGGTCCTATTGGAAACTAAGGGATATTAAGGCCTCCTTTTAATAGAGTACCGGACCAAAGCATTAACACATAGTGAATACATGAACTCCTCAAACTACGGTCATCACCGGGAGTGGTTCCGATTATTGTCACTTCGGGGTTACCGGATCATAACATAGTAGGTGACTATTGACTTGCAAGATAGGATCAAGGACTCACATATATTAATGGAAACATAATAGGTTCAGATCTAAAATCATGGCACTCGGGCCCTAGTGACAAGCATTAAGCATAGCAAAGTCATAGCAACATCAATCTCAGAACATAATGGATACTGGGGGTCAAACCCTAACAAAACTAACTCGATTACATGATAAATCTCATCCAACCCATCACCGTCCAGCAAGCCTACGATGGAATTACTCACGCACGGCGGTGAGCATTATGAAATTGGTGATGGAGGAAGGTTGATGATGATGACGGCGACGGATTCCCCTCTCCGGAGCCCCGAACGGACTCCAGATCAGCCCTCCCGAGAGATATTAGGGCTTGGCAATGGCTCCGTATCATAAAACGCGATGAATCCTTCTCTCTGATTTTTTTCTCCCCGAACATGAATATATAGAGTTGGAGTTGAGGTTGGTGGAGCACCAGGGGCCGCACGAGGCGGGGGGCGCGCCCAGGGGGGCAGGCACGCCCCCCACCCTCGTGGACAGGGTGTGGTCCCCCTGGTCTTGATTCTTTCGCCAGTGTTTTTTATAAATTCCAAAAATATTCTCCGTGAAGTTTCAGGTCATTCCGAGAACTTTTATTTCTGCACAAAAATAACACCATGGCAATTCTGCTGAAAACAGTGTCAGTCCGGGTTAGTTCCATTGAAATCATACAAGTTAGAGTCCAAAACAAGGGTAAAAGTGTTTGGAAAAGTAGATACGTTGGAGACGTATCAACCACCCATCTGTTTTTTATTGTTGTTGATAATAAAAAAACAAAAGATTCGTGAGAGAGAGAGAGATGCCACCCACCCAACTCGCGAGCGGCGTCTCCTCACGCTCCATCTGGCCGACGTCTCCTCATGCATGGCCGCTCGCGATGTTGAGTGTGGATAGAACAGGTGGCCTTCCTTTGCCGACGCGCCGTCGAGGCCCATGGCGACTATGCCGCTGGGGATCTGGGAGGGAGAGTAAATGAGGTGGGGAGGAGAGGGTGGGTCATGGAGGATCCCGACGAAGAAGAGGGACGAACCAGAAACCCTAGCCTAGCCACGCCACGGGGAGGGGAAGGGAGGGTTGCGGGTGGTCGCGAGCGGCAAATCTGGCCAGAGGGGGGCGAGACGAGCGCGGGAGCGTGCTACGCACCGCCGGAGGTCGCCGTAATGGGCTGCCGGCTAGGGGAGAAGGAGAGGACTCTCGAGTCGGCATAGATTCTCTAACTTCACTTCAGCAACTGAGAATGATGGTGGGGTAGGAATTCAATTACCAATGAATGTTTCTCATAAGGACGACACTGCCTTCACTAGCTTTACAGATTTGCTGACGGTATTTTCCTATTTCTCTGTTTCATCTTCTTTGAACTAGTTTCAATATTGCCATGTTTTAAATATGCATTTGTCTTTGTAGGGACCGTGTGAAATTGATAATACGTCCTTTCAAAAGTATAGTTGATTTTTTGCGATAAAGTCAGTGATAAGTGGTGTAGTACTAATAGATGGGTTTTGGTTATTTGGGGATTAAGAAAAGTGAATTGCTTGTCCAATTATGCTTGTATTTGTTCCTGAACTATACGGTGGTGCTGAACTGTATTGAAGTGAATCCCTGTCTATATGTGTGCATGTACTGAACTTGTATGTGTGCATGTACAGTACTTAACTGAATCCTCTCTGTCCTTCTTCCTGAATTGAACTGAATCGGTGCATGGGCTGAATCGATGTGTTCCTGAACTAAACTGAATTCTCTACGAGCGTGTTTGGTTGCCGTTGTGAATAGTTCCTGCATCGCATACACTTCTCAACCCAGCCCGGTTGAGAAAAAACACGCCCTAATACGCCATCTGCAAGTTGTTTGGTTGCCTGCATCTAGTGTCCCTGAATTAGGTAATACGCAAGTGCACTTTGTTTGGTTGCCTGCATTGCCCCAAGCGGCACATGAACACGGCGTTTGGTTGCATACGGCGTACATGTTGTGCTTACCTTGTACCCTAGTTGGTGAGCTTACCCACAATGATCACACCGAGCACACCAACGCCACAACACACCAACGGCGATGAAATGGGCGAAGATGATGAAGTTCTTCAGCTTCAGCCCAAACTGACGATCCACCTTGACACCTCCAACCTTGCCACTGTCAACACTGCTGCCTCCGAGCTTTCGCACCCAGTCGGAGTAAGCTTGTTCTGTTGCCTGCCTAGTCTTGAACCCTCTATGACTGTTGTTGCTATACGATGCCACTTGTGCACTGGCTTCTTCCCATGAACTATAAACCCCTGGAGCCTTACCAATGAACACGGCATACCACTTGCCCTAGCAATGCACAAGAGCAAGAGTTGAAGCAGCAAATTAATGGAGCACACAAGTAGCAAGCAAAGTAGCACACAAACAACAATGGAGCAGAAGAGAAGAAGTAAAGCATGCATGATCATACGACATAGCAAGTTCTACCTAGCACTACCTTGGTGTTAACCTACCACCACATCCAAAAGAGGGTGTCGTCCTACCACTGCAAGTTCACCATCAGCACGAGGGGTTAGTATATACCACCTCACCAAAATATACAAACCATCAAATAGTTTTTCAGACCTAGCTACACAAAATGTATGTCGTCATCGTCATCGTCGCCGTCGTCGCCACCGCCATCGCCGTCGGGGATCATGCGCGCTCACAGGCAGCACTACTCTAGTAGTAGTGCTTGCCCAGCCAGCTCCTGAGCCACATCATCATGTGAGTGTGTGCCATGGCAACGAACCCAACACCCTGGGCCTTGTTGTCAAGCAGGTGGCTGGGAGCTGCCATGAGAGCCTCATCGC
The DNA here is from genome assembly GCF_018294505.1 of Triticum aestivum. Classification (NCBI taxonomy): domain Eukaryota; kingdom Viridiplantae; phylum Streptophyta; class Magnoliopsida; order Poales; family Poaceae; genus Triticum; species Triticum aestivum. Next base: position 519,609,484 of record NC_057802.1, read on the forward strand.
TGAAGCCACCCTGGGTCATGACAGCGTCATACAGGTCAGGGTGGACGTCGAGGGGCTTGCACTCCCTGATGGCTGTTGCCACCTCCTTCACCACCTCATTCATGCTGCAAAAGATATTGATCTCCTCCTCCATCAGGCCTCCTCTCTTCCTCTTCCTATCATGGACGGGGTCAAATGGCTTTTTGAAGGGCTTCACGAAGGGCTTGTCAGGGCCATCAAGGACCTCGACGTCTGGGGTCCAAGGGAAGTCTGGCATGGGAGAACCAAGAGGCTCCCCCGAGCCCATGGCATGCTTCCCAGTTGCCTGCCCGAAGGAGAAGATGTGCTGCATCTGGCTGTAGTTCTGTATGGGTGTGTTGAGGAACTCAGCGTCCCTTGAGTGGCCGTAAGAATGAAACACAAGTGTTGTTAGTTGCGACTAGGAGTAGGTAATGGTGGACAGTATGGAAAGGAAGAGGGTTGTGAGCTAACCGCGACATGGCCGGCGTAGTGCTCTGCCTCCAGAACTATGAAGCAAGTGTTCTCATCCCATGAGGCGCCGCTAAGGTCTCTCAGCTTGGACACTTGGATCCATCGACCTCTCCACTTCCTCAGGTGGTCGTACACCTGGGTGGCAGACACCTCCTGCCCACAGAACTCGAACACCTGCTTCGCAACGGTGTTCAAGTGCACCTCCTTGAAGCCATTGTCAGCCCTAACTCCACTAGAGATGAGCTCACACATCTTGTTCAACACGAGCGTGGACATGAACAACTGGCACTTCATGTTGTTCGACCTACCATCCTTCTTTGCCTTTGGTGTTGCTACCTTGAGTGCAGCGGCAGCAACAGGAGTTGGACCAACTAGCACTACTGACACATAGAGGGAATCAGACGCGAACACCTCTGAATCAGGTGCCATCTCGGACATAGGCTGCGAGTCCTCGACAAACGATGGAGCAAACTGGTTGTCGGACAGGACAGGGGCCTGTCTAAGATCTTGCATCTGCGTGCAATCGTAGCACGCATTGACAATAAGCATAGCACACAACATACCGGACAAACCATGAAAGCAGAAGCATACATGTACATGGTTCATCACTATCATAGCAAGCACATGCTTCATCACTATCATACTAAGCACATATGGTTCATCGCTATCATACTAAGCATACCGGACAATCTATGAGCACGAACATACATCTACAACAAACAACATTCTACAAATGGACCACCAATAGCTACAAATCACAGGTCTAAGCACGAATCAACACAAGCACAAGGTTCAACTTCAAACTCTACTACTAATCTAGCCTACCACATGCTTGAACATCTAGCCCTACCACAAATTGCAACCGCAGCATAGCAATCAACCATACGAGCTCACAGATCAGACCACTAATCAACCATGCATCTAGATCAAACCCTAGCTGCAGCTCAGATCTAGCTAGAAGGAACAGAGAGAAAGGGGGATTGAACTCACAGAGGCCATGGCTGCAACTCGAGGACGAGGGGAGACGGTCGTAGAAGATCAACGCCGGCTGGTGAAGGAGCACCGACGCCATGGACCGCCGGCTCATGAAGATGCATCGCTTACCTGCTCGTCGGTGCCGATGCGCGTCGAACGGAAAGCTCGAACGGATGGAGAATGGTGGCGGGAGTTGGGGCGGTGAGGGAGGGGGCTAAATAGGGGTGGACTCGGCGGGAGGTGAGCCGAATCCTCCCGCCGAGTTTTTGGCGACGCGGGCGAGCTCGCGCCATCTCCGTGGTCGCACGAGGAGAGAAGCGCGTCACCCTCCCCTGCCTCGCCCGAGCCAGGCTCGAGAGCTACTGCCGATTCGGGCATTTCCCCTGGACGTGCTTTAAGTTCTGTGCGATGCGGACCGCACGGGCCAGGCTGGGCCATATGCAGGCAACCAAACACACCCTATGCCTATGTTCCTAAACTACTAAACCTGTACCCGTTACTGACTTTTTTTTTAGTCTACCCGTTACTGAGCTAAACTGAATCCTCCCTGTGGACTTTTTTTTAGAACTCTCTGTGGGTGTTTCTGAACAGAATCGGTGCATGGGCTGGTTTCACTCCCGAACTGGGCCTTATTTGGGCCGATGCTTCTGTTTGGGCTGGCTGATATTCACTGAGGGAGCTATGATAGAAGCAGCCGTGCGATGTAAAATGGATCATCGGCCCATGCCGGTGCTTCCACCCGCAATCCCTCTCAAAAAAAAGGTGGGCGTGCTCCCTGGGACGAGATGGGCGTGCGTGCGGTCCTGCAGCTCGCACCGGCGCCTGCTCAAACACCGACACGGCGCGGGCCAGGAGCCGCTTGGAGTAGGCCGGGTAGGCCTCGCGGAAGACGATGGACCCCGTGGCCAGCGTGGCCACGTCGGAGCCCGGGTGCGCCGGGTCAACCTTGTAGACGGTGCGCGGCGTGTCCATGTCCGCCGGCCGCTCCCAGCACGAGCGGTCGCCGTGGCCTTCATCAGGTAGTCCGTCGCCCACTGCACCGCACCGCCTCCCTGGCTTCGCGCCGAAGCTTCGGCCGAAGTCGATATCAGCCCCCATGACATGAACGTCGCCGTGAATGCCATCGGGACAAGAGCGTCATGACTCGCAGCGCCGCAGGTGAACTTCGTCGCCTGGGCCATGAGGATGAAGCCGAAGCTTCTCGCCTGGAGGAGGAACTCCCACGGAATAAGAAGCGGGCGGCAGTCGAGGCCGTTCACGTCGGCGAGCGCGCAGCTCGCAGCGGCCTCCACGAAACAAACGCCCTCGACGGTAAGTCCACCGCGAGGCCGGACGGGCGACGCTACCGGCCACCGGATAGTACGGCGACGAGGTTTTGGGAAAAATTACTACGGAAATCGCCGGACAGAGAAAGGGATAGAAGAGGGAGAGGCTATGTGGACGCTCGTGAGTGGATTAGTTGTCCGGCGCTCCCAACTGAGTTCCAAGGGGTAGGGCGTGCCGGACGAAATAATGGCCTTGACCCAACGAAACTGGGATATTGGGGGCGCGACTGGGCGACTGGAGTACAAGGCACTCTCCTGGTAGAACCAGGTAGGTAATAGAATCAATTGTTGCTAAAAAAAGGGTAATAGGATCAATCAAATCAAATACTCCTATTATTAATTGGTAAAGCGACACGATCTCTTGTTAAATATGGAAAAGATCATGCCGGAAATCAATGGGGCGGGCCAAGGCCATTATTTTCCTTCGTTTCTACAGTAGCAAATTAATACCTTCCTCTGTACTATAAAAGGGTAGCCATAATATTCTTTCTGCTACAAGTCAAACAGAACATCCTCTTTCCCATCACCAACGCCGCCGTTAGCCAAGATGAGGACCGCCCTGGTGTGCGTGACTCTAATCTTGCTCATGCTATCATCATCATCAGGTACGGACTCGTTTGTTCCTATAGCACCACATGCTTCGACGACAAACTAGACGTGTGATTCTCTATTAATTAATACTCGTATACAATGATGTTTCTGCAGATGCTAGACCCGGACAATCTTGCTTTGGAAGATATGTTGGGACGCGTGATCCATGCAATTCCACCAACTGTGACGATTCATGCCGCAGTGAGAACCAGGAGGAACCTCTTTGTCAGGGGATGTGCTCCCTGCAGATGGCCAAATGCCGTCCAATCGGGTGCCTCTGCAAGTTCTGCATTTTCCCGTGATGCACGTAGATGTAAGATAGATAGAAGGGCACGTTTACATTGAATAACGGCGCATCAAACTCTACTAGCTAGCTGGAAGGTTGCTAAGAACTTGAATTTTGTATTCCAACAAAAGTTACATGAAATTACCAAGTGAGAATTTTTTTTATGATGATGATTGATTGGGCATGTGTTGGTCTTGCCCGTATGTTTACATGTGTTCGTACCAAAACAAATACGTGGTGTTTTGTTCACCGAGTGGTAGATGCTAAGCGAATGATATTATGGCGCGATCAGGCGTTGCTGCAGGGTGGCGGATGAGTCGCGAGAAGAGAAAGGTGGCAGAGCCGACGACCGGGGGAGGAGGCAGCTTTCGTGGCAGAGAAATTGGGGTGTAGGGTTTAGGTCAAACCCACCGTCAACGGGATTAATTAAGGAGATCTCTTAATTAGCCGCCCATTACGTCTGTATCTGACTCGAAGCATCGTCGCTGCAAAACCGAATCCAGCGGCCGGCGTCCCACGACTGACTCGAATGAACCCTGCCGCTGTCATCCCCGCGCAGGCCTCCCACAACTTCACACAGTATTAATCGCGCATTTCCTTCCTTCTCATCGTGGCGTGTTTTTCTGATCGTCAAGGGTGCTAAAATTGCGCTTAGATTTGTTTTCCTTGTCACAAATCCGGTACCATCACAAGTGTTGGCTGAGCCAAATTCAGCGTACTTAATACTTGGAAGATTGAACCGTATTTGTAAAAATGCTATGTATAGTCTGTCCAACATCTTTTTCAGATTGTTAGATTACTTTTTTAGAACAATCGTTAAACTAGTAGAAAACAGGGCTTTCATTCTAACCGGATTGGAGCATTAGTCCTGGTCGAGTTACGAACCGGGACTAATGTGAGCATTAGTCCCGGTTCGAACGGCTAGGACGCCGGACGGGGCTCGGTAGGCATCATTCCCGGTTCGAATGAGACTTTAGTCCCGGTTGCAGACACCAACTATTCAAGTGTTCTAAAAGGTTAGCAACTTCATTATTTCATCTCTCATTACTAGTTTAGCTCATTTCATGCTCTAGAAGTAGAGTGATTTGTGGGTTTTAGTGGAGGAGTGTATGTGGGAGTTTATTTGATTTAGATGCAATTTGAGTTCAAATTAACTTCTTAGTTTGCACATGTGTAGGTGTGGTACTGTTAATTAGGTATCTTAATTTTGTGGTTAGTGGTACAATTAGTGAGTTAGTGTGTTAGCTTAGTGTTACTATTAGCTAGTGTGTGCTAGTGTGTGCTAGGGTGTGTGTGACGCCCCCGATCCAATAGTACACTAATCATACACGCAAACGTGTACGATCAAGATCAGGGACTCATGGGAAGATATCACAACACAACTCTAAAAATAAAATAAGTCATACAAACATCATAATACAAGCCATGGGCCTTGAGGGCTCGAATACAAGTGCTCGATCATAGACGAGTCAGCGGAAGCAACAATATCTGAGTACAGACATAAGTTAAACAAGTTGCAATAAGATGGCTAGCACAAGCAGGGATATAGATCGAAAGAGGCGCAAGTCTCTTGCCTGGGATCCTCCTAAACTACTCCTGGTCGTCGTCGTCGGCCTGCACGTAGTAGTAGGCACCTCCGGTGTAGGAGTTGTCGCGGTGGCGTCTGGCTCCTGGGCTCCAACATCTGGTCGCAACAACCAGGTATAGAAAGGGGAAAAAGGGGGAGCAAAGCAACCGTGAGTACTCATCCAAAGTACTCGCAAACAAGGATCTACACTACATATGCATTGGTATCAATGAAATGGGTAGTATCTGTGGACTGAACTGCAGAATGCCAGAATAAGAGGGGGATATCTAGTCCTATCGAAGACTAGGCTTCTGGCAACCTCCATCTTGAAGCAGTAGAAGAGAGTAGATGGTAAGTTAACCAAGTATCTTCGCATAGCATAAACCTACACGGCAATTCTCTCCTCGTCGTCCTGCGACAGAGTGATCACCGGGTTGTATCTAACACTTGAAAGAGTGTGCTTTATTTAGCATCCGGTTCTAGTTGTCATAAGGTCAAGGTACAACTCCGGGTCGTTCTTTTAACGAGGCACACGACTATTTGAATAGATAAACTTCCCTGCAGGGGTGCACCACATTACCGAACACGCTCAATCCCTCTGGCCGGACACATTTTCCTGGGTCATTCCCGACCACGGAAGATCAACACGTCGCAGCCCCACCTAGGCACAACAGAGATGTAACACCCCGGATGTAACTTCCCATATTTGTAACTCCAACATTTGCCATTTTCGGCTATGTGTTATGATATTCCTTCGTGGTCGGGTTTTGTTTTTTATTTTTGCATTTTGTTCATGTCATGCATCTCATATCATGTCATCATGTGCATCTCATTTGCATATGTGTTCGTCTCATGCATCCGAGCATTTTCCCAGTTGTCCGTTTTGCAATCCGGCACTCCCACATGCACCGTCGCACCCCTCTTGTCTCTTTTCGTGAGCGGGTGTTAAACATTTTCGGAATGGACCGAGGTTTGTCAAGTGGCCTTGGTATACCACTGGTAGACCACCTGTCAAGTTTCGTTCCATTTGGAGGTCGTTTGATGCTCCAACGGTTAACCGGGTAACCGCAAAGGCCTTTTGTGTGTTGCAGCAAAACCCCCCTCCAAAAAGTCCAATAACCCCCTGTTGAGGATATAACCATTAGAGTCACCCGCCCAGAAGGGGCCGGGTTACGTCATCACGATCATCACGTGAAGCCCAGTACCAAGCTTGAGGACGGCGGGTCAGTAATGGGCTTAAGACCCGGAGATGGCTTAAGGCCGGTAGAGATAAACCGCCGTTATGGTAAAACTTGTAGTGTAAGGTAAGAATAGTTAAGAGTCCGAGCCGAACACTGTTATAAGCCGGCCGGGACTCTGAGAGCCGCTGGGCGTCAACCTCTCTATATAAAGGGACGACCCGGCGGCGGTTCAGGGACAAGTAAGATCAAATCGATAACCAGGCAGGGTGGTTTAGCTCCTGGTCGTCGAAACCCTAATCAATACAACCTCAACTGGACGTAGGCTTTTACCTTCACTGTAACGGGCCGAACCAGTATAATCCTCGTGTCCTTTGTCCCGCTTAACCCCTTTCAGCTTCCTAGCTGCGATGGCTCCACGACTAAGTCCTTCCACGAGGACATCTGCCGTGATAATTCCACGACACCCCCCTAAGTCCCTTCCATACTCTCGGTCGTTCGATCACGATCGTGTGGGCGCAAACCGCACTCCATTTGGAGTCTCCTAACTCCCTCTACCTATAAATATGTCCTCACCGTCCAAAAATCCGGGTAAAAACCCTAGCCCCGCTCCCTCCGCGCGCCGGACACGTCCGCCCGGCGCCGGACGAAACCCGCCGCCGCGCCCGACCAACCGGAGGCCGCCACGTGGCGCGCCGCCGCCT
>NC_057802.1:519616889-519679752 GCF_018294505.1 Triticum aestivum
ACCGCACCCCCGCGCCCGACGCTCCGGTCGCCGGCCTCCCCCGTGCTCCTCCTCCCCGACCCCGACGTCCGCCGGCCCCGACGCGCGCCTCTCCCTCCTCTCCTCGCCGGCCGCCGTCTCCCTCCTCCTTCCGCAGCTCCGGCGAGCGTCAGATCTAGATCGAGGTTGCTTCCCCCCCTCAAAATTCTCTTAAGTCCCAGATATTTTTACAATATGTGGCTCTGTTCATTGCATCATATCTCGTGGCATACTGCTCCGTTTTGCGTGCATGATATATCGAAATGTTTGCCTCGAGGTGATCTCATTTTGTTACATTGTTCTATGCTCTTTTGTGTCCATCTTGATGCCCAAATCTCTGGTGCAAGAATGCTATATGATGTTTTCTGATGTTACTTATCAGAAATTGGTGTTTTGTTATTTTTGTTGCATTTAATGTGTGCATCTTATGAGTAGGAGCTCTACATGTGTTTTGATCTATGCCATGCTATCTTTACATAGGTGTATGCCATGTATTTTTGTGATCTATGTGGTGACTAGCACAAGCATGCAAACTAGGCTTCGTGATGTTTCTATTTTCAGAGAGTTAGAATTTTGCTAAGTCTGTGACTGCTGTTATTTTGTTGCCATGTATCCATGTGTCTACAGAGAGATACATGCTTCTTTTGGTTACGTTCAGTAAGGATGTTTTGTAGATATAGTTGTGCTCTATCCATCCATGCCCCTGTTTGCAATTATGCAGTGCCCTAGCATGCCTTAATCTTGCTTTACTTTTGCTATAAAATATTTCTGGCAGAATGTCAACATGATATTCAATTTTGCCAAGGTGGTTGTAGTTGATCCATACATGCTATGATATTGCTCTTGCCATGGATATCTTCATAAACATGCCATATTTCTGTAGGTATGCTTGTTTTGTCATGCATTGCTTTGTGATGAGTGAATCAAGCTCACCAAGAGGCCTTCATAATTTCCGTTAATGCCATGCTCTGTTTTCTGCTAAGTCTGAAACCTGTTAACGAAACTTTCTATGTTTACATGGGTGCCATCATATCTTCTGTTCCTTTTTGGCTTATGGTCATTAAGGTACTTTTCTTATATGCATTTAGTAGATTCATGACATGCCTTGTTTTGCTATGTTAAGTTCCTGTAGCATATTGATTGCTTGCTCTAAACATTGCTACCTGATGCTGTTTCAGACATGTCCAGTAATTTCACCAAGTCTGTGAAGCTGATATCTTTTACACTTTTGCCATGCTTGTTTGAACCTGTTATTATGTGATATAGCCGTAGCTCAGTGTTCATATTTTTTCTAGCATCTCCTGTAGATTACTGCCATATGCTTTGTTTCTACGTTGGGGTGCTGTAGCATAGTTACTTGAAGCATCCCAAGTGCTATCATGCTGTTAATCGCAGAATCGTGTCATTCTTGTTTTGCTTGCCATTTGCAAACCGTGCATCCGTTTCCGGTGAACTTTATGTCGATTTCGACCGAAATCATCTCATATTTCCAGTGGCATACTTGGTTTTCCAAGTTACTGTCTTGTTCATTCTTTTTCTTCCGGAGCACGCATATGCATCGCATACCACATCTCGCGTATCATGCATGTTTTGCATCATGTTGCTTGTGCTTTTCCCGTGATTGATTGTGTTTCCGTTGCTTGGGTTCTTGCTGTGGGTAGAGCCGGAAGACGAGTTCTTCTTTCTATGGGTAGAGCCGGGAGACGAGTTCGTGAATGAGGAACCTGTTGAGTACGCTTATGAGGATCAAGTTTTCGACAACTCTGAGAACCTTGCGGGCAAGATGAACATACCCTCGAAATCACTTCTATCTTTGCTTTGCTAGTTGTTCGTTCTATTGCTATGCTACGCTACCTAACACTTGTTATATCACACCTCCCATATTTCCACGTCAAGCCTCTAACCATCCTTTCCTAGTAAACCGTTGTTTGGCTAAGTTACCGCTTTTGCTCAGCCCTTCTTATAGCGTTGCTAGTTGCAGGTGAAGTTGAAGTTGGTTCCATGTTGGAACATGGATATTTTGGAATATCACAATATCTCTTATTTAATTAATGCATCTATATATTTGGTAAAGGGTGGAAGGCTCGGCCTTATGTCTGGTGTTCTGTTCCACTCTTGCCGCCCTAGTTTCCGTCTTACCGGTATTATGTTCCTTGAGTTTGCGTTCCTTACGCGGTTGGGTGATTTATGGGACCCCCTTGACAGTTCGCCTTGAATAAAACTCCTCCAGCAAGGCCCAACCCTGGTTTTACCATTTGCCACCTAAGCCTTTTTCCCTTGGGTTTTCGCGAGCCCGAGGGTCATCTTTATTTAAAACCTCGGGCCAGTGCTCCTCTGAGTATTGGTCCAACCTGTCAATCGCCGGTGGCCACCAGGGGCAACTCTGGGCTCGCCTATCGGAAGCTTGGACAATCCGGTGTGCCCTGAGAACGAGATATGTGCAGCTCCTATCGGGATTTGTCGGCACATTCGGGCGGCTTTGCTGGTCTTGTTTTACCATTGTCGAAATGTCTTGTAAACCGGGATTCCGAGACTAATCGGGTCTTCCTGGGAGAAGGTTTATCCTTCGTTGACCGTGAGAGCTTATAATGGGCTAAGTTGGGACACCCCTGCAGGGTATTATCTTTTGAAAGTCATGCCCGCGGTTATGAGGCAGATGGGAATTTATTAATGTCCGGTTGTAGAGAACTTGACACTTGACTTAATTAAAATACATCAACCGCGTGTGTAGCCGTTATGGTCTCTTCTCGGCGGAGTCCAGGAAGTGAACACGGTTCGGGTTATGCATGAACATAAGTAGTTTCAGGATCACTTCTTGATCATTTCTAGCTTCTCGACTCGTACCGATCCGCCCGCAAGGGCCGCTTCGAGCGCTGGCGGTACCACATGCGGGTGGCGGAGGCTGCGGCCTCCTACAAAGAGGCTAGCAAAGAGGGTGATGAAGCGGGCGGGCACTATTTGGCGAGACCGAGGACAAGGCAGAGGACAATGCCGGCTCCGACGAGTCCCCGCTCCGCTAGCTTCGACGAGGCCCTGCTCCGCCGAGGCCCCACGGCGCCAACAAGGAGGCAGAGGACACCGCCAGCTCCGCCGAGGCCCCGCCCCGCCAACAATGAGGCAGAGGACATCGCCGGCTCAGCCGAGGCCCCACCCTGCCGGCAACGTGGGGGAGGATTTCCACCGCTCCGCTGAGGCGCTGACTGCCGGCAATGAGACAGAGGACATCGCCGGCTCCGCCGAGGCCCCGCCCCGCTGCCAACGAGGCCGCGCCAGACAGAAAGCGAGGAAGAGTAGAACACGGTAGGTCGCCGCTGCTCGGGTCCAAGTAAGGCCACCGCTGCTACCCTCCGGTTGAAGCCAAGCTAGGAGGGTTGACCATTGTCTGCCGGTTAGCTTCTTGGCGGCGACGTGGAGTCGGAGAGCTGCACTGGAGAAGAACGCTGCTTCTACTTAACTGCTGGTGCAGTTGGCTGACTGACACGTGGGCCCAACAGGCCACATGTCAGTTAAGTCACTGAAGCTTCTGTTCGGCTCAGCGGGACACAGGTGGGTAGCTTCGGTTAATTAATTATACCTCCAGCGCACCCCTTTTTAGTTGAAGAATGTAGGAAATGTAATGAAATCCGGCATGTTTATATGAAATCCGACCGTGTATGAATGAATTTATTTCGATTAGTTCGAATTCCTGTATCACTGGCATTGGATGAACATGCAAAACAATACGTACTAGCATTATTCCCAGGGTGATCACCTCGTTTGCAGCAGTTTCACATGTACTCCCTCCGGTCCTTTTTAGTCGTGCATACAAGTTTTGTCTGCAGTCAAAGTATCTCTACTTTGACCAATCTTATACAAAAAAAGTATGCACTTTCACAATGTGCGAAGTAAAAAGGAACAGAAGGAGTGCAAAGAGTTTGAGCAGCTTTTTAGGGTTTATGTACATTGCAATAAAACACACAGGCCTGGCAATTCATAGAGAACATTCAAAACAATCGATGATTATGCATCTCAGCGACTCACATGTCAGAGGCAATATTTACTTCACAACTAAAGAATAAATAAAAAATTGATCGACGCTGCTGACAGCAAAGGGCGTCCCATTCGAAAATATCAAACGCATGTCTTGCTAAAATCAATGTGCAAAATTTGACAAGGTTGTCCCATTCCAAAATGTCAAATGCCTATGATTGTGGAATGGGCAGGGTTTGCCATCAGTTCGGACATTGACATGGCACCTCGTGCTAAATAAACCAGCTGTTCTTTTTGTGCAGTTCCACCAAAATCAACCAAATTCGTGCGTAGCTTGTATGATTTCACCCTTATATGTTGCAACGCCTTGAACTTATCGGCACCTCCTTTCTTGTGGTGGAAATGAATGATTCGATGTATTCATGAACATTTTGTGCAGTTCCCACTGAAATCAAGCTGAGCACCCCTGTTTGCACAAATACAAAAAAGTGACTAGTCTAAAGCAAACTGTACTATGAATTGACAGTTTCAACAGGCACATACATGGTCCATGTAGAGCACACTTTTAGAAAAATGGAACTCACCAGAAAGAATCCTAGAACAACATTGTACTCGCGCATCACAGCAAAAAATGGAGATTTGTCAGTCCTTCTGAGCTTAAGTTAGTTTGGTCTTGTGGGGAGTAATGTAACCATCCTTCAACTGCTCCTTCTGAAGAGAAGATAGACATGGCTTCTTCATCCTGGCATAATCGGAACTAGTCACTTCACGTACTCCATATTCTTCTTTAGAGGAAGATGATCCTGTTGTGCAAAGACAAGAGGACTACTAAATGCTAGGATCCCTGTTTGCTCGAAAAAAAGGAAAGGAAATATTTAAAACAACACAGATGAAGCACTTCTCAAGGACAATACCACTTTTTCATGACAGTATCTAAACAATAGCACAACACTAATAGAGATGACAAAGCTCAATCATATGGATGAAATCAGTGGGCGAGTACCAACCTTTGCCAGGCGGCTTATTGTGTAGAGCATACAGATGAAGCACTTCTCCGGAACCATCTGTTGCTATCTACAGTGGTGGCCATGCTTACTATATACTCCTCGATTTCTTTAATGTTTCCAACATCTTCTTGTGCAGTTCCACTAAAATATATGGTATCTTCAAAGAAGATCCCTGTTTGCACAAGTAAAGATAATTACATATTACATTAAGAGTGACATCAAATCAGTGGCAAAACAATTGCTCGTTCCAGCCATAGCAATAAATTAAGATGCAAAACTATATCATTACTTGTGTCATCACAGTTCCAGTGCTTCATTACAGCACCGGGAGTTGATTTTTGTTTTTCTTCCGCTTGTTCTTCCCCTTCATCACTTGGTTCAATAACAGACAAGCTTCGCCTTCAATGTAAGATTTGGCATGTCAATTAGGGAGCACAAGTATAGTACTAAACTTAAGTTTCTGATGAAAGTGGCAAAATACAGGCCAGCAGTTGTGAAATATCCTTATGTTACCTCAATGGGATATTACGGTGCACATACAGATTGGAAGTCTTGTCTCCATTTGTGCAGTTCACTAAAATCAAGCAACATTACCGTACAAGTAGCACAACATATGAAAGCACACTGCAGAATCATGTGAAAGAAGGCTTGTACTGACATCTCATGATGCGGAATTCAAACAACTCACAAGAAGAAGATCTGAACCAAATTCGCCTTAACGGATAGGAAGTAAGATCTCCTCTTGTGCAGTTCCACTCAGATCAAGCAATCAAGCAACATTGTCGGTGTGACATTTGGGTTGAACTGCACAAAACACTCTTAAAACAAACACTGCTTTGTGCAGTGCAACAAAAGGTCACAATGGCAACGAGGTGAAGTAGATAACCCTGTTTACACAGAGCTGCAAAGGAAACAATTAGTGGTCAATAACGGTGGATGACACAGAAGCCAACAAAAAGAAGCATCTACCTTATCTAAATGGGAAAGAAAGCAAGACGGTAGCATTTCTCAAACGGTGGCATTGATTAATATTAACATAGAGATTATATTAACAATAAAATTCGTTAAACATGTAATTTGCTTTTAACTGTGGCATATCATCAATTTTCCAGCGGCATTATTAGAGGGTGTTTGTTTACAGGGACATTTTGGTGTAGGGACTAAAAAACTCCGAGTCAGTCCCATCTAAACCAAACAGGAGGGACTTTTAGGGACTAAAAGTGGGCATTTGGGACTAAAGAAAGAAGACCCCGAGGGAGTCTTTTTGGGACTTTTTCCAACAGTTGCCCCTGCCACGCATCGCACCTTTATCTCTATTAGTTCATTACTAGGGATAACGTGGTCTTTTAGCATGTCATTTAATAACCTCTAGTCCATGTTTAGTCCCTGTAACCAAGGAGGTAGGGACTAGGGAGTTTTTAACCAAACAGGGCCTTAGATTAACAACAACTAATGAGTTGCACGGGACAGTGGACGTACCAGCACCATGTGCATCTACTGATGTACTGTGGTCATGCACAGTCTGTTGCGACAAAGAACAAACAACCAAGGAGCATATTTGTGTTGGTCCCAGTTTTGTTATCTTTAGACACCTTTCCCTATGTGAGCGCAGCAAATCTAGTCTTGCTCAAACTCTACAGCCTTGTCCCTTCCTTTCCTTTTTGAACTAGTACTTTCGCCCCTTCCTTTCCTCTTTGAACCACGTCATTGATTTATGCGATACAACTTTCCCCACTACTTTCCCCCATTCCTTTCCTCCTTGAACCACGTCCTAGATTCATGCTATACAACTTTCCCCCTTCATTTCCTCTTTGAACCACGTCCTAGATTCATGCTATATACAACTTTTCCCACTACTTTCCCCCACTCCTTTCCTCTTTGAACCACGTCCTAGATTCATGGTATACATGCAGCTAGAGCAATGCATGTGGAGTAAGTAAATTATACCTTAAGGTTCTTGGGGCGTGGTTTGGTGGGCGACGGGACGGCGGCGAAGAAGAAGGGGTCGGAGGCACTCCCGGGCCGCCGCTGGGTGGAAAGTGAACAGCTGCGCCGGTAGTCCCTCGCCGACGGCGACAGCGTTAAGCCTCCTTCCCTTCCCGGCGGACGGATCCTGCCGGCTCTTTGAGCAGCAGTGAGGGGAGAGAGAGGCCAATGAAGTCTTGTTTAGATCTGGAGAGGGCGAGAGAGTGTGAAGAGAGCAACTACAAGCGCTGAGGCTCCAGCGGGAGAGGGCGAGAGAGTGTGAAGAGAGCAACTACAAGCGCTGAGGCTCCAGCGTGTATATATATACTGGAGAGGGAGTGTGAAGCGTGCAAACCCTAGAAAACATTTTGACCAGTCAAAGAATCCACCCGAGACCTCAAGTTTCATGAGCGAACAGGCTAACCAGCTACACAACCCTCCCGTTATGTTCAACGAGAGGGAAATAACCTTTTATACATTCCTGCATTCGTGTGACAAGCATGCCGTGTTTTTTTTGTGTGTGTGGGAGTCATTGGGATTTCAATCATAATCGTGTCATGTGGCTTTGGTGGTAAGACTATCCAGAGTGGTGGAGAAATAATGCAGCCTTAGTCACCTTACCTCTCTCCACGTAGTACGTTGGGTCCCACCAGTCAGAGGGTGAAACAAACAAGTTAATAAGAAAAAATAAAAGCGCCAGCGGTGTATCTTACCTCACACATCTCGCTACTGCTCGGAAACACTGTCCAATTGATCCCTCTGTTCACTCACGTACTATTTTAAGTGAATCCTTATTATAACATGCACACAAATTTTGGGCACTTGTATTCGACTTAAGTCAGTGTGCCACCGTATCTCGTATACTTACTACTCCCTCCATCTAGGTGTAAGAAGTCACGTTAGAAGGTGCAACGGGACCAAGGTGCGTGCGTGTGCGTGTGTGTGTGTGTGTTTAACAGCATGTGTGTGTTAGAGAGAGCGACAGATCGACCTACTCCTACACAGAGATGTTGTATAGTGTAGTATGATTTTAGCCGCGAGAGTTGGTGCACCCTCTCGTTTCCGGGCGTGTCCGGTAGGGACATGTGGACAGCTGCCACGCCCACTCCTGACCAGCCTGGCCCACCCAAAGCCCCTCCATCGCCCGCGTGCGCTTCCCGCCCGAAACGGTCAGCGCTGCTCCAAAGAATCAGTGCCGCATTCATGCCCGGGCAGAGCGGACGCAACCTCTCACTGGCGCAAGGGTGATGGTTGCTTCGTCCGTCCAACTTACAGCTGGGTCTATGTGATTTGACGGCTCATTGATCTTTATTACTGAGGTGGTAGGACCGCTGGATGTCCCACGCTTTCGGCGAAAGGAGGTACTACTACTAGATTACAATTTTCTCCATTCTTACAGCGGAGGCGTGCAAGAGCAGTGAAAACACACAGGCTCAGTGATTACATGGCCCACCTCACACTATCACCATGCGACACCTAACTCTTTACATCGTACTCCCTCCGTTCCTAAATATTACTAGATGAGTCCCCGCGCGTTGCCGCGGAACAGCGGTATATCTCTCTGCGCAAAATTATCGATTTCATAGAACTTAAAAAAAACTCTATAACTGCATGACAAATGTGGTGGCCAAACTAAATAAACTCCCATCATCATTTAGATCATCCCACGTAAGGAAAAAAGATCAGCCAACTCCTACTGCATAATGGGATTATATTTTTCTTTTTGACATGTTAATGGGACTTAAAAGCTCACTTACATGCATGCTACCGGTGCATGCTTGCATGCAGACATGTTGATGTGATTTAAAACCCACTCACATGCATGTGCCACGGTATTTCTGCATGCTTGCATGTGGCTTAGTGCGGAGCCTCTCAACGTCTAGATCAGACGGCTATTATGGACTGATTTACTTCATCTAACGGCTACATCAGTTTTGATGATGTGGCTCAAGGAGAGGATAGAGAATTCCTAGTAGTGGGGGCTAGCTATTACTAGTAGATAAGTCTCTGTAGAGATTCCACTACATATGGAACAAAATGAATGAATCTACACATAAAATGCATCTATATACATCCGCATGTGGTTCTTGGTGAAATCCCTACAAATACTTATATTTAGGAACGGAGGAAGTACTAGTATAGTACGTACTGTAATTTATCAGCGAGATAAATTTGTACAATGCTATGAAGCTTCCAGCTTCTGTTACATGTATCTTGCGTCCAAGGTTGGCCGTTGCAACATTTCATCAAATACAAAGGAGACTAACATGCATGCCATTGCATCTCAATGATTGACAGATCATAGCAAATATGTACTCCCTCCGTTCCAAAATAAGTTTCTCAACTTTGTGCAAACTTTTGTACAAAGTTGTACTACTACTAAAGTTGACACATATTTTGGAACAGAGGCAGCTAAAGAAAAAAATGATCCATGCAGTCCCTAGCCCTTGAACCGTGAACCCTGACCAGGCTTCAATTTATTGGCAATGTTCGAGCTTCCTAATAAATGAAGTTTGCAACCTTTTAACCATCGGATCATTTTGTGCAGTTTCACCAAAATCGAGAGGAGCATCCCTGTGGCAAAGAAATTGAAGAAGCGTGATTAGAATAAGATTACTGGGACTAGTTGATGAGACATAAACTCATCACAAATACAGTACATAGAAGCCAGTAGAGGTATGTGCGGGGAAAAGAAGTAGAGAAATATCCACAGGGAGTGATGTGGGCAGCTGGAGCAGTGGTGCAAGCCGGCTGTAAAGGGAGTTGTACCTGAGGGACGTAGCTCAACCTTGAGGAGGGCGGTGGGAGGCGGCAACTGCCCACGTCGCGGCAGTGAGCAAGGGACGAAGGCAACCTCACCGGCTTTGTGAGAGAGAACGGCGGGGACCCCTGATCGGGACGTGCCGACAGTGGGTTTTCGCCGTCGGCGACGGCCACCGCATCTACACTAAGCATCCACCCCTTCCCCAAGCGGACCTGATCCGCCGGGATGTTAGAGATGTGGCCATAGTCGTTTTGTGCCAGAGAGTGTGAAGAGAGCAACCCGAGCAAGCAACCGTGTAGGCTGGCCCGTCCTGACTATGTATATAGTGGAGCGGTTTCCTTTTCTCTCGATATGAACCTATCATATTGCGTACGTGACACTGAAGAAAAAAACTTTATTTATAAATGACGCGGCACCTACTACTCATTCTCCTATAACCTTGCACTTGGCATCTCCAAAATATTAACCTTGCGATTGGCTCTTTGCCTCTTCGGGAAGTCGAGCAATAATGGTAGTGCAGTATATATCGTTCTGGCTATATGAGACCGAATGAATTGCTGCACGTCCACCACGTGGGCGAGGGTCGAGGGGCGAGGGAGAGTGCTACATACGGAGCAAAATGAGTGAATCTACACTCTAAAATACGTCTATATACATCAGTGATTGGAGTATGTACTAGCAGTTCATATTGAAATCTACTAAAGGACATATATATATATTCCAAACAATATGATATAATCTCTATAACCAAGGTAGTAGGGACGAGGAGTAAACGGAGGGAGTAGTAATTTTTTCTCCTCGTCCTGCGAGCCACCGCGCGCATGGGCGAGGGAGCAGGCGTAAGGCGGAGCAAGCTTCACCTCGTCCTGCGAGCCACTGCGCCCGTGGACGGGGGAGACGGCGTACTAAGCAAGGTTCTCCTCGTTCTGCGAGTTGACGGGACACATCAAAAGTACTCTAGTGTATAGAGCCTTGCTTCTAAGGTAGGCCCCACATGGTTTGCCTCTTTTTTAACATAACACGTCAAGTCGCAATTTTTTTGTTCACCCATGGTAGACGATCCTCCCTCCAACAAGTGGACAACCAGTACACGTGCCAACTTACCACGTGGGCTGCCTTTTTCATACAGAAATGAGCTCCACCGTGTACCCGCGTGGGTGTGATTGGGAAAGAGACGGGAGTACGTGCACCGTGCATGCACCTCTTCTCTTCGTGCACGTCCCCCACCTACGTGGGTGTGTGTGAGAGATACAAACCGTGTTCATGAGTGTTTTTTGTTTTGGGGTGGGGGTGGGGTGGGGGGTTGATTTCGTGAATTATTTGTGGGAATATGTGTGGATGACATCTCAAACAAAATTTTGCATGCAATGTGTGTGAAATGGAGGCCTATCCATATCATACATAGAGGGTCGGGCAATCCACGAGAAGAGAGGGAGGGGTCATAGCTATCGATAGAGTCGAAGAGAGGATCAAGTGGGTGGGTGCGAGATCGATGAAGAGAGCCATCGAAATTGTGTGTCTGTGCAAGTCAAAGATATAGGGCGACTGGCCTACCGGATTGTTAGAGGGCACATGTCAAGTTTGTGTGTGGCAGGGAGACATGACTAGAGTGCTCGATGTATCGGTGTGTGTGGGGGGGACGGGTTGGGGGGAGGGGTAGGCAGAGGCCTAATTATAGAGGTAGAATGACTCGTATATGTGTTGAGAAGGAGAGACCCAGCTATGTCTTGAGGGAGATCGGTCGACATCCATACATAACTGAAGGACGGGAAATATGATGGGACAGAGAGAGAGAGAGAGGAGAGAGAGAGGGAGGGAGAGGGGTAGAGTGCTGGATGGGTGATGGAGTTGGTTCTCGAAGATGGTGGGAGAGGCCTACTAGAAAAACTGAGGGTGGAACTGCAATGTTATCAATAAGAGTGGGGATGTGTTTCTGTGTGTGCATGTGCATGATAGATCTGTCGGGACGCATCCATGGATGATGAAGGGGAACCATGTGTTTGGTAGGCAAACCTAACTAGATCGGTAGATCAATTGTTGTTTGTCGGAGGAAGGGAGAGACACAACTAATGAGGTAGATCGATTGACGTGTGGGTAAAAACGAGTTATAAAGACCTAGCTAGCTATATGTATAGCGAGAGATCGGTCGGTGTACGTCCATTTATTAGAGGCAAATAAGGCCCAGCGAGACGGATAGACAGAGAGAATGGAGCTAGGAGGTGGTGCGAGAGGCCCAACTACTAGCTAGATAGGGGGAGGAGTGTGCGGTTGTGAGATCGATGAAAAGAGGGGCGAGAGTTTACACGTGTGTCTGACCGTATGAGAGACACGAGGCAAGGACACATAAAGGAGGAGATTGAAGGTGTGTGTGTGTATGTTGTAGGCAGGCATCGCTGGAGAGGTTTATCGATCGGTGTGTGTCGGAAAGGAGTTGTGGAGACTCTGGGAGAACGACCTAAAGAGAAAAATCAATGTGCCCGGTGGATAGAATGCCGAGGGAGGGGGAGGGCGAGGAGGGCGTGTGCATGCATGAGAGAAAGTTAGTGGTAGCTACAAAGGTTAGAGGATTGTGTGGGTGTAAGAGACTAACAAAGATCATAATTTGATATGAAAGCGGATTCATATATTTGAATAGGAGATCATAGTGTTTTAAACATTGCATGCATGAATATAGCGGTGATACGTGTGCTGTGCACATGTTATACCATAATGTGATAATGCATGGCGTTTGCAACTCACAGCTAAATGCCGAACAATCTAAACCATACTATACATCAAACAATCTCACATTTTATTTGAATTTGTGATAATGTGTGGCGTTTGCAGCTTACAACTAAATATCGAACAATCTAAACAATACTATATATCGAACATTCTCACATTTTATTTGAATTTGTGGTAATGTGTGGTGTTTGCAACTCACATTTAAATAGTTGTAGGCGTAGGGGGCGGGGCACCATACATAATGTGATAAACACATTATACAAATAATCGGCGTTCTCGCCGCAATGTATTTTTAAGACTGCTCAATTGATGTCTGAAAAGAAGTTTGCAGGTTGAAGGACTCGAAACTCTGCTGTCTTAAGTACCGCCATATATACTCTAGTTTTTTTGGATGCAGATTTGGTGCAAGTTGTCGTGCCATAAGTACCAAAATCTTCGAAAAATATTCATTGATTACACATGGTCTAGATTATGAAGATCTAGCTAGAGCTAGAAACGTAATGTGATTTGAAATCAAAATAAAGTGGATTCAAAAAATCTAGTTCGAGTTCATATAGTACACATAGTTCATATGTAACTCGAGACTAATCATGTGGTGTGCTGTGAAGATAATACACAAACGATGGTTTAACTTGACAATAATGATGATTGTAGATCTTATTAAAACAGAGAAACGAATTCAAATGCTTTGACTTCACAACAATCATTAATTTAGATCTTATTCAAATAGAGAAACGAATTCAAATTTAGTTGATATTGAAGCGGTAGTATATACGTTTGGAATGCAATAAAACGTTCGTTTGCGTAGTAGGTTGCATGCATTATACACGTAGCAAAATATTTTAATTAAACATAACATGAATTCAAAGTGTTGAATGACATTTGTAGTGCGCATTGATTTGGTACAGTACACGTTAGGCTTGTCCAGAAATTTCAACCCGCGCCTTGTTAGCCCGAAATATTTAAGATATATCTTTGTCTCGTTGTGCTCCGACAACTCCCTCCATCTCAACCCGCGCCTTGCTATTCCGAAATTACAACGCGCGCGAAAACTCCCACCTCCTGTGAAATCCCGACACGCGAAATGCCCGTGGTACCCCTGAACCGAAAGAACCGCCTCAAATCGATGGGGGTACTTTTGTAACTTACCCCACATTTCGGACAAGCGCGTCTCTAAGCCATGGTTCCCCACTGCCATCCCATCCGCCCACCCATTCGTACACCGAGGCTGCGAAAACCCGTGATGAAACCCCACACCCTGCTCCGTCCGCCACCCAGCCGGAGCCTCTTCCCCGACGATGTCGTCCACAGCAACACCTCGACGTCCCTCATCCACCGTACCGGATGAGGATCCGTCATCGATCTCATCGTCCCGCCGGCTCAGCCACCCCGTCCTCCACCTCCATGGAGCTGCCCCGACGTTCCCCTCGTCTTTCGCACCACCTCCATTCCCACACCGCCGTCTTCACCTGCACCACCGGAAGAGCATCATCATCACCGTTTCCTCGGATGAAGCTTCGGCCTAATCGGCGCCACCAAAGAGGTTGTACACTAATCGCCGCATTTTCTTCTTGATTCGATCTCACGGTGCTGCCGGCGCTCGGTACCGAGCCGAAATCCTTCCACGGCGTCGCTCCCTCGGCGGCGACGTCCATATCAGTAGGAGCTCCTGCTGCTTTAGCTCTCGCTCGCGCTGCTGCTCTGCTCTTGCTCTCGGTCCCCTACCTGGTCTGCTCTTGTTATTGCTCTTGCTCGCGCTGCTGCTCTCACTCTTGCTCTTTCTTGCGATGCTGCTCCGATTTAGCTACACTTCAGTCGACTGAATCGACTTTTGAGTCAGTCGATTTTCAGGGGGTGGGGGGGCTCACCGGGCTGAAGGAAGAACCAGCCGCAGCGGGGAGGGGGCTCGCCGGAGAGGTACCCCACTATCTATCTTAGGGTTCAGGATGGGGGCGGTGGTCGCCGGCGGTGGCGGGGCGTTGGCGGGGCGGTGGCATGGGGATCGCCAGAGAAAAAGCTCGGCACGGGGGGGCTAGAGGGATGGCCGGGGCGGCGGCGGACCAGCGGACCGGCGGTGGGGAGTGTTTTCGGGGCGGGCGGGGCGGCGCACCGCCGGCCGCGGGCGGCGAGGGGCTGCTGTTTGGCCGGTGGTGGCTGGCGGCTCTCGGGGGTGGAGGTTGAAGATGAACCACAGGCCCTTGATTTCGTATCCAATGGCTGCAAAATCGACTGACCAGAGATGAAAAAGTCAGTCGACCGACGTGTAGCCTCACCTTGCTAGTGCGTTCAGTTTCGACAGCAAAATTCAGTTTCGACAGTTAAGTTCAGTTTCGACAGTTAAGTACAGAGATGAGCGGCTGATGTATTTTACATCTAGCACTTTGTGGTTATGTATTTTACGTCATGTATTGGAGATGCTATTAGAATTCCACTCAGGTTAACGTTATTCGTTGTCTCTCTTGTCCTGCTTCAGCCTCGGCGTCGTACAACTCACCGGAGCTGCTCCAACGACGAAACCCTCCATCACAGCGGAGCAGTACCTCGGGCTCCATCTCCAGACGCCTAAGATCTTCTTCCCCTCCTCCGACAGCAAAGTCAGCCGGAGCATCCTCACCGGCCAACCCAATCACGCTGAGATCGACATGGCTTCGCCAAAGAGGTTGTACACTTGTTGCATCTCTTTTTTACTCTACATGTTATATATATTGTCCACTGAGCACACGGATTTGTTCCTTTAGTGTCTCCTTGAAAGAAAAAATGTAGGAATTTTAATTTTCACTTGTCCTCCTTTTCAAATTCCTATTCATGAAGCACAAGACTAAGAGATAGTAGCATAATAGCATTATAACCGTACATTTTCTTGTGGTTTGACTTAATCTCACCATGCTTCTTTGCATCCTGTGATCTTCCAATTGTTGTGAATCAAACACCCAGATTGGCAGAAATCCTGTGTTTTTAAATTCTCTGTTTTGCACGTGCATTCCTATCCTATTCCTGTCTATTTCCTATCCCTGCATTGTTGGAATCCTCCAATTCAAACGAGCCCTTACAGAATTACTTCTCTTATAGATAGTTGTCAAAGAAAACCTTGCGTGGTTTGTCCCGCTCCTGCTGCGCCGTTGTCCACCCCAGCTCAGCTGCTCCTACGACAGAAGGGTCTAGCACAGCAGGGATCCGGCCTCCAGACTGTCTTTCGCCGCCCCAGATCTTCTTCACCGCCGCTGGCAGCCATGAAAACTGCATTACCATCATCAACCGAGCAGATGACCTCGAGGACTACACGGGTCCGCAAGAGAGGTCGCACTCTTTCGTGTCTGCTTACGTTATGCATCGCTTAATATTACATGCTACTTTATCATCCTGTTCACCGATTAGACTCTGAGTCAGCTCCAAACTAATGGTCAAACTTGAGTTTTTAAATGGTTGTGGGGTACATATCGGGGCCGCTATCAATAGTATCTATCTACTATCTGGTTAATCTCCGGTGTCTACTATGAGTTTCATGTTGGGTGGGAAACAAATAGTAAAGAAGCCATTATCTGTATTTTTTAACTGAAGCCATTATCTGCCTGGTATTATTGGTTTTGGGTCTATCCACAGGTTGCTACCATCACTCTGGATTTCTGCATGCACTCCTTACATAATCTCACTATGTTTTTTTCCTATGCATGACAGTTATTGTAAACAATGGAACTGAAAATGTAGAGCAAAAGAGACGAGCCTTGCGTGGCAATAAAATTTCATGCAGACGTCGCTCCATGGTAGGCGCAAAGGCAGCCCCCCTCCACGCATTTTGGATTGTAATCGAGAGGAAGATATCTGCCCTGAGGGGGATTCAAAAGGAGAAGACAACTCCTATTTACCCCCTGAGGTCTTCGCTCTAACTTGGCATGCTGATGTTGGTTATATCATGCATTTGGTGTCTTGCATTGCTTACTTTATACATCAAATATGTCATCTGCTTAGTTTAGACATCCTTTGTGCGAATGCCATCTGTTTAGTTTATTCATCGTTTATGTGAATTATGCAACGCCATCTTATTTAGCCAGGCATCATATATGTGAATTTTGCAATGCCATCCTACTTATCCAGTCATCTTATATGTAAATTATATCAGGCCATCCTTTTTTTTGTTACATATTACATTTGTCAACAATGTTAGTACATTCAACTGCTCTTCGTGTGCATCAACCATTTGACACGGTGATGGCAAATTCTGGAGTGAAAACAAGGTCTTCAAAGCAGACTATGCTATCTGACGTAGCGCATATCTCGCTGGTTACGGATAGCTCCTCAGAGGAGGAACTCAGAGACAGATGACCAGTCCTATTCCCCCCGAGGTGTATGCTCTAACTTGGCAGGGTGATGTTGCTCATATTGTGCGTATGGTGTCTCGCATTGCTATGTCATTTGATTAGTTTAGACATGCTTTGTGTGAATGCCACCTGTTCAGTGTCTAATTACCATATATGTGAATTATGCATTGCCATCTTGTTGCAAGACATTATATATGTGAATTATACAATGCTATCTTGTTGCAAAGGCATTATATATGTGAATTATGCAATGCCATGTTGTTTAGCCAATCATCATGTATGTGAATTATATCATGCTATCATTTTTTTGTATTACGTGTTTCATTTGTCGACAACGTTTGTATATTCAACTACTCTTCCTGTGCATCAGCCATTTGAAGCGGTGATGGAAGTATCTGGAGTGAAAACAAGGTATTCAGAGCAGACAATGCTACCTGCTGAAGCAGACATCTTGTTGGTTACAGAGAGCTCCTCAGAGGAGGATTCAGAGACTGATGACCAGTCCTATTTCCCCCCTGAGGTCTATGCTCAAACTTGGCAGGGTTATATTACCCATGTCATGCATGTTGTCTTGCATTGCTTAGTTTTTACATCATATATGGATTGCCATCTACTTACTTGCTTACTATATAAATCATATATTTGAATTATATCATGCCATCATGTTTACATAGTACATACACATCATCTATCTGAATTATGGCATGGCAACCCATTTAATAAAGACATCATATAGTTATATCATCTCATCCTGTTTAGTGTTTACAGTCATCATATTTTGAATTATGGCATTCTATCCGTGAATGTATGTGAATTATGGCATGCCAACCTATTTAATAAACACATTATATAGTTATGTCATGTCATCCTGTTTACATAGTCTCATATTTTGAACTATGTCTTTCCATCTTTTTTAGTTAGCTATCATAATGTGAAATTGTGTCATGCTATCCTGTTTAGTTAGCAATCATATATGTGAAATTGTGTCATGCTATCCTGTTTGGCTAGACAACATAAATATGAATTATTTCATGCCCTTTTTTATTCCCAACTATCCATTGCACCTGTCTATCATACAATGTCTATACTTTCAATTACTTTTCTTGTTTATCAGCCATTTAAATTGGAGAGCGTGATGGCAGTATCTAAGGGAGTAACAACACGGTCTTCAGAAAAGATAGAGCACCCAAACACGAGCAGTTAGTAAGGGAACTGCAGTGCCCAAAGCATGAGGACCACCACTCCGAATCCCAACTCAACGCTTAAAGGAGAAGAATATTTGTTCTCAGGTCAGGTTCTGTAGCTATGGTTCATACTCCTCTGCTCTTGCATTACTGTATTTACTCATACCAACTATTTTCAAATTTGAAGGATGGAATTGAAACTCCAATGGCGCAACAGGTATGTTTTAAACCTATTTCTTTAACTGGTTTGCTGTTGTAACCTGCTCTATGTTGATTTCAGTTTCAATTGAATAAACAATTATGTTATCATGTCATACACATTACAAGTGTTGTTATTGCTCTATAGTTACCCACACTTATATTCTGTCTATTCTGCTTTGTCTTGAACAAATATTATTTGAACTGTGTCTCTATCTTGATTTGGCAACAAAAACTAGAATGATATAGACCATAAAGTGACCATGGTACATAGATATGTTTGTTTCATGCTGTTATCCTATCCACTTTACTACTGAACTCATTTACCAAAATGAGTTTCATAAACAACATGGTAAACATGTGATGTGTGTGCTTGTTTCTCTTTTAGAATGCGGACAAAATATTGGAGAACGGTACGGCGTTATCCAATGGTAAAGGAAGTAATGCAGATAAGGTTCAAGATAGTGAGACATCCCTGTTGGTCTCCAAGAAAGCTGATAAAAACTATCTTGACGACAGTGAGGGAACCCAAAAGTCCTGTCTTGATGTAGTGTTCGAGTTACTGGCCACTACTGCTGGCACAAGCTCTTCGAACTCGCTGCCTGAATCAGTTCGTCTTCTTGAGTCTCAACTTCAAGTTGAAAGACATCGATCAGATGTGCTGCGACAGGAAGCCGAAGGACTGAGGAAGTCCCTGCAGAATTCAGATGCATATTTTCTGGTGCAACAGCAAGCGCTGGAGGATTTAAGCGCCAAACAAGAGAAAGTTAATAAGCTTGCTAAGCATCTTGCCAGCATTATGGGTACCCAGGATATTGTTTCTTGAGATCTTCTGAAGTGGTTTCAGTTCTGGATTTGTTTTGCTGCGGCGTTTATTTGCGCTGGTCGTCAACTTTGACAACCAGTGTATATGATATGCTGCTTTGTTCCCTATATTTGCACTGGTGGCGAGATTTGATGCCCAATGGATGTAATATGTGTAATAGACGTGATAGCCTAGCATTAGTTGCTTGCTTATTTATTTCCTTGTTGTCTTGTTTATTTGTTTGCTTGTAGTCATTGCAGTTCTTTTTCTGCGGTTAGCTAGTGGCTGCAATAACCTATGTTTTAAAACTAGGCCACAATAACCATGGGCTAATATTTACTGTAGTGACACTGGGCCTCCTACTGGCCATAGAAACAATGGGCCTTCTACGGGCCGTAGAAACAATGGGCCTTCTGCGGGCCGTATCATCAATGGGCCTTATACGGGCCGTATGATCGATTGGCCAAACATGGGCCAAACAGACCGCATTATGGCCGTAAATGGGCTAAGTTGGAATCGTCCGTTCATGGGCCGACCATAATGGGCCATCATTAATAGGCCGTATTTGATGACGCTATGAAAAATACCCAACGTATTAACGGACCACAAACGGGCCGATTGTAACCACGGGCTGAATTTGGCACACAAGCAGAAAATTACAGTAACGAGCCGTAAGTAAACGAATGCTGGAAATGAGCCCAAGAATAAATGGGCTCTGAGAAGGCCGAAAAATAACATGGGCTAGAAAGGGCCCAACGGAATAACGGGCCGTTAACGGGTATAAAGTGATACACTGTTCATTACGGGCCAGTTTCACCATGGGCCGTTAATGGGTGTAAAGTGATACACTGTTCATTACGGGCCAGTTTCACCACAGGCCGTTAATAGGCCAAGAGTTACATAGGGCCTCATATGGGCCGAAAGACGTCATGGGCCATACATGGGCCAGAAGTGAAAACGGGCTGGAATCATATTGGATGGCCCAGATGACGCTACTGGGCCTAATTCGGATAGGGCATAACGGGCCTTGGGTTAGCAGGCTGTAAATGGGCTATATGCGAACATGCCGTTAATAGGCTTTGCATGGCCGGCCCGCCACCTTTTAACCAAGTCAAACGGGACGGCCTTTTCACAGGAATGGGCCTCTGTTGGGCCGTGCCACGTGTCGACGTATCATAGGCGCCTTCTGGCCAATGAGTGGATGACATTTGTCCCAACGATGAGCCGACACGTGTTTCCTCCAGCCAATGATGATTTTACACGTGGAAAATCCCCATTGGTCGGGGCTGTTAACGGGTTATCGGATCCAATACCCGACCCGGTAGCTTAACGGCGTTCCGTTACGGTGGATGCCACGTGTCGGTCACCCTTGACGAAAGCACTTCTCTGACGCGCGATTTATCATCATGGAAGTGGACACTTCGATGATGATAATTTTGGTAATGTCATGGAACACTTATATGGCAGCACAGGTATGACTATCTTGATTCTGTCATAAATTTGTCATGGATGTACATGCATGACAAAAAACGCGACCTACTGTGACAAACACGTATCATCACAGAAGTGTATTTTTTTGTAGTGCTAGAGCGCTCGATGTATAGGTGTGTGTGGGTGGAGGGGGGTGGGGGAGGGGTAGGCAGAGACCTGACTATAGAGGTAGAACGACTCGTATATGTGTTAAGAAGGAGAGACCCAGCTATGTCTTGAGGGAGATCGGTCGACATCCATACATAACTGAAGGACGGGAAATATGATGGGACAGAGAGAGAGAGAGAGAGGAGAGAGAGAGGGAGAGAGAGGGAGGGAGAGGGAGGGAGAGGGGGAGAGTGCTGGATGGGTGATGGAGTTGCTTCTCGAAGATGGTGGGAGAGGCCTACTAGACAAACTAAGGGTGGAACTGCAATGTTATCAGTAAGAGTGGGGATGTGTTTATGTGTGTGCTTGTGCGTGATAGATCTGTCGGGACCCATCCATGGATGATGATGGGGAACCATGTGTTTGGTAAGCAAACCTAACTAGATCGGTAGATCAATTGTTGTTTGTCAGAGGAGGGGAGAGACACAACTAATGAGGTAGATCGATTGACGTGTGGGTAAAAACGAGTTATAAGGACCTAGCTAGCTATATGTATAGCGAGAGATCGTTCGGTGTACGTCCATTTGTTAGAGGCAAATAAGGCCCAGCGAGACGGACAGATAGAGAGATTGGAGCTAGGAGGTGGTGCGAGAGGCCCAACTACTAGCTAGATAGGGGGAGGAGTGTGCGGTTGTGAGATCGATGAAAAGAGGGGCGAGAGTTTACACGTGTGTCTGACCGTATGAGAGACACGAGGCAAGGACACATAAAGGAGGAGATTGAAGGTGTGTGTGTGTATGTTGTAGGCAGGCATCGCTGGAGAGGTTTATCGATCGGTGTGTATCGGAAAGGAGTTGTGGAGACTCTGGGAGAACGACCTAAAGAAAAAAATGGAAGTGCCCGGTGAATAGAATGCCGAGGGAGGGGGAGGGCGAGGAGGTCGTGTGCATGCACGAGAGAAAGTTAGTGGTAGCTACAAAGTTAGAGCATTGTGTGGGTGTAAGAGACTAACAAAGATCATAATTTGATATGAAAGCGGAATCATATATTTGAGTAGGAGATTGTGACGCCCCCGATTTGACCGTACACTAATCATGCACGCAAATGTGTACGATCAAGATCAGGGACTCACGGGAAGATATCACAACACAAATCTAAAACATAAATAAGTCATACAAGCATTATAATACAAGCCAGGGGCCTCGAGGGCTCGAATACAAGTGCTCGATCATAGACGAGTCAGCGGAAGCAGCAATATCTGAGTACAGACATAAGTTAAACAAGTTTGCCTTAAGAAGGCTAGCACAAACTGGGATACAGATCGAACGAGGCGCAGGCCTCCTTCCTGGGATCCTCCTAACTACTCCTGGTCGTCGTCAGCGGGCTGCACGTAGTAGTAGGCACCTCCAGTGTCGTAGGTGTCGTCGTGGACGGTGGCGTCTGGCTCCTGGACTCCAGCATCTGGTTGCGACAACCAGATAGAAAGGAAAAGGGGAAAAGAGGGAGAGAAGCAACCGTGAGTACTCATCCAAAGTACTCGCAAGCAAGGAGCTACACTACATATGCATGGGTATATGTGTAAAGGGGCATATCAGTGGACTGAACTGCAGAATGCCAGAATAGGAGGGGGATAGCTAGTCCTGTCGAAGACTACGCTTCTGGTCATCTCCATCTTGCAGCATGTAGAAGAGAGTAGATTGAAGTCCTCCAAGTAGCATCGCATAGCATAAATCCTACCCGGCGATCCCCTCCTCGTCGCCCTGTTAGAGAGCGATCACCGGGTTGTATCTGGCACTTGGAAGGGTGTATTTTATTCAGTATCCGGTTCTAGTTGTCATAAGGTCAAGGTACAACTCCGGGTCGTCCTTTTACCGAGGGACACGGCTATTCGAATAGATAAACTTCCCTGCAGGGGTGCACCACATAACCCAACACGCTCGATCCCATTTGGCCGGACACACTTTTCTGGGTCATGCCCGGCCTCGTAAGATCAACGCGTCGCAGCCCCACCTAAGCACAACAGAGAGGTCAGCACGCCGGTCTAACCCTATGCGCGCAGGGGTCTGGACCCATCGCCCTATGCACACCTGCACATTGCGTACGCGGCCGGAAGCAGACCTAGCCTAGTGGCATTCCAGTCCAATCCGGTGCGCGCCACTCAGTCGCTGACGTCACGAAGGCTTCGGCTGATACCACGACGCCGGGATACCCATAACTACTCCCGCGTAGATGGTTAGTGCGTATAGACCAAATGGCCAGATTCAGATCAAATACCAAGAACTCGTTATGCGTGTTATGTCGAAGTAACCGCGGACGCCGTCCAGGGCCAGGCCCACCTCTCGCCTAGGTGGTCTCAACCTGCCCTGTCGCTCCGCCACCAAGATCCACTTGCGGGTACTCCTACGAGCCGACCCGACTGTAGTCATCACATGTGTCATGTATATAGTATATAAGTATATACCCGTGATCACCGCCCAGGTGATCACGGCCCGATAGTATAGCACAGCAGACGGACAAGAATGTAGGGCCACTGATGGAAAACTAGCATTCTATACTAAGCATGTAGGATTGCAGGTAAAGGTAACAATAGTAGAAGCAAGGGCAGGCTATGCATCAGTATAGGATTAACGGAAAGCAGTAACATGCTACACTACTCTAATGCAAGCAGTATAGAGAAGAATAGGCGATATCTGGTGATCAAGGGGGGGGGGCTTGCCTGGTTTCTCTGGCAAGTAGGAGAGGTCGTCAACTCCGTAGTCGAAGTGGGCAGCAGCAGCATCGGCCTCGTAGTCTACCGGAGAGAAGAGGGGGGAAGAAACAGTAAATACAATGCAAACATAAGCATGACGATGCGTGACATGACAATGAGCGGTGCTAGGTGTGTCCTAACGCGAAAGTAGGTGGTACCGGCGAAGGGGGGAACATCCGGGAAAGTATTCCCGCTGTTTCGCGTTTCGGACAGACGGACCGGAGGGGGAAAGTTGCGAGTTCGGTAGGTTAGGGGGTGTGGTGGACGAACGGATAGCTTATCCGGATTCGTCTCGTCGTTCTGAGCAACTTTCATGTAGAAAACATTTTCATCCGAGTTACGGTTTAAAAGATATGAATTTTCAAAGATTATTTGAATTTCTGGAATTATTTGAATTTAGAAAAAATGAATTATGACGTCAGCATGAGGTAACGCTGACGTCAGCAGGTCAATAGGTTGGTTGACCAGTCAAACTAGACATGTGGGTCAAGTGGGACCCACATGTCATTGACATGGCACTAACAGATTTTTATAACTAACTTAAACAAGGTTATTAGCAGGTAGGCCCCACCTGTCAGTGCCTATTTAGATTAATTAATTAGTTTTATTTATAAAAACATTTTATTTAGTTTACTTACGCGGCAGGGCCCGCATGACAGTGACACTGGGCTGCCCAGTCAGCAGTTGACTGGGGTCTACCCAGTCAACTGGGCCACCAGGACCCACTGGCAGCGACCCAGGGGGGCCCCACTTAGCCACGTCGGCGGACGGCGCTGGAACAGCTCCGGCGAGCCAAATCACGGCGGCGCGCGGCGGGCTCGGCTCGGGTTTAGCGCACAGGGGGTCCCAGGGGCCGCGGTTGCTTGCGTTCGACGTGGCTCGACGCCGCGCGTCGAACAGTGGCGGTGCGGGGTGCTGGGGAGGTCGGAGCGGAGCGCCAGGAGCTCGCCGGCGGCGGGGTGGTTCGGGCGTGTGGCACAGGCGGGGCTACGGTGCGAACTGGGGCAAACCGAAGAGCGGGGCGAGGCCTACACGATGCGGCCAAAAGGTCGCCGTGGCCACGCCGGCGACGAGGCCAGGCGGCGGAGGGTGCGGCCTAACGCGGCGCGGTGGCTACGGCAAGCTAGCGAGCTAATGGAGAGGGGGAGGAGGAGCAAGAGCTCACAGCGGGGCGTAGCCGTTTAGAGCGGGCGCGGGGAAGGCGTGGTGCAGTCGGAACCGACGGCGAACGGCGGCGGGGATCCGACGAGCAAGAAGATGGCGCGGGGTCGATGCAGGGTTCCCGGGGCTCGGGCCCGTGGTCAAGGAGGACGGGCTCGACGCGGCGGAGCTCGTGGACACGTCGGGGAGGAGAACGGGGCTCGGTGGCCGCGGCTATGGCGCAGCCATGGCGACGGCGGCGCTCGGTTGTGGTGGGGAACGAGGTGGAGCTGAGGGAGGAGGGAGAGGCGCAGGAACCGAGGGCGAGAGTGGGGGCGAGTGGGAGGCGCGATCGAGGAGGCGGGGCGTGGCGGCCTTATCCTCCCCGTCGCCGGCGAGGGGGTGCGGCGGGGACCTGCCCCTGTTCCGACCCCGGTCGGGGGAACAGGGAAGGGGAGGGAACGACTGAGCGAGGTGGGCCAGGCCGGCTGGGCCCTGGGGGTTGGCCCAGTTGGGCCAGGGTCCAGTGGGGGGGTTTCTCCTTTCTTCTTCTTTTTTTCTTTTTTTTTGTTTTCTCTTTTGTATTTTCTTTTCTTTTATTTATTTTCTTTTCTGTTTTATTTCAATTAAAAGTATTTAGGCATTTTATAAAAATGTGTTTACTTCACCATAATTACCGATGCAATAATTGACATAGCCCGAACTTTTTTATTTTAATATTTGAAAACTTTTGTCGTTTGACTTATTTAGGATTTAAATTTGAAACGGTTTTGATTTAACCCGAGATTAATTACAGTGACAGAGGTGACGTGCCATCATTAACGTGAGATTACTGTAGCATGATTATCCGGGCGTTACAAATCTCCTCCACTACAAGAAATCTCGTCCCGAGATTTTTGGAGGTAGAAGGAAACAGTGCGGGTTATTCATCACGCAGGCGATCCTCGCGTTCCCATGTGGCCTCATCTTCAGAATGGTGCGACCACTGGACCTTGAGAAACTTGATCGCCTTCTGACGTGTGCAGCGTTCAGCTTGGTCGAGAATGCGCACCGGATGCTCCTTATAGGAGAGGTCCTGCTGCAATTCGAGCACTTCATGATCCACAGCTCGGATTGGGTCCTTGAAGCAACAGCGGAGCTGTGGCACATGGAACACATCGTGAACCTGAGAAAGGTTCGGTGGTAGCTCCAGTTGGTATGCCACTTTTCCACGCCTTTCGAGAATAGTGAATGGGCCAATATAGCGAGGAGCTAATTTGCCCTTGATTCCGAAGCGGTGAGCACCCTTCATAGGTGTGACTCGAAGATAAGCCTTTTCACCAGGTTGATAGACCATGTCTTTATGATGACGGTCATACTGACTCTTCTGACGTGACTGAGCAGTCTTGAGATTCTCACGGATAATGCGTACTTGTTCTTCGGCATCTTGGATAATATCCGGACCAAAGAGTGGACGTTCCCCAGTTTCTGACCAGTTCAGAGGGGTTAGGCACTTTCGTCCATATAACACTTCGAAGGGGGCCATCTTCAGACTAGCTTGATAGCTATTATTATAAGAGAACTCAGCATACGGGAGAGATTCCTCCCATTTCTTGCCGAAGGAAATAACACAAGCTCGAAGCATGTCTTCGAGAACTTGGTTGACGCGTTCAACCTACCCTTGCGACTGAGGATGAAATTCAGTACTGAATGACAGATGAGTTCCCATAGCTTCTTGGAAACTTGCCCAGAATCTTGAAGTGAATAAGCTACCACGGTCTGAGCTGATAACCAATGGAATACCGTGGAGTGAAACAATCCTGGACATATAGAGCGTTGCCAACTGACTAGCAGTGATCGTTTCTTTGACCGCCAGAAAATGTGCAACTTTGGAAAGTCGGTCAATGACGACAAGAATAGCATCATTACCTTTCTGTGATTTGGGAAATCCAGTGACGAAGTCCATCTCAACATGGTCCCATTTCCATTCAGGAATAGAGATAGGTTGCAGAGTTCCAGCAGGTCTTTGATGTTCTGCTTTGATACGACGGCAAACGTCACACTCAGCAACATAACGAGCAATGTCTTGCTTCATATTAGACCACCAGAATCTCTGACGGATGTCTTGGTACATCTTTGTACTACCAGGGTGGATACATAGAGGCGTATCATGAGCTTCTTTCATAACTTCCTGTGTCATATCCAGGTTTTTCTCTGCACATGGCACCACTAGGCGGCCCTTGAAGTATAAGGTGCCATCTTCAGCAATAGTGAAGAATGAGGGCTTTCCTTCTGCGAGGTAGCGCTTAATCTTGTGGGCTTCAGAGTCATACTTCTGTAGCCTTTTGATGCTGTCCACGAGATCTGGTTTAGCAACTAGGGTATTGAGGGAACCCTGGGTAACAACGTGGAGGTTCACCTTGCCAAACTCCTTAGGAGGGGGAGCGAGTGCACCCGAAGGAACAATATGGAGGTTCAGCTTCCTGAATTCTTCAACAAGCGAGGGCTGAACTTTGTGAACCTGGAGGTGGTTGCAGTAAGACTTGCGGCTCAAGGCATCAGCCATTACATTAGCCTTGCCTGGCGTATAGGAAATACCCAAGTCAAAGTCTGCAACAAGCTCCATCCATCTCTGCTGACGGAGGTTTAGATCTGGCTGAGTAAACAGATACTTCAGACTTTGGTGGTCAGTGAAGATGTCGCAACGATTACCGAGAAGGTAATGTCGCCACTGCTTCAGCGCATGAATGACAGCAGCAAGTTCGAGGTCGTGAATTGGGTAGTTCTCTTCGTGAGGGCGCAATTGCCGAGAGGCATAAGCAATCACTTGGCGGTCTTGCATTAGGACACAGCCTAATCCTTGACGGGAAGCGTCGCAGTAAATGACGAAGTCCTTCTTAGTATCAGGTGGAGCTAGAACTGGGGCAGATGTCAACTTGTCTTTGAGTGCCTGGAAACTTTCCTGCCATTTGTCTGTCCATTGGAACTTGACGCCCTTATGCAACAGGTTAGTCAGAGGCCTGGCGATCTTGGAGAAATTCTCGACGAATCGACGGCAATAGCTGGCGAGACCGAGAAAACTTCGGACTTGCTTAACGTTCTTGGGAGGAGTCCAATCAAGAATAGCCTGAACTCGCTCGGGGTTGACGGCAATACCATCCTTAGAGATGACATGCCCAAGATAGGTTACTTCCGGTAGCCAGAATTCACATTTGGAGAACTTGGCATATAGTTGATGCTCTCGTAGCTTTTCCAGCACAAGTCGAAGATGTTCAGCATGTTCTTCTTCGTTCTTGGAAAATACCAGGATATCATCCAGATAAACCACGACGAACTTGTCGAGGTAATCCATGAGTATATAGTTCATCAGACGAGAGAAGGTGGCTGGAGCATTGGTTAAACCGAAAGACATGACGGTGTACTCGTATGAACCATAGCGAGTCACGAAGACGGTCTTTGGGATATCCTCTTCGCGAAGACGGATCTGGTGGTAACCCAACCTCAAGTCGAGCTTAGAGAACACTGACGAACCCGCCAGTTGATCATACAGATCATTGATCCGAGGAAGAGGGTATTTATTCTGAATGGTAGCTTGGTTTATAGGATGGTAGTATTGAACTAACCGGTTTGTCCCATCCTTCTTCTTGACAAAGAGAGAAGGTGCTCCCCAAGGAGAGCAACTTGGGCGAATGAATCCTTTGCGAAGAGATTTGTCGATTTCCTCCTTAAGCTCAAGGAGTTCATGCGGCGGCATTTTGTAGGGTCGCTTGGCTATAGGAGTGGTGCCTAGTTTCAAGTCGATGATGAATTCGACAGCTCTAGCAGGGGGAATCTCTGGAAGTTCTTCAGGAAAGACGTCGAGGAATTCACGCATGACGGGATTGTTTTCAATGCCCTCGAGTGGTGCAGCGTTCAATGCATTCAATGCATAGAGCCTGGCCTCGGCATTTTGCACCAGATGAGCTTGGTAAGCAACTATTTCATCTGAAGGGTGTAGCAGATGGACGGTCTTAGTGGCACAAACTATAGAAGCAGTATGCGCTTTCAACCAATCCATACCCAAAATGAGGTCGATGTTAGACGACTTCAGGATAATGGGAGAGGCATAGAATTCCAGCCCTTCGATTTCCACGGGGACATCGATGCCAACCAAGGAGGTTTGACACTGTCCCACGGGGGTTTTGACCAGTACCGAGGTGTTCATCTCCTCACATTTAACGTCGTGCTTGTATGCAAAATATTCTGACATGAATGAATGCGATGCACCTGTATCAAATAAAACGGATGCTGGTACTGAATTTACAAGGAGTGTACCCATCACAGTAGCAGGCTGGTCTTGAGCTTCGTTGAGATCAACGTGGTTGGCATGAGCACAACCATAAGACTTAGCATTGTTGTTGCGGGGCTGGTTGTTACCACGGCCAGTTGCTGGAAGGGCCAGTTGATTCTGGTTCTGGTTGCATTCTCTAGCACGGTGCCCTGGTTGACCACACCTGAAGCACAAGCCATTATTGGGAGTGGGAACAGGAGCTTGGGATGGTGGAGCTGGAAGTCTTGACTGCCTAGATGGTGGTGGAGGCAGACGAGGTGCAGCATAGGTCTGCCTTGGGGCAGATGCATTTGGACGGTACATGCTGTTCGGGATCCATATCTTACGCTTCTGGGAGGGCGAGCCCGAAGATGAGCCCATGTCACGGTTACGCCTGTGAGAGCTCTGGTATTCCTGCAGACCAGTTTCGACATTGATGGCCTTGTTCACCAAGGTGGCGAAATCAGCAAAGTCATGCAGTAGAAGTGCGAGCTTGATGTCAGCTTGAAGGCCATCACGGAACTTCTCCTGTCTGCGTGCATCAGTTGCAATGTCCTCCTCAGCATAGCGAGACAAGTCCAGAAACTCCCGCTGATAAGCTTCAACAGTTTTGTTGCCTTGGGTGAGATTGCGGAATTCATGCTTCTTCCGGTCCATGACTCCTTGAGGAATGAAGCGGGCACGGAAAGCAGCTTGGAAGTCTGGCCAGGTGATGATTGTTCCAGCTGGCAGAGTACGCCTGTGGCTGTCCCACCATTGAGCTGCGGGTCCCTTCAGAAAGAAGGAAGCAAAGTTGACGTAGCTGGCAGGGGCTACATTGGCAGACTCCATCTCATAGGTGATGTCACGGAGCCAGTCATCAGCATCGAGAGGCTAAGTTGAGCTGCGGTACACAGTTGGATTGAGGCGCATGAATTCCTGCAGAGTTACTGGGGTTGGTTGCTGGTCCATATTGGGGCGAGGAAACTGAGCCATCATATTTTCCATGAATTGGCGGTTCAGTTCGAACTGTTGGATCATACCAGCCATGTACTCAGGTGGTGGTGGGGCATTGCCACCACTACCACGACCACCTGGTCTAACCATCCTGCTAATATATAACAGGGGTTCAGCATTGAGAAATTTGCAAAGACAAGGATCATTCATGATGAAACATGCATAATGAAAGGAGCACGATAGCTACTACATAGTAGTCGGCATAACTTACAAAAGGGGTCATGCATAGAGTTCAGTACACAGACTAAAACAACATAGGCGGCACACAGGCTCGCGGCGAATGCATCTAATACTAACTAAGCAAGACTACATCAGTCCGAAGAGGTACTGTGGAGGTAATCGTAGCCCGACAGCTGGTAGTGAGGCAACGGATAGCCCTCCATGTCAGCAGACTGGGGGCCGCGGATACTCAGGTGTAGAGCCCGACGCTCAGGTGGCAGAAGAGGACCAAGTGCGGGAGAGTAGCCTCCCACCTCTGGCCAACCGACACCGTGGGGCATCACGGTCCTGGCTGGGTAGATCGCAGTACGCGGTAGCTGTCCAGATCGGACAAAGGGGTGCAGCAGCGTTAGAGCACGGTAAAGGTGCTGACGGGTGGTGTACATCTCGTGGCGAAGAGCTCGGTTAGCTCGATCCAGCCCATCAGCATGCAGAACCAGGTTCTGGTGGTAGAAGGGCTCTCGGGTGACAGTGCAGTAGGCAGCAGTATAGTATCCCTCCGCACCAACATCAGATGCGATAGCAATGTGCCTGAAAGGGGAGGTGTCCAACTCCCGATACTCTCCACGAAGACGTGTCAGAGCAGCATAGGCAGCATCGTGGACAGCCATATCGATGGTCACACCAACACCATGTGCGGTGTGCAGCACAGTAGTGGAGTCATACTCCCGCGAGTAGAGGTGGACGATGGCACGGTACTGCTCCTGGTTAAAGTCCTGGTACTCCTCGTAGACGGTGTACTCAGGGTGCCAGCAATAACCCAGATAGGTCATCATCTCAGCTAGCACAGCCGGTGATCCCGAGGCACCAATGGCCGTCGTGTGACGCACGACCTGCCTCGTGGGTTCCAAATGAAAGCAAAGACGTTTCAAAGGAGTCAAATGGCAGTGTGTGAATTGTTCAAAACACTATTCTAAGAAACAACTATGGCTTATCCAACTTTGGGGTGAATGCGGTCACGGGATCCTAGTGTTAGAGTTAGTAAATTCGTTTAACCCGAGTAGAAGAGAGTTCAGAGTCCCAGAGTAAAGGTCGAGGAGTAAAAAGATCCTAGTACCACCCAATGGCGACGTGGCCCGTAAGACACACAGCCATGTTAGTAAAAGTTTTGTAATGTCTAGACTCGACTTCGGCCAAGGAGTGTGGAAAGGGGGATTCCTACAGGCAGTCGGCTCTGATACCAACTTGTGACGCCCCCGATTTGACCGCACTAATCATGCACGCAAATGTGTACGATCAAGATCAGGGACTCACGGGAAGATATCACAACAAAACTCTAAAACATAAATAAGTCATACAAGCATTATAATACAAGCCAGGGGCCTCGAGGGCTCGAATACAAGTGCTCGATCATAGACGAGTCAGCGGAAGCAGCAATATCTGAGTACAGACATAAGTTAAACAAGTTTGCCTTAAGAAGGCTAGCACAAACTGGGATACAGATCGAACGAGGCGCAGGCCTCCTTCCTGGGATCCTCCTAACTACTCCTGGTCGTCGTCAGCGGGCTGCACGTAGTAGTAGGCACCTCCAGTGTCGTAGGTGTCGTCGTCGACGGTGGCGTCTGGCTCCTGGACTCCAGCATCTGGTTGCGACAACCAGATAGAAAGGAAAAGGGGAAAAGAGGGAGAGAAGCAACCGTGAGTACTCATCCAAAGTACTCGCAAGCAAGGAGCTACACTACATATGCATGGGTATATGTGTAAAGGGGCATATCAGTGGACTGAACTGCAGAATGCCAGAATAGGAGGGGGATAGCTAGTCCTGTCGAAGACTACGCTTCTGGTCATCTCCATCTTGCAGCATGTAGAAGAGAGTAGATTGAAGTCCTCCAAGTAGCATCGCATAGCATAAATCCTACCCGGCGATCCCCTCCTCGTCGCCCTGTTAGAGAGCGATCACCGGGTTGTATCTGGCACTTGGAAGGGTGTATTTTATTCAGTATCCGGTTCTAGTTGTCATAAGGTCAAGGTACAACTCCGGGTCGTCCTTTTACCGAGGGACACGGCTATTCGAATAGATAAACTTCCCTGCAGGGGTGCACCACATAACCCAACACGCTCGATCCCATTTGGCCGGACACACTTTTCTGGGTCATGCCCGGCCTCGTAAGATCAACGCGTTGCAGCCCCACCTAAGCACAACAGAGAGGTTAGCACGCCGGTCTAACCCTATGCGCGCAGGGGTCTGGACCCATCGCCCTATGCACACCTGCACATTGTGTACGAGGCCGGAAGCAGACCTAGCCTAGTGGCATTCCAGTCCAATCCGGCGCGCGCCACTCAGTCGCTGACGTCACGAAGGCTTCGGCTGATACCACGACGTCGGGATACCCATAACTACTCCCGCGTAGATGGTTAGTGCGTATAGACCAAATGGCCAGATTCAGATCAAATACCAAGAACTCGTTATGCGTGTTATGTCGAAGTAACCGCGGACGCCGTCCAGGGCCAGGCCCACCTCTCGCCTAGGTGGTCTCAACCTGCCCTGTCGCTCCGCCACAAAGATCCACTTGCGGGTACTCCTACGAGCCGACCCGACTGTAGTCATCACATGTGTCATGTATATAGTATATAAGTATATACCCGTGATCACCGCCCAGGTGATCACGGCCTGATAGTATAGCACAGCAGACGGACAAGAATGTAGGGCCACTGATGGAAAACTAGCATTCTATACTAAGCATGTAGGATTGCAGGTAAAGTTAACAATAGTAGAAGCAAGGGCAGGCTATGCATCAGTATAGGATTAACGGAAAGCAGTAACATGCTACACTACTCTAATGCAAGCAGTATAGAGAAGAATAGGCGATATCTGGTGATCAAGGGGGGGGGCTTGCCTGGTTGCTCTGGCAAGTAGGAGGGGTCGTCAACTCCGTAGTCGAACTGGGCAGCAGCAGCGTCGGCCTCATAGTCTACCGGAGAGAAGAGGGGGGAAGAAACAGTAAATACAATCCAAACATAAGCATGACGATGCGTGACATGACAATGAGCGGTGCTAGGTGTGTCCTAACGCGACAGTAGGTGGTACCGGCGAAGGGGGGGAACATCCGGGAAAGTATTCCCGCTGTTTCGCGTTTTGGACAGACGGACAGGAGGGGGAAAGTTGCGAGTTCGATAGGTTAGGGAGGTGTGGTGGACGAACGGACTGCGTATACGGATTCGTCTCGTCGTTCT
Source organism: Triticum aestivum (assembly GCF_018294505.1). Classification (NCBI taxonomy): domain Eukaryota; kingdom Viridiplantae; phylum Streptophyta; class Magnoliopsida; order Poales; family Poaceae; genus Triticum; species Triticum aestivum. Next base: position 519,649,984 of record NC_057802.1, read on the forward strand.
GAGGAACTTTCGTGTAGAAAACATTTTCATCCGAGTTACGGTTTAAAAGATATGAATTTTCAAAGATTATTTGAATTTCTGGAATTATTTGAATTTAGCAAAAATGAATTATGATGTCAGCATGAGGTAACGCTGACGTCAGCAGGTCAACAGGTCGGCTGACTAGTCAAACCAGACAGGTGGGTCAAGTGGGACCCACATGTCATTGACAGGGCACTAACAGATTTTTATAACTAACTTAAACAATGTTATTAGCATGTAGGCCCCACCTGTCAGTGCCTATTTAGATTAATTAATTAGTTTTATTTATAAAAACATTTTATTTAGTTTACTTACGTGGCAGGGCCCGCATGACTGTGACACTGGGCTGCCCAGTCAGCAGTTGACTGGGGTCAACCCAGTCAACTGGGCCACCAGGACCCACTGGCAGCGACCTAGGGGGGCCCCACTTAGCCACGTCGGCGGACGGCGCCGGAACAGCTCCGGCGAGCCAAATCGCGGCGGCGCGCGGCGGGCTCGGCTCGGGTTTAGCGCACAGGGGATCCCAGGGGCGCGGTTGCTTGCGTTCGACGCGGCTCGACGCCGCGCGTTGAGCGGTGGCGGTGCGGGGTGCTGGGGAGGTCGGAGCGGAGCGCCAGGAGCTCGCCGGCGGCGGGGTGGTTCGGGCGTGTGGCAGAGGCGGGGCTACGGTGCGAACTGGGGCAAAGCAAAGAGCGGGGCGAGGCCTACACGATGCGGCCAAGGCAACGGAGGCATGAACGGGACCAATAGGTCGCCGTGGCCACCCCGGCGACGAGGCCAGGCGGCGGAGGGTGCGGCCTAATGCGGCGCGGTGGCTACGGCAAGCTAGCGAGCTCATGGAGACGGGGAGGAGGAGCAAGAACTCACAGCGGGGCGTAGCTGTTTAGAGCGGGCGCGGGGAAGGCGTGGTGCAGTCGGAACCGACGGCGAACGACGGCGGGGATCCGACGAGGAAGAAGATGGCGCGGGGTCGATGCAGGGTTCCCGGGGCTCGGGCCCGTGGTCGAGGAGGACGGGCTCGACGCGGCGGAGCTCGTGGACACGTCGGGGAGGAGAACCGGGCTCGGTGGCCGCGGCTATGGCGCAGCCATGGCGACGGCGGCGCTCGGTTGCGGTGGGGAACGAGGTGGAGCTGAGGGAGGAGGGAGAGGCGCAGGAACCGAGGGTGAGAGTGGGGGCGAGTGGGAGGCGTGATCGAGGAGGCGGGGCATGGCGGCCTTATCCTCCCCCGTCACCGGCGAGGGGGTGCGGCGGGGACCTGCCCCTGTTCCGACCCCGGTCGGGGGAACAGGTAAGGGGAGGGAACGACTGAGCGAGGTGGGCCAGGCCGGCTGGGCCTTGGGGGTTGGCCCAGTTGGGCCAGGGTCCAGTGGGGGGGGGTTTCTCCTTTCTTCTTTTTTTTTGTTTTTTTGTTTTCTCTTTTGTATTTTCTTTTCTTTTATTTATTTTCTTTTCTGTTTTATTTCAATTAAAAGTATTTAGGCATTTTATGAAAATGTGTTTACTTCACCATAATTACCGATGCAATAATTGACATAGCCCGAACATTTTTATTTTAATATTTGAAAAGTTTTGTCGTTTGACTTATTTAGGATTTAAATTTGAAACGGTTATGATTTAACCCGAGATTAATTATAGTGACAGAGGTGACGTGCCATCATTAACGTGAGATTACTGTAGCATGATTATCTGGGCGTTATAGAGATCATAGTGTTTTAAACATTGCATGCATGAATATAGCGGTGATAGACGTGCTGTGCACATGTTATACCATAATGTGATAATGCATGGCGTTTGCAACTCACAGCTAAATGCCGAACAATCTAAACCATACTATACATCAAACAATCTCACATTTTATTTGAATTTGTGATAATGTGTGGCGTTTGCAGCTTAGAACTAAATATCGAACAATCTAAACAATACTATATATCGAACATTCTCACATTTATTTGAATTTGTGGTAATGTGTGGTGTTTGCAACTCACATCTACATACTTGTAGGCGTAGGGGGCGGGGCACCATACATAATGTGATAAACACATTATACATTTGAGACATGGTTTAGATTATGAAGGTATAGCTAGAGCTAGAAATGTAATGTGATTTGAAATCAAAATAAAGTGGATTCAAAATATCTAGTTCGAGTTCATATAGTACACATAGTTCATATGTAACTCGAGACTAATCATGTGGTGTGCTGTGAAGATAATACAGAAATGATGGTTTAACTTGACAATAATGATGATTGTAGATCTTATTAAAACAGAGAAACGAATTCAAATGCTTTGACTTCACAACAATCATTAATGTAGATCTTATTCAAATAGAGAAACGAATTCAAATTTAGTTCATATTGAAGCGGTAGTATATACGTTTGGAATGCACTAAAACGTTCATTTGAGTAGTAGGTTGCATGCATTATACACATAGCGAAATATTTTAATTGAAAATAGCATGAATTCAAAGTTTTGAATGACATTTGTAGTGCGCATTGATTTGGTACAGTACACGTTAGGCTTGTCCAGAAATTTCAACCCGTGCCTTGTTAGCCCAAAATATTTAAGATATATCTTTGTCTCGTTGTGCTCCGACAACTCCCTGCATCTCAACCCGCGCCTTGCTATTCCGAAATTACAACGCGCGCGAAAACTCCCACCTCCTGCGAAATCCCGACACGCGAAATGCGGGTGGTACCCCTGAACCGAAAGAACCGCCTCTCATCGGTGGGGGTACTTTCGTAACTTACCCCACATTTCGGACAAGCGCGTCTCTAAGCCATGGTTCCCCACTGCCATCCAATCCGCCCACCCATTCGTACACCGAGGCCACGAAAACCCGCGACGAAACCCCACACCCTGCTCCGTCCGCCACCCAGCCGGAGCCTCTTCCCCGACGACGTCATCCACAGCAACACCTCGACGTCCCTCATCCACCACACCGGATGAGGATCCGTCGTCGATCTCATCGTGCCGCCGGTTCAGCCACCCCGTCCTCCACCTCGAAGGAGCTGCCCCGACGTTCCCCTCGTCTTTTGCTCCACCTCCATTCCGACACCACCGTCTTCACCTGCACCACCGGAAGAGCATCATCATCCCCATTTCCTCGGATGAAGCTGCGGCCTAATCGGCGCCACCAAAGAGGTTGTACACTAATCGCCGCATTTTCTTCTTGATTCGATCTCACGGTGCTGCCGGCGCTCGGTCCCGAGCCGACACGGCGCGGCTCCATCCACTGTGGCGTCGCCGGCTACTTCCTCCACGGCGTCGCTCCCTCGGCGGCGACGTCCACATCAGTAGGAGCTGTCGTTGCTTTAGCTCTCGCTCGCGCTGCTGCTCTGCTCTTCACTACAAAAAGAAGACACATCCGTGACATTTTGGGCCGAACGAATTTTTTTCTGTCATACATATGACACTTCTATGACGATAATTGTGACAAAACCCGGTATCATCATAGATGTGGTGGGCTCCTACTTCTATGACAAAAAATCATGACCGAAAATGGGCTTTTCGTCCTGCACGGGCCAGAGACGCAGCTGCATGACATTCTTTGGGATGTCCATGACGGAAAAAACCATGTTAGAAGCGAGGGGGAGGAAAATTTCGGGGAGTTCCCGGTTACGGTGGGAGGTCGGTGGCCAAGCGATGCGCGTTTCTCTCGTACACGTACGCGTGTGTGTGCGAGGCGGTGGCTCTAACTGAACCCGAGTGAGGCGTTGGGCTCTAACGGAACCCGAGCGATTGCACTGCAGGCTACGCGTTACTGAACCCGAGCGATTGATCGTCGGCTGTTAACTGAACCCGATCGAGCAATTCCTTCGCTACTGCTGCTAACTGAAGCCGATCGATTGGATGAACAGTGAGCGTTGCGCGGGGGGGTGGGGGGTTGGATGAACAATGAGCGGTGGCGTTGCCTCTGGATGAACAGGACCCCGTGGTGTGGAGGGCTGGATGAACAGTAGACGGTGGAGGGGTGGTTGAACAGGACCCCGTGGTGTGGAGGGCTGGGTGAACAGTAGACGGTGGAGGGGTGCTCGTGAAGGGGTGGTTGAACAGTAGCCGATGGAGTAGCGCGCGGTGGAGGCTGGATGAACAGGAGCCCGTGGAGGCTGGAGGAGGTCGACGGTAGCCCGTGGACGCTGGAGGAGGTCGACCGTGGAGATGAACAGTATCCCGTGGAGTCCTGTTTTGCGGTACGCCACACCCCTCCCGATGAACAGGACCCCTGTTTCGACCGTAGGAGGTCCGTTTCGTCCGTTTTGCGGTACGCCACACCCCCCCGATCAACAAGACCCCCGTTTCGACCGTAGGAGGTCCGTTTCGTCCGTTTTGCGGTACGCCACACCGCTCCGGATCAACAGCACCCCTGTTTCGACCGTAGGAGGTCCGTTTCGTCCGTTTTGCGGTATGCCACACCCCTCCCGATCAACAGGACCCCCGTTTCGACCATAGGAGGTCCGTTTCCTCCGTTTTGCGGTACGCCACACCCCTCCCGATCAACAGGACCCCGTTCCGAACGTAGGAGGTCCGTTTCCTTCGTTTTGCGGTACGCCAGGCCTTGTTTCCATCGCTTGTTCCGTCCAAGCCCTCCCGATGAACACGACCACGCATTCCGTTCTGACCCAGCCGGTTGGCTCCCACGCGTTCCGTTGCCTCCCGATGAACACGACGCATTTCGTTGCCTCCCCATGAACACGACGCATTCCGTTGCCTCCCCATGAACATGACGACGACGCTGTTTCTCCGTTCCGACCCAGCCATGTACACGAGCCCTGGCCGTACGTATGAGCGAGTAGGCGTTCGAGACCCCGCCCGTATGTACACATACGTGGCCGTATTTTCTTTCTTGCACCCTGGCCGCTGTACATACGTGTACATGCTACGTGCGCGCCTCTACTACGACACGTGCGCGCCTCTACATCGACCAGTATGTACGTACACGTTCGCGACCAGAATGACAACGCAACATATGCTTCGACCAGGTGGGTCCGGACTGTCAGGCCCTTCCTTGCCTGCGAAGATGTAGCTGGTGGGTCCCAGCAGTCAGGGGGGCGAATCATTTTTTTGCCCGGACGCACTTCCTTACGTGCAAAGATGTAGCCGGTGGGTCCCAGCAGTCAGGGGGGCGAATCATTTTTTTTCCCGGACGCACTTCCTTGCGTGCGAAGCTGTAGCCGGTGGGTCCCAGCAGTTAGGGGGGCGAATCGTTTTTTTGCCCGGACGCACTTCCATGCGTGCGAAGATGAAGCTGGTGGGTCCCAGCAGTCAGGGGGAAACGTTTTTTCCATGAAATACAGTGGCCCGTCCGTTGGGTCCCAGCTGTCAGGTGGAGGAATCATTATTTTCCGCGTAATAAGGAGGCACTTCCTTGCTGCGTCCGTGGACCCAGCTGTCAGCCTCTCCACGTACAGTCCACGTCTGATGGAAGTTGTTCCTTGACCACGTTGACCAGGCCACGCCGAGAGCACCACGGCGTTGGACGACGGTGAGGCCTAGGAAGGGGACGACGCGGAGCCGGGGAAGACGCGGCAGTGGAAGCCAGCGCGGAGAGGAGTACGAGGGTTCACTGGTTCGGCTGCGGTGTGAGGCTGCCGTCGCCGCATGGCCTGGCTAGCGGTGGGAATAGTAGGGGGCGGTGAGGCCTCCGCGGCAGCACAGCCGCCCACGGGAGGCAGGAGCATGCGGCACGACCGGCGCTGCTTTGGGCGGCTGGAGGAAGAAGACCAGAGGTTGAAGAAGCACTACGGCTGTTGGATGGACATCGTACGGTCACTGGAGCTAGAATCGTTCATATTGACTAAGTTGACAAAGACCTCCTTTCCCGTCAACTTAGTTGCCCCACAAGTCATCCTCCCACTATGGTGGGTCCCAGCTAGCAGGGGGTATTCATTTTTTGTGCGTAATAAGGAGGCACTTCCTTGCGTGCGAAGATATAGCGGGTGGGTCCGGCATGTCAGCGGGGGGAACTTTTTTTGCGAAATACAGAGGCCCTTCCGGTGGGTCCTAGCTGTCAGGTGGAGGAATCATTATTTTGCACGTACAGTCCACGGCCGATATGTGCCAAGTCGCCACCTGTACCATCGCCTGTGGGTCTCATCACACCCACGCCGGCACGCGCACCGCAGCCGATTGCTCATCGCAACCCGCTGCCATTGGTGTGGTGCCGCTGCTGCAAATCACGCAGAGTCATTCGTCGCGTCTCAACCACAATCCGCAACCCTGGCCGAGTGTTCTACAAATGCCCGAATCATGGGGTAATAATATGTTTAAGTGTTGTTCTGCTGCTTTCAGTTGCTGATTTTTTTAATAGTTTGGTTGATGATCTTCCAATTTGATTCGTGCAGAAAAGGGAAGATTCGTGTGATTTGTATTTCTGGGAAGTTGCTGATGTGGGGGAATGTAACTACGCTGATTATTTGGTTAGCCGAGGAATCCCAATACCAGCAGGTTGGGGTGTTGGACAAGTAACTGAAGGAACGGCAGAAGAGGAAGATGCAGAGCAGAAGGTTAAAGATGCAGTTTCTCTAATCATGGCCAAGCAACAGCTGCTGAACAGCCTTGACAGCATCAGGAGATGAAAGAGCTTCTGAAGATAATGGGCAAAATCGATGTGCTCTGTAGGATGATTGTCTCTTTATTTGCAGTGTATGTAGCACTCATGATGTATTCAGTGGCTACGACATGAGCACTTTGCTGAAACTAGTAATGAATGAAACCTGTGTAGCAGGCTGGGCGTAGTGTTGTGAACATCTAATGATTTTTATTAATGGAAATCAGCGGGTATCCCCTTTTGCTCATATAAATAAATAAATAGCAGAGGCCCTGTCAGGTCAGCTTTGTTCTCATTCAAAGACGTCGAGCAAATTGCAGTCCAACAGCAAACTATGTCATCAAATTCAAGTTTCACAGCCAAATATGAGTACAACTAAACAACAATGTCATCATGTTTTAGTTCATCAGGTTTCAGTTGTCCTAGCAAACACAATTTCACATAGTAGATAAAAATGTCTTCTGACAGGCAAATACGACAAAAGCAATGTAATCATCATCCGCAGCAGCAGCGCCAACATCTTCGCCATGTGTATCAGTCTGAATCGTAATTCCCCATGGTGTCATCTTCTTCTTCGTCCTCAACGTCCTCGAACATTGGCTTCTTCTTGATCAACTCTTGTATGTCCACAGCACGATAGGCAATCTTTTCGCCGGTGTCATTGACGTGATGGTTCTCAAATATATTAGGAACATCTGTGTTATCTTGTACATCAGGAGCAGTGTAAGCATCACCTTGTTGTGCAACTTCATTAAACGAATTCCTCTGCTCAAACCTTTGCAATACTCTCCAGTCATCGCTACGTGCAAATGTGTCTTCCAAGAAAAATATCCGTGTTGCTTGATTTGCCAAAATAAAAGGCTCGTTGGTCTGGTACGCCGCCTTGACATTGATGGATTTGAAATAATCATCAGCTCTGGGTTTTGCGATCCTGGAAAACAGGTTATACCAACGACAGTTCAACAGAACCACACACCGATGATCCTCGAAACTGGAGATATACTGCAACTGAACAATGTCTATTATGTTAGCATACATTTCAGTTGTCTCTTTGTCATACGTATCCGTGCTCATGATGGCACTGTTTTGTGTCTTCCTGCCTTCGTCTCGTGCAAGGGTGTTGTAGCGCACATCTCCAACAACGCAAGATTCATAATGTCTTACCCGAGTATCAGGACCCATTGCTAGTGAGTAAAGGGCATCATCAACTGCCTGCCCATCCTCCCGCATCTTCTTAACCTATGGTTAGAAAATAGACAAGCTAATCATCTTATGTACTCAATGTATTAAAAAAACTGATAGTGCACTTCAAAAGCTTATATGGTTCTTGAACCATTTTGCAAATCCTGCCATAACCAGTTTGTCAATGTTTCCTGGATTTTGCGGCAGTAACTCCTCTTTGTAGATGCTGCACAACATAGTGCTCACGTCAAACATCTAAATATATAAGAATATGTTGCAAGTTTAGTAGATTACGATGTATAAGCTGCAGTACTGCACTTACTTGGTATAAGGTAGTATCTCAGGACAGTTATTCAACACATACCAAACCATTTTGTCCAAATCTTTAGGTTTGTCCTCTTGTCGACTCTTCCCTGTAACTCGAACAGAATAATCGAAAACATTGAGCCCGGGATTGTCTTCACCCACCTCTTTGCTAAGCTGATCAGCTGTTTCAATGTATTTTGAGCAGAATATCAACGCTTCTGTAGCAATGTAGGCCTCTGCAATGGAACCCTCGGGTCTAGCTCTATTCCTAACATAGCCCTTGAAAGTGCCTAGCCGCCTTTCAATAGGGTACATCCATCCATACTGTACTGGACCACTAAGTAGTGCCTCATCAGGTAGATGAACAGCCAAATGCACCATCACATCAAAGAAGGCTGGAGGATATATCTTCTCAAGTTGCATAGGATAGTTGGTATCTTGTCTCTAAGACGCTCCAAAGCATATATCCTGATATTCCTACTGCAGAGTTCCCTGAAGAATAGTCCCAACTCTGCAACTGCTCTGTATAGGTCAGGGTGGCCCAATCCTCTAAGGATAACAGGTAAAATCCTTTGAAGTAGGACGTGGCAGTCATGAGTTTTCAACCCTTGTACCTTGTTTCCATCTGCACTGACTCTCCTTTCAGGGTTGGAAGCAAATCCATGTGGGAATCTCACACGTGACAGGACCTCGCAGAATTCTTTTCTTTTTACCTTGTCCAAGGCGTACACAGTTGGTGCCATATCCCGTGGTTTCCCTTCATCTTGCACCTGCAAATCCTTTCTGATACCCAGGTGTGTCAAATCAATCCTAGATTTTAAGGTATCTTTCGTCTTGCCTTCAATATTAAGAAGTGTGCTGATAATGCTGTCACGTATATTTTTCTCGATGTGCATCACATCAAGATTATGCCGCAGATCCAAATCTTTCCAATACTCCAAGTCCCACAAAGTGGACCTGCGGGTAAACAATAATCTCTCTTCCACCCTGCCACGCTTCCTTTTCCCGCTACCATTACCAGGATGGTTTCCTGGTGTAATATGCCTGACCTTCTCTAATTCCACTTGCAACTCATCGGCGGTGAGCCTCTTTGGCGCATCACGGTTTTCATGCTTTGCATTGAACACATGTCTTCAGTATTTTCTAGGATGCGGCTTGTCCTTAGCAAGGAAACGGCGGTGTCCAATGTAACAGATCTTGCTAAGTATTGCGTATGACAGTGGATTCCTGTCACAACGAACACATGCATTGTAACCATGTGTCGTGCGCCCTGACATAGTGCCCAAAGCCGGATAATCATGGATGCACCAAATTATAACAGCACACAGAAAGAAATCAGCTGGTGGGCTGCTATATAGGTCACGAGTGAGAACACCCTTCCATAGCTGTTGAAGTTCCTCCACAAGAGGCTCCATGAACAAAGCAAAATCCTTTCCAGGACTTTTTGGACCTGGGATGAGCAAGGCCATCATGTAGTTTTATTCTTTGGTGCAGACATTTGGAGGCATGTTGTAAGGGATAACAAGCACTGGCCACAGGCTATATGTGGCGCTCTGATGGCCAAATGGGTTAAATCCATCTGAAGCTAAGCCAAGTCTAATGTTTCTCGGGTCACCAGCAAACTCTTTGTGTTTATCATTGAAGCTTTTCCACTCACTACCATGAGATGGATGGCTCATTACATTCTGATCTCTGTACTCCTGGTTCCTAGAATGCCACAGTACATCCTCTCTTGTTTCAGCATCATGAAACAATCTCTGCAATCTGGGTGTAATTGGAAAATGTCTCAGAACATTATGAGGAATCCTCTTCACAGCATCGCCATCTTTCCATCTTGATGATTTGCATTTCGGGCTTCACTTAAGTTGGCATAATCCTTCCGGAACAGAACACAATTATTCTTACAAACATGGATCATATCATGTCCAATTCCAACTACACGAAGGAAATTCTTCATTTTACTGTAGGTGTGCGGCAGCTCAGACGCATCGGGGAAAGATTTGCGGAAAGCAGCCAACATCGCATCGAATGATTTGTTGGTCATCCGCTCAGATGTCTTCACCTGAAGAAAGGTGATCATAGCTGAGAATACTGACAGCTTATTTCCTGGAGTGACAGCAACGTTGCATTGTTCCAACATGCGGGCCCACCGTTTTTCTTCTGCAGGTGAAAGTTCACGGAATGCACGAGCATTTCGTAGCATTGTTTCAATGTTGGTCAAACTCACTGGCTCCGCCACCACCTCCTCCTCCTCCTCTTCCACCTGAGCATCAGGCAGATCAAGATGGTGATCTGCTGCTTCCACGTAGTCAATAACATTGACGTTCACAGCTTCACCATGATGAACCCACCTAGTATATGTGACCGACATCCCATACAAGTGTAGATGATTTTGCACAGTTGAATGGGGTCTTGTAACTGAATTCATAAAACTGCTACACGGGCAGAGCACATCTGATTTCGGACCACCGTACTCAGCTCTGATAAAGTTCATGAAGTTTTCAACCCCCTCGACATATGCAGCGGAGAATCTTCGAGCAGAAGTTATGCAAGTCCTGTCCATCTGTTAGACATACAAATTAGTTCTTCTACTAGATATTACAGGAAAAACATATATGCTTTTTTATGAAGTCCAGAAAAAAATAACTAGGTCGATGTCTAAAGCTATGGCAAGATATTAGGACGAGCAGATCTAAGTAACGAAATATATGTCAAGCTAATTCAGCAAACAGATTTGAGTGCCAAATTATGGCAGGCTGTTTCAGCAGTCAATGAGGCCGAGCACACAGCGATCAAACTATCGAAGGCCATCGCAGCAACAAAGATCGAGTATAAAATGGTGTAGAGCTATTTCACCTAACAGTACTAGACCATGGCAATCTACGTCACAATAAATATATGGCAGAATATTTTAGCAACTAATCGACCTTGGCATGCAGAATAGGGCAAGGAAGCTTCTTAAGCAGAGCATATTGACAGTAAACTACTTCGGCAAACAGTGAGATTAACAGCGTCTATGAGCTAACATTCAGCGCTACACCGACATGAACGGGGCCTCAGTCTAGAATGCGCATACCGTGGGAGAAGCTGACCTCCGTGCATCTCCACACGAACGTCACCAGCGGTGGCGGCGTAACCGCCGTGCGCCTCCACAAGAACATAGCCAGAGGTGGCGGCGCGGCTAGAGGACGGCAGTCTACGAGAGCGTACTGTGGGAGCGAGAGGATCGCCGAACCGCGGCGCCGACGTATCGGCGCGGCGGGGTGGGCGGCTTTGGCGGAGCGAATGGAGTGGAGGGGGACAGTGGGGAGGGGGGTTTGGGGAATATTATTGGCTAGTTGGCCGAAGGACGGTTGAATCAGATTTGGGGGGAATTTTTGGGTGTGTGTGGGCGGAGGGGAGCATTTTCGCGCGGTAGGCGGGGGGAGTTTGGCGCATGGTCGGTTTCTCCAAGCGCAGTCCCATGTGTCAGTGAAGAGGCAAGCTGAAGCACGTTCCATTTGCATGAGCCGTGTGCAGGACCGAACGTGTGTGGGGTGCAATGCGACCGCGACAGGAGTGCTGTCAGTGTACCGCCTTTTTTCCTTTTAAACTAGGTGCTTCGCCCCCTCAAAAAAAATTTGTTGCTTCGCGCAATCCATCGATACTACTACTAGTAATCCGGTAATCCCGACTAAAACGGCACGGCCGGGTCTTTTCCCGCGCGATATGCTGGGAGGTTGGCTTAGTTGGGTTTTTAGGACGAGTAATGCTACACCTACGTAATCCTAGTTACGTAATTAACGTAATGTGAAACGTGTGAGCTGTTAATTGTAGATTGGGGGGAGGGAGGGGCCCACCACCATGAAAATCAGGGGAGGAGAGAGAGAGGCAATTTACGTTAACCCTTTCGTAGGTTCCCGTAGATGTAGAAAGATGTGAAATGCGTGAATGTGTAGTGGACGTACTATTGGAGTGCCTAAGATAATTTGTGTATGTATAGACCCTATGTGTTTATTTTACTTCGCATGTTAGATTTGTCTCGGTTCAATAAAAAGCAGAGTTGGTGATGATGGTGTGCCTGTCATCCTGCAATATAGGCCGTCCGATCTATATCTAACGGATAGGAAGGAAACTATGACAATTTACCCGCACTCCTCTCCATATTTGCAGATAAGGCTTTCCTTCGTTCATCCTTTTCTCCCACAAGATCTTGATCTTCCATGCAATGCACGGGCATCTTGCTAGTACCCCTACAATATGTATATTATTGTGAAAGTTCATATACACCGGCCGAGAATAATGCAAACACGGCAGATTTTCATTACATTTCGAACTTTTATAGGATAGAAAAATAAAAGAAACCTAACCCTAAACCTATTCTACGGCGGCGACCGAGGTCCTCCATCTGCGATCTCTATGTACGGGGGCGGGGTTCAAGACTCGTGAAGTGAAGGTGCGGTCTCCGGCGAGGAAGAGTAGAACACGGGATACGGACTGGCCAGTTGGCACACCATGCCCTGCCGCCTCCCATGCCCTACTCATCCTCGGAGGAGTCCCCGACCTCGGCGGTGCCGGACGTTGGACGGCGGCAAGTAGGACGCGTGGCGGACGGTGCTCCCGTCGTCGGCCGCCAGCGTGGCCACCGCTTGTGCGGTCGCGTCCGCGTCCGGCTACGCCGCTATTGCCTCGCGAGAGGCGACTTGAGCGAGGGCGGCGACCTCGAGCTTCATCCCCGAAGACAAGCTCTCCCGCAGAGCGTTCGCACTTGCGGTCATGGCGGATGTGGTGCCAGGTAGGAGGACGATGCGCTATGGTGTGGAGGTTAGCTGGGCATTGCCGCTTTAAGTAGCGCATTCCGGTGAGGCCAAGCGTCCGGGTGCGTCATTAAGTCACCGGAGTTGGTTCCTCGGGCACCGAGCCTCTTAACGACGACATACGAACGGACGGCATGAATGCAGGCAACTGGCGCCGGCTGGGAACGCACCGCGCGCCGGCGCGAGGGACGAGGGTTTTGGTGTGCCAGGGTAGTCAGCTGCGGTCGTGGCAACGTTGGAGATGCCCTTTGCTCACATGCGATCCCCGCATGTCATTGAAAAAGCAAGACGACCCGGCATGGTCTCAGGTTCAGAGGATGCAGTTGGCCGCTCTACACCACTGCGCGGACGCGTCGCGGCGCCCCATGCATCCTCGACGAGCCGGGTGTTGGGGTGTGTTTGGATTGTGGCCAAAGTGCACCTTACCAAAATTTTGGTCATGACCCAAAGATTGGTCTTTGTTTGGATGGTTGCCATTTTTTTGGCATGCCAATGAACTCTAGCCAACGCTAGTTCATTTTTCTTGCCAATGTCGGCCAAATCATGGGCAACCAATACCTCAACCAAAATTTTGGTCATGCCCCAAAGATTGGTCTTTGTTTGGATGGTTGCCATTTCTTTGGCATGCCAATGAACTCTAGCCAACTCTAGTTCATTTTTCTTGCCAATGTCGGCCAAATAATGGGCAACCAATACCTCAACCAAAATTTTGGCTACCCAATGCTTTGATGGGGCAACCTTGGGCACAAACCAAACATACCGTTGGTCGTGCCACAGCACTAACGCCACCCTCGACACACTGAAACCGACCGTGTCTAGCGACGATATGAGCGTGTCGCTCACCGCGATTACCGTGTCCAGAGGCGGTGCTGGAGCTGCGGCCTGTTGTTGGCCCCAACGACCCACATGAATGGTTGTCGGTGGCGAGGAGGTCGTGGGCCAGCTCCTCCAGTGGACTAGTCTGCGCTACGTCGTCCCGACGGGTGTGCCCCACATGTCGGTTTCCCTGTTTTCCCGGGCATATTCGAGCGTCAGTGCTCCGCGTTGCGCATTAGTCCTTTCACTATGTAGGCCAAGCGAGACAACTTATTGTTTATTTGAGCCGTTCAAGTATAATCATGTGGCGTTTGCTTATTTCTCATTCCTCTCCAACCCTCTTCTCCATCGATCATGTCGCCCTCCAGTCGAGTCCATCCTCCCGCATGCCTCAGTTGAACATTCCGCCGAGTATCATTCGCATGTACCCACCCTAGTCCTCTTTCAATAGATCTCCGGACCCCGAGATGAAATCGAGAGAGAATGAGTGGGGGCACGTGATACCTAAGGCGGATACAAAATTTTGAACCGGTGATCATAGCATCCGCAAATCATATATAAAGGGTATTCAATGTTCGTTTCGTTTTTGAACGTACAATATACTCCCCCTATCCTTTCTAGTTTACATATAAGTTTTATGTGTAGTCAAAGTATCTCTACTTTGATCAAAAAGGTATCAACATTCAACAACGCCCAATCAATATTGTTAGATTCGTACGTACTCCTAGATTTGTACTCGAGATGGTTTCCAATTTGACTATTGACAAGATTAATAGTACATGAGATGTATAATGTGAAAATTATATCATTGGAAACTCCTTTCACATACGAATTTGACCGTATGCTTTGTGTAAGTTGCATGTCATATATTATTACTCTAACATTTGGTCAAAGTTAGCCTCGAAAAACGCATTAGACCCTGTATGCTTTGTGTAAGTTGCATGTCATATATTATTACTCTAACATTTGTGTAAGTTGCATGACATATATTATTACTCTAACATTTGGTCAAAGTAGTATAGTGGAAGTGGATCCTCTGACGTAGGTATCCCTTCCTTACCCTCCCTTTCGGTCACTTCCTGGCGGACCCCATGCTTGCTAGGCCCCGCATGTCAGTTACTCAATGGGTTCGGCCACGTCAGGGGATCCTCATCCGTAGTATACTCCCTCTGTTTTTATTTACTCCGCATAAAACGGAGGGAGTGGTGGTATAATAAATGACGCGGGCGGGGGAGGGGAAGGACGTCGGTTTGCTCTCAATTGCGGTCCCACAAGCGAGTGAAAACGCAAGACGAAGCACGTTCCATTCAATGAGCGACGTGGAGGGTCCAGCGTGCCGGGCTGCAACGCGAACGCGACAAGAGCGATGTACAGTCAAAACCGATTGACCGGTCGTCACCGGAACCACTATTCACACGAGAACCTTCGCTGCTCGGCCTACGCCACCCACTGCCCTAAAACCACACCAAATCTCCAGCCCATTCCCCCACCTTTCGATCCCCTAGCCCGCATCAAGCGTCCCCTAGTTCGCCGGAAAGCCATGGTGCGCCGCAAGATCACTTACTACAAGATGCTGACGCCGGAGCGCCGCGCAGAAATCGCGGCGGCGGTCGGCGCCACAGACCTCCGTTCCCAAGCTCGCTTTGCGGCGGGCCAATCCCCGAGTTCTCTGGAGCCAAGCTACGAGGAGGAGGAAGTCGATCCAATGTTCATGGCGGAGGTCGCGGCGCAGAAGGCCCCCGATGGGTATGAGACGATGGACGTCAACTTCGTGCTGGCGTCCGAGTCCCCCATTGTGCAGGCGGACCAGCGGTTCAACATGGCGATACTAAAGGAGGACCGGGAGGCAGAGGCTCAACTCGACGCGGAGCGCGCGCATGCCGCTGCCATCGAGGCTCTCTTGCAGGCAGAACCAGATGTCGTGGATGTGAACCGGGCGGCGGAGGCTCAACTTGAGGCAGAGCGCGCGGATGCCGCTGCCATCGAGGCCCTCCTGCAGGCGGAACCGGACGTCCTGGACTTGAACCGGGCGGCAGAGGCTCGACTCGATGCAGAGCGCGCGGATGCCGCTCTCATCGACGCCCTCCTGCAGGCGGAACCGGACGTCTTGGACTTGAACCGGGTGGCAGAGGCTCGACTCAACGCGGAGCGCGCGGATGCCGCTGCCATCGAGGCCCTCCTGCAGGCGGAACCGGCGTCCTCAACTTGAACCAGGTTGTGCTCTCGTCCGTGCAGAGCGCCCGCACGCTCCGCTTGAACGAGTAGCTGGAGGCCGAGGACAACCACGGTGCGGAGACACACGTCGGCAGCGACGGCTGGTTCGCGCCGGCAGCCAAAGACGACGAGGCCGTCTCTTTCCAGGAGTAGTGATAGTTTTTCTTTATGTTGTTGTTTTCATGGATCTTTTGCTGTGTAAAAACATATATTTGTTATGCAAGTCGCCTAACTTGGGTCAGTCTGCCATTTTAGGCGGTTGGATGAATATCCTATGTCTCCTAACCCTTCTTTCCTTCTTCCTCACCTCTTCTTCTTCCCCAACAGACCACCGCACGGGCCGTACGGATACTCACCAACATGCGGTTGGATAAACATACTCTATGAACGAAAATTATGTGTCAGCGATAGGATGGCCGAGTTTGGTTTGTTCACATGTGACAGCACGTGTCAGTGAGGGTGCGTTCCCTTGGTTGGGTTTGCGGCGTGCAGGAGCGACTGCGTGAGGGTGCGGTGCGGCCGCGGCGTGCAGGAGCGACCGTGTGAGGGTGCGGTGCGATCGCAACAGCCGTGCGCAATGTACCTCCTTCTCATTTTGAAAACTTTAGCAAAGCTTGGCAAAAATATGTGGCGCAGTTTGGCAATGCAAGGCCTAGACCCAAACAGGATAAGTACGTACGTACTAGGAGTACTAGTTTAAAAAAGAAAGGCGTGGTTTTCCTTCGCGGGATTTAATCGATACAAATCCTCGTTTCACGTGTCAATTAATGCGTATTTTTTCTCCAAAGACCAAAGAGCTAACGATCTCACTCCTCATCGCTTGATTAATGCAGCGCCATACAAACTAGCCTTCTCACTTCCGCATGCATGCAGGGGATATTAATGTCCTTGGTTGCTAACCCCATCAATTTTGCCTCGATTAGTGTTAGTGGTCCTTTGCAAATTGTAATTTTGATATACTGGCCTTGTGCACAAAAAAATGGAGGTAGTAACTATATTTGACTTCCTTCCCCATTGCGGTGACGTCGACGATACCTTTTTTTTGGTGGTTTGGCGAAGTGCGTTCGACGGAGAACACCATTGAGGGAGACCACGGTAAGTCGTTCGCAAGTGCCGCCTGCAAGCCGAGAGAACCGCCTTATTTGCATCCAGGAAGTCCTTTACTAGTACTACTAGGAGTACTAGTGCGGTGAGATGGTTTCTCGATGAAGACGATGGAGAAGCGGAGTCAGCGAAGATTGAAATGATGGTTGCTTCGTCCGTGCTTTTGTGATTTGACGCCTCACTGCTTTGTGATTTGTGATAGAAGGGACAGGGGAGTAGACTCTGTGCTCTATACTGTACTACATGCGTCCAAACATGGGAGAAAGAGGAGCGACGTTGCATTTTTCTATTCCTTCAATCAATCAATCAGGGAGCTTCGGTTCTATCTTTTTGGCTTTGGTACCACTGTCCACAATGGTTCCCACGATGCCAAAAGCTATTTTCACATTTGGCTACACATTGTGGATGCCCTTAATCATACCACTTGGTTTTGCTCCTGTGTGCTATCTATACAAATCTCAATTATATTGATCTAAAAAATTATAGAATCAAGATTAGTAAAAAGGAGGTGATTTTGCCGCGCAGATGGCGGGGGAGGTTTCTTATTTGACCAATGCTACATCCACGTAATGGTTTACGTAAAGTTACGAACTGATGTGATGTGGGACTATTTGATTAGATTAAAGGAGAGGATTAGGCCCACCCCACCTGAAAATCAGGGGGGCATATATAGATTAGATGGAAAGTATACGTAGCAGCTACGTAGCCCTTTGTAAGTCTAGGATTAGGCTTCTTATTTTTGGAGGACGTTGTCCTGGCGGTTTGCTAACATGTGGTCCCACGTGTCAGTGCTTTACCAAGCCGATCCGCGTCCCACATGAGGCAGAACAACGGCAGAAGCAACACGTGGTTAAGTTGAAGAAGATGAGGGAGAAGCGGATTCAGCAACGAGTGAAATGATGTGATGGTTGCTTCGTCCCTCCAACTTAACTGCGGGAAAAGTGCAGCTTTGTGATTTGATGCCTCATTGCTCATTACTACGCCGGCGCCATGACTGGGGTGCTTCACCCCGGCTACTCTGCACTGTATTCCGGTATGGCACGTGGACCCGGTAGCTTGATGTCCCACATGTCGGCGAAAGGGACTAGAAGATTTATGAAAGCGAGCGCTCCACTCTTACGACGGAGGAGTAGACGACACGACGGCCCAGTGAACTGTCACTTGTAGTACTGTATAGTACTATAGTTTTGCTGTTTCGCACGATCCATCGATACAAACCCGACTAAACAGGAAAGGGCGGGATTTTTCCCGCGCGGTAGATGATACTGGCCATACATTTCAAAGGCAATTTTAATGTATGCAAACTGAATAATTATAAGTAACAATATGATATCTAGTAAAACTAAAAACACATATGATTTATTATGTTAGAGTGTAGTAGTAGTGATGTATTGCATAGTTGTTAGATGTAACATGCGAGAACGTGTAGAGATGTAGTTTTGGAGGGCCAACAGAGAGAAAAGCGTAATATGGTCACCGAACTTCAGAATAAGCTGATTATGGTCACTATATACGTTTTGCGGTGATTATACGGTCACTTGCTCACAGTTCAGCATCGGATTGCACTCTGTTGACCGGCCAAATAGTCTACGTGGCGCCATGTTGACTAGCTAAATTGACCACGTTCCTTGTGGGTCCCACCTGTCAGTTCGCATAGGAAAAAGGTCAGATAAACACAAATTTACGCAGGCGCGACAAGGCTCCAACCCGTGTGCGGGAATCACCTGGTTGTGTATGTGTCTGTCAAGGCCTGATGTGTGCGCATGCACGTGTAGGTTGAGCACTTGAGCGTGAGAGTGTGTGTTGGTCGTGTGGTGTACTGGTGTGTGCATGCATGCGCGCGTGTGTGCGTGTGAGTGTTGCGTGCGTGTGTGGCTGCGTGTGTACGTGTGAGTGGTGCGTGCATGTGTTTGTGTGAGTGTTGCGTGGATGCAGTTCGTGTGCATGCGTGCGTGTGTGTATAATCACCACACCAGCTCCTGTGTGTTAAAACAGACGGCTCAGCATACCAATACAAGGCCATCTTGTCCGCTGTGCCCGCGGTCATGACTTCGAACCACCGTCCAAATATTTTTTTGTCGTTTGTTTTCATTCTTACTAGCAAGATGCCCGTGCGTTGCACGTAACATCAAGATGCATTTGTATGACTTGTTTATCTTGTGAGAGAAAAGGATGAACGAGGGAAGGCCTTATTTGCAAATGTGGAGAGGTGTGTGGGTACCTTTTTGCAAAATTGCCATAGTTTCTTTCCTATCCGTCAGATATAAATCGGACGGCCTATATTGCAGGATGGCAGGCACACCATCATCACCAACTCTGTTTTTTATAAGAGTGTATTTTATGTATTTTATAAGAGTGTAGATGTAGAGTAGATACAAGTCGACAGGTGGGCACGATGGTAGTGAGATAATGTGATGCAACACTAGAGGTGCCACGTGGAGCGTTTAACTGGTCAACTAGTCATGTCATGAGCAAATACAGAGTTGTACGGTGAGCCCGTGACTGTATAATAACCACTAAACGTAAATGGTGACCGTAATGAGTGGATTCTGAAGTCCAATGTACGTATCGTGCTTTCTCTTCAAATACAATGATCGTCATTGCATATATCGCGAGAGAAAGATGAAACATGCTTGAATTTTCTGGGGGCTTACTTTTAGAGGGCCTGGAGATAGTTTTGTGTGCATACGTGAAAGAGGCGTACAGGGGGGGGTATGCGATGGAGAGAGAGATGCTCTTCGTTTCTCTTTATTATGACTAACTTTGTATATAGTATAAAAATATACAAATTCACAGTGCAGAATAAATATCATTGTGGGCACCATGCAATGCAAATTAGCGTTCGTACTCCTCCATATAACTTTGTAATGTTGTATATATGTAGAAACTCTAAAATAATTTTTTGGCCACACTTTATTCAAAAGGAATGTTGTATGCGAAATAAACGTGAGGAGAGGGCTTTTTGGATCAATGGGGTACGTGATGTAACATGTGTGAATGTGTAGTTGCTGCATTTGGCTGGGCCTAGAGAGGTATGTGTGTGTATTACGTATTCGAGAGAGGCATGGATAGAGGGGCCGACGGGGGGGCGTGGGAGAGATAGCACGAGAAATGAGAGTGGTCTAGAGAGAGATAGACTAATATGACGTCACGACAAGAGATTCCATTCCCTTGAGTGTGTATATGCAAGGGGGAGGGAATAGAGGCACAGGAGAAATTTTCTGTGTGTGTGGTGTTCGTGTTGGTATGTGTGGGTGTGAGAAGATAATGAGACGTGGGGGCAGAGGGTGTGTCACCGCGTGAGGTCTGGTGGGTCGAGGTGAGGCCCTTCGTTCGGTTCCGTCCTGCGCCACATTGGTCGGCCCGTGACGCATTTAGGAAGACCCATGGATGACTAGTCGTACAAGACAAAGATAGTAGAATTGTGAAGGACTCTGTGTCCACTGACAAAGCCGGCTAGGATTTGTAACCCTAGGTTCTCGGACTAAGGTAACCCCTTTATCTCTAATATTACTATTCATCCAACCTAACTTTAAGGGGCATCCTACAGAATGCTCTGCTAGAATCGTACTCGTCGATTAGGAAGAGAGGTGTGAGACAGTGCGTGAGAGACAGGCGTAAAGATAATGTGCGTACATGAGACACGTAGGCAGGTCCATGTACATAGAAAGGGTCGATGAGGATTGTGCGTGTGTATGTTTGCGAGAGAAAGAGTGCTTGTGATAAAGGTTAGTGAAAACAGTTGTAAATGGTTACGAGAGGGAGGGAGGGTTATATCTAGAGCATGTGTGCGAGAAAGACACCTCGGGAGAGAGTGTGTGAGCATGTGTGAGAGACCACCGATGGAGAGTGAAACTACACGTAAAAGACTACTCTACACATTGATTAAAGATATAAATTGTATCCAAATATTAGGATGGGATCATGATATTTGCAATTCGCGTAAGGAGCGGTCATTGATCCATCAGACATCTAGATTCTATCGAATTTGAGCATTTCTATGTTATTATTCGGACAATTGATCCACATAGTTAGTATTTTGAACTCCAGACAATGCATCGGTTTAGTAATCGAATATAAACGTGAGTATAGTTCATGTTGTGTGTGTAAAGCACATTATACATACGAAAGTTACACAATGGACATTATAAATAGCTACCTATGAACTAGCATACATTTGAATTCAACATAAGGTGGTTTAAAAAATTGAATTCAACATGAAGTCCATTCAATTATTTGTTTGATATCATGGCATTTGTAAACCATATCTAAATTATGGGGGCACCAATCTTTGCTCTGATTTTGTACATAATAGCATATGTAGTCGTGTACAAAATAGATCCAAATTTAGCTCCTCCATTCCAAAATAATCATAGTTATAGGATTTTCAAGTGTCAAAATTTCAAAAAGAAGCAGATAATTTAATGAGGTTTTCAAACATACAAGGTCAAATATAACATTGTCCATTTAGCTCAATCCTCATAGTTCAAGAGTACTCTAAACGTGAATGCTTGTGTTTCAAAATTTCGAACGAAGCGCCTAAAGAGCCTCTACTCGCCCGGAACCGCGTGAGACCAATGTTTGGTAGTACAAGGAAATTACTTTTCTAATAACTCCGACCCGTGAAACCTACCGGCCCGACGTCCAAAGGTCTAAACCGGGGTAGGTTTGTAGCTTCATCTAGACGCCACGCAACCGCATCCGAAAAACATTCATACACAATGGCCGCCTAAGCACACATGCGCGCGGCCGAAATTGCTCCCGCCCACTATTTGGGACACCTGAGATTACCATCCTACCCCCGACCCGCAGTAGGTCTGAAATTTAATAGGGGGGCAAAGTTTGTACTTTCCCCAAATTTCAAACAAGCGCGTCCCATCTACTGTTCAAAAAAGCCAAAAACAAGCGCGTCCCAGACCGAAACATGGTTTCCCCCCACCCGTCCGATTCCCCATTCGTACTCTGTGGGCGCCAAAACTACCTCTCCACCAGCCGCGAAACCCCGGCGTCCTCCGTCCGCCACCCCATCCCACCCATCAACCACCGCCCTCCTCCATCACGCCGGAGCCGATACCCCGACGTCGTCGTCCACCGCAACCTCAACCGCAACGCCCTCCACGGCTAGTAGTTGAAGCCGAGGCCGAGCCGTCCGTACCCGAGCCAGTTCAACCATGCCGTCCTGCGCCTCACCGCTGCCGCTCCAACTTCGCCAACTTCCACCGCACCGGAGTTGTTCCTGCTACGCCGTCCTTCGCCGCCTCAGATCTGCTTCCCCTCCGCCGACATACGGCCACGGCAACACAGTCAACAATTTGGCCGTGGGTTCGTCCAAACCTGCACCCTCCAGAACATCGGTTTCCCCGGTAAAAAGAAGAAGATCGGTGCAACATGTGGAGGTGACCACACCGGCAACCGAAAAAGGTACTCCTCTTCCCTTATTCGTGCAAATCTTACGTCTCTGCTTGCACGGTATTCATCCCATAGAAGACACTAGTTGACCGCTTCTTCTTGATACTAGATGTTCCTAGTAACTCGCGATGCACAAGGTTTCTCCTCATATACTATTTCACCTTAGCTAGAGGTCCGTCGCCCCCCTGAATTTCAATTTCTGGCCAGTTGATTCCCAATTAACGGAAGCATTCCCCGGCGTAACAGGCGCTAGTATGCCTATTACGCCGGGGAAGCAGCGCCTTGGTGTTTATCTTAGGGGCGTGTGCGGCCTAGAGATACTGGCGCCCGATCTGGAGGTCGGCCGGGATTAAAGGGATGGCCTAGGGGCGCTGCCAAGCACGGCGGTGGTGTGAGGTTGAGGCAGGGGTCTGGGCCGGTGGTCGCTGGTGGTTCGAGAAAGATCGTCAACAGCGACTGGCGGGAGGTAGACGAAGGCCATCTGCCCATTCCTTATATATCGGACGGTTCATTAAAAAAATCAACTGACCTATTTATTTTCAGTCGACTGTTATCTTAGATATGACCACATGTGGTGGTGTGCTGGAGGAGTACCTGCATTTCCTGTGCTCATATATTACAAAATCATATGGAGTAGAATCTAATTTTGTTTGCCATGCAATGTTGTAGAGCTATCATATGTCTCCTGTCATTTATTTTTTAGCCACCTGCTATCTGCTACTTTTACGGTGCACTAGTTATGCACACACTTCACCCTTACTCTCACTATTGTGTTTTTATGCAAGGGTATTTCAGACTCTGCTGCCATGAGAGAAGCGAAAAAGAAAAGAGAGAAGTCGCTCCAGCTTCGTATGCGGGTAGGCAAGACACGTTACAGCACTATAAAGGGTGCAGTGTCAACAGATGGAGTCGGTAAACGTAGCTCTGGAGTTGATGACCTCGCTCGCAATGAACCACCATCCCAGGTACTTGCTTTAACTTCGCGGTGTCATATGTGGTTGCATGTTCCATATGGTGTCTAGCTTGTATTCGAAAGGCCGAAGTCGGTAAGATAAGGAAAGATATTTTTTACATGAACCACCATCCCGTGAGCACCAGAAGACAAATAGCTAGTCAGGGCACTGGCCGAGCTAGTGACAAGCCCAGCAAAGATAGGCATCACCTAGAAGCCAACTAAAAAGTTGCGATGGTGGCGAAGCAGCCCGCCTCCCACCAGGCTCTCAGGTCCTAGATGATCCTGCTCACCACTCCAGCCGGATGTCTAGCTTGTATTGCTTCCAATTTGGTTAAATTGCATCTGCTTAGCTTACACATTATACCTTTGAATATGACATACCTTTCTGTTTTTGGTACATACTAGTACATCTATGTATTAACCATGTTCTTACATCAAACTAATGTTCTTGTGTATCCCTCATCAATCACTTATTACGAGGCAGGCAGGCAAGCGGACTACTCCTCATTTAAAGAATGCAGCGTCAGCCTCCCGACATGATTCTCAAGAAACAGAAATGGTAGATGAAGATAGTGAACGTAGCTCTGTAGTTGATTACAGCATTTCCCCTACACTAGCATCGCAGGTGCTTGCTCTAACTTGGCAGCGTGATATGTGGTTGCATGTTACATATGGTGTCTAGATTGTAATTCTTCCAATCTGGTTAAACTGCATGTGCTAGTCTGCTTAGCTTATACATTATACCTATTAATGTGACATGCCTTCCTATATTTAGTACCTAGTACATCTGTCTATTAAGCATGTCCTTACATAAAACTATTGTTTTTTTGTATCCCGCATCAATCAACATGACGAGACACCTTTAGTATATGCAGTGCGATATTAGTTGCATCTTTCATATGATTTATAGCATGCGCTGCTTCTAATTTGTTGAAATTCCATTTATGATGGGACGCTTTTAACTTGGCAGAGTCATATTGGTTGCATCTTTCATGTGGTGTCTAGCTTGCATTGCGTCTTATTTGCTGGAATGGTTTCTGCTTAGTTTACACAAACAGTTGTGAACATGCCATGCCGTCCTGTTTTTCGTACATATTCCATCATGGTATCATGTGTTTGCCTTACATCAAAGTAGTGATTGTCAGTATCATGCATGAATGAGTTATGAAGAGAGAATTTTATTGCTTTTTCTTGTCGGTTTTACTTGACAATTCAAAATCAATAAAGCGGAAGGAAGTTAGCAAGGCAGCGGATAAAGGTGCTCCTTCCGAATGGAGGGCCTCTACAGTTTCTACTCTTCCACACCCCAAGATGATTTCCAGGACAACACATGCATAGACACTCAACAAAGCTGTGGTTATGATGAGCACGTCTCCCCTAGTGCAGCATCACCGGTGCTCCCTCTAACTTGGCACTGTTATATGTGGTTGCATGTTATGTGTGATGTCTAGCTTGTATTGCTTCTAATTTTGTTGAATTCCATCTGCTTACTTTACACATTATACTTGAATAAGACACGTGTTCCTGTTTCTAGAACATACAATATCTGTCTGTCACACCATGTTCTTACATCAAATTACTACTGTTGTGTAACCTGCAACAATCACTTATCATAAGACACGTTTGACTTTGGAGTGTGATATAGGTTACATCTCACATTCTTTTCTAGCTTGTACTACTAATTTGTTGAAATGGCACTTATGACGAGACAGTTTTAACTTGGTAGAGTGATATTCATTGCATCTTTCATATGGTGTCTAGCTTTCATTGCTTCTAATTTGTTGAAATGCCTTCTCCTTAGTTTACACATTATAAGCTGTGAATATGCAATGCTGTGAATATGCAATGGCACTAATGACGAGAGACCTCTAACATGGTAGTGTGATGTTGTTTGCATCTTGCATATGATTTATTTCTTGTACTGCTTCACATTTGTTTAAACGCCATTTATGATGAGACACTGTTAACTTGGCAGAGCGATATTTGTAGCATCTTTCATATGGTGTCTACCTTCCATTGCATTGCTTCTAATTTGGTGAAATGTCTTCTTCTTAGTTTACACATCATAGTTCAGGTTATCTCTTCCGTCCTGTTTTTCATACATATTACATCCTCCTATCATGTGGTTGTCTAACATCAAAGTTCAGTTCGTCTGCATCACGCATCAATTTGTTCTGAAGAACTAAATTGTTATTCGTTTTTCTTATCGGCTTGACTTAACATGGCACAGAGAAAGAGGAAGAAACACAGAATGGCAGGGAATGAGAAGTGGATGAATCCTGCCGATTCTGCTGGTACTGATGGTGCAATAGAAGGTCAAAGTCCAGCAGAAAATTCTACAAACACGGCATCCCATGCTACACGAGTTGCAAAAAAAGCCAAACGGAAACAAATAGCTGCCACCAAACAAGTAGAGACAGCCCTAGTTCTTGCAACACCTACCACAGTACTACCAGCTGCACGACTTACTCGTGCGTCAACTGAGCTAGCAGCACGTTCCCAAGCTCCCTTGCCACCTGACACTACTTCCCAAGCACTCTTGACACAAGACGAGTTGGCAATATCAGATGAACCTTGTGAGCTTCAACAGCAAGAAGGTAGTTGCTGGAGTCAAGTTACAGTCGCATGCTTCTTTATATGTAGTCTCACAGTTTGATGTACACTAACACTTCCTATGTTCATTGTTGGACTAGCACCTAGGCGCAAGAGGAAACAAACATCAGGGATAATGCTCGATAGGTTAACTAAATCTAGAGGAGGAAGAATGGAGATCCATTTTGAGGCAAGTTTAAAAAAGCCACGTGATGCTACAGAGTCAGCCAAGTTAGTATCAGAGGCAATGGTTGCCGTTAGGTGTCATGTATGTATCCTCCCAACATGGATTCAGTACAGGAATGACAAAGACGAAACCCAGTTTAACATCTTCCTCGACCATTTATCTGTAAGTATGGCTATGTATGGAAACTAGTAATATCGTCTTGCTCTGTCCCATACTTTCTAGGTTGCTGATAATGAGACTCCCATAATTTTCAACAGATGAGGTTCAAGTTGGATAGCCAAGATGACGCAACCAGACAAGCTTGCACCCATGTTTTCAAGTCTGCTCTGCGACAGTATCGGTATAACTTGAGGAAAACTCACTTTGAAGGCAAGGCTAACAGTGAACTTTCCCAAACATCTCCAGTGGAAAATATATCGGATGAAGACTGGAGGGGCCTTGTTAAACACTGGTCTGATCCGAAGTATCAGGTACATTATATATATATGTGATCAGATCACATGTTGAAGTCCTATTTATGCATGTGCCACACAAATCTATCTTCTTGTAGGTGAATTGTTCAAAGAACAAGGCCAACTGTACGAAAGTGAAATTTCAACAGACGACAGGATCTCGTAGCTATATTGCACACTGCGAGGCTCTTGTAATTAGCTGTTGTTTCACTCTTTTCGCTGTACCATATTATCAGATCTATATTGACTTGTTCGCAATGCAGAGGAAAGCCCGCAAGGACCAAAAAGTACCTGAACCAAATGTTGTGGAAATCTTCAAGGACTGTCACACCAGCAAGAAGAAGGGCATGACTACATCAGTCAAAGCCGCTGTTGTAAGTCCTTAATCCTCATGCCTTTTAACTACTACTTAATATGACTTGTGCCTTGAACTGCATGGTTTGTAGCCAATGTCTATTACTCTTTTCAATTTTATACACAATTGTCTTAGCGTATCATTGCACCTTACAAGGTTTAAAAGAGAGGAGTGATATTCCTTTGATCTTGACCCGTAATCTAGTTCCTTGCCGGACTTGCCCACACAACGTTACAATTGCCTGTTTGTCTGTTCTCAGTTGTTTTGTGATATGAATGATGTCATACTATGCTTACCGTATTATAAACTTCGTCTCTTTATCCTTAGCCCTGAATACAATGTGAAGAAATAGACAATACATTAGCGATGGTACATGGTCATATGTTTGGAACCTGGTTTTATTATGTACTTTGCAATAAAATACAACTAATATTTTACATGGGTTCACCAGAATAAGTTCTATATACAGACCAAAGCTATTTTGTTTGATTTTGCTGCCTCCTTAATATCTTCTGTTCTGGTACTACTAATGTAAAACCTCAACTTTTCTGCGAGCTATGGAAAAAATGGTGGAACCACCACCTTCCGAAGGTGGCGAGGCAACTATAACCGCAATGTCAGCTCTTGCTGCAGTGGGTTAGTACCTGTCCACTAACAGTGCCAAAAGCACGTTCCTGCGTAATACTGGGTTGGTTGTTAAGGCAATATCGTCCAAACTGCCTCATGATCAAGATATGCAAGCTCAAAGCAATGTTGTATCTGAGCTCCAGACACAAGTCCATTCCCTAACAGAGACCCTTTGTGAAACAAGGAGAAACATTGCTCAATGTCGTCAAGATATGCATGGTTTTGAAACCAGACTATCAGACATTTGCTATGTTGTTCAGGAGCCTAGGGGAAATGAGGGCAAGGGTTATGGTGCTCCATCAGACAATACAGCATGAAAACGTAACAGTCAGGTCAAATGAACTGAGCTTCTGAACTTCTGGTGGTGCATTTATCTGCTAGACTGTTAAGTTTTATGCCAACCTTCCTTTTGTTATATAGTTGTAATTTGTTTTGGTGCGATACAAAATTTATTCTTAACGTGCAGCCACCGGCTGAAGAAAACAGCAAGCCATTTTTGTATAGTGTAGGGTGTTCCCTATATTTGCACTGGTGGCGATCTTTGATGCCGAGTGGATGTAATCTGTGCAATCACCTTAATAGCCTAGCGTTAGTTTCGGCCTTATTTATTTCGTAGTCTTCTTTTTCCCTGGTTTGCTAGTGGCCGCAACCACCATGGGCCATATACGGGCCGTAGGATCCATGGGTCTCCTACGGGCCCAAGATAAATGAGCCTGTAATCGGTGGGCCTCGGGGCGTCGGATAAATGGGTCTACATGGGCTGTAATCGGTTGTAATTGGTATCGGCCCAGCATGGTAACAGGCCGTTAACAGGCCGTAGGACAGCAAAGGCTTAATTCTGTCACAGACATAACGGGTTGTTAATGGGCCAGAATATAGGACGGGCTGGAAACGGCACAACGGGTTAACAGGCCAGAAACGGGCTGACTCTTGCCATGGGCCGAATTTGGCCCATTAGGGTAACAGGCCAGTAATGGGCCGACTCTTGCCATGGGCCGAATTTGGCCCATTAGGGGAACAGGCCGGTAACGGGCCGACTCTTGCCATGGGCCGAATTTGGCCCATTAGGGGAATAGGACAGTAACGGGCCGGAAGTAATCGAGGGCCGAAAAGGAGCCCAAGAATGTATGGGCCGTCAATAGGCCGAAAGCTAACACGGGCTGGAAACGGCCCATGTAAATCATGGGCCGTTAACGGGTATAAAGAAAATTACTGTTCATTATGGGCTAGAGTCACCGTGGGCCAGTAAAGGGCCGAAAGATACGAAGGCCTCATATGGGCCGAAAGACGTCGTGGGCCATACATGGGCCAAAAGTGAAATGGGCTAGTGTTATATTCGACGGCCCACATGACGTTGTTGGGCCGATTTCCTTTAGGGCCTAACGGGCCGTGAGTTAACGACCCGTAAAATGGGCTATTTGCGAAGAGACCGTTAACAGGCTTTTCATGGGCCAGCCCGTTAACTTTTGACCAAGTCAAACGGGTCGGCTTTGTAAGCTAAATGGGCAGTGGTGGGCCGTGGCACGTGTCGACATACCATAGGCACCTATCTGACCCACTGACGAGCTGACACGTGTTTCGTCCGACCAATAAGAATTTTACACGTGGAAATTTCCCATTGGCCGGGGCTGTTAATGGGTTATCGGATCCAAAATCCGACCCGATAGCTTAACGGCTTTCCGTTACGGTGGATGCCACGTGTCGGTCACCCTTGACGAAAGCACTTCTGTGACGCGCGATTTATCGTCATGGAAGTGGACACTTCCGTGATGATAATTTTGGTAATGTCATGGAACACTTCTACGACAGCACACGTATGACTATCTTGATTCTATCATAAAATCGTCATGGATGTACATGCATGACAAAAAACGCGACCTACTGTGACAAACACGTATCATCACGGAAGTGTATTTTTTTTGTAGTGCTTGCTCTCGGTCCCCTGCCTGGTCTGCTCTTGCTATTGCTCTTGCTCGCGCTGCTGCTCTCGCTTTTGCTCTTGATTGCGATGCTGCTCCGATTTAGCTACACTTCAGTCGACTGAATCGACTTTTGGGGAGTCGATTTTCAGGGGGTGGGGGGCTCGCCGGGGTGAAGGAAGAACCAGCCGCACCGGGGAGGGGGGCTCACCGGAGAGGTACCCCACTATCTATCTTAGGGTTCAGGATGGGGGCAATGGTCGCCGGCGGTGGCGGGGCGGTGGC
>NC_057802.1:519679969-519687568 GCF_018294505.1 Triticum aestivum
GGCCGGGGCGGTGGCGGACTGGCGGTGGGGAGTGTTTTGGGGCGGGCAGGGCGGCGCACGGCCGGCCGCGGGCGGCGGGGGGCTACTGTTTCGCCGGTGGTGGCTGGCGGCTCAGGGGGGTGGAGGTTGAAGATGAACCGCAGGCCCTTGATTTCGTATCCAACGGCTGCAAAATCGACTTACCAGAGATGAAAAAGTTAGTTGACCGACGTGTAGCCTCACCTTGCTAGTGCGTTCAGTTTCGACTGCAAAATTCAGTTTCGACAGTTAAGTTCAGTTATGACAGTTAAGTTCAGTTTCGACAGTTAAGTTCAGTTTCAACTGTTAAGTTCAGAGATGAGCGGCTGATGTATTTTACATCTAGCACTTTGTGGTTATGTATTTTACGTCATGTATTAGAGATGCTATTAGAATTCCACTCAGGTTAACGTTGTTCATTGTCTCTCTTGCCTTGCTTCAGCCTCGGCGTCGTACAACTCACCGGAGCTGCTCCAACGACGAAACCCTCCATCACAGCGGAGCAGTACCTCGGGCTCCATCTCCAGACGCCTAAGATCTTCTTCCCCTCCTCCGACAGCAAAGTCAGCCGAAGCATCCTCACCGGCAAACCCAATCACGCTGAGGTCGACATGGCTTCGCCAAAGAGGTTGTACACTTGTTGCATCTCTTTTTTACTCTACATGTTATATATATTGTCCACTGAGCACACGGATTTGTTCCTTTAGTGTCTCCTTGAAAGAAAAAACGTAGGAATTTTAATTTTCACTTGTCCTCCTTTTCAAATTCCTATTCATGAAGCACAAGACTAAGAGATAGTAGCATAATAGCATTATAACCGTACATTTCTTGTGGTTTGACATAATCTCACCATGCTTCTTTGCATCCTGTGATCTTCCAATTGTTGTGAATCAAACACCCAGATTGGCAGAAATCCTGTGTTTTTAAATTCTCTGTTTTGCACGTGCATTCCTATCCTATTCCTGTCTATTTCCTATCCCTGCATTGTTGGAATCCTCCAATTCAAACGAGCCCTTACAGAATTACTTCTCTTATAGATAGTTGTCAAAGAAAACCTTGCGTGGTTTGTCCCGCTCCTGCTGCGCCGTCGTCCACCCCAGCTCAGCTGCTCCTACGACAGAAGGGTCTAGCGCAGCAGGGATCCGGCCTCCAGACTGTCTTTCGCCGCCCCAGATCTTCTTCACCGCCGCTGGCAGCCATGAAAACTGCATTACCATCATCAACCGAGCAGGTGACCTCGAGGACTACACGGGTCCGCAAGAGAGGTCGCACTCTTTCGTGTCTGCTTACGTTATGCATCGCTTAATATTACATGCTACTTTATGGTCCTGTTCACCGATTATACTCTGAGTCAGCTCCAAACTAATGGTCAAACTTGAGTTTTTAAATGGTTGTGGGTTACATATCGGGGCCGCTATCAGTAGTATCTATCTACTATCTGGTTAATCTCCGGTGTCTACTATGAGTTTCATGTTGGGTGGCAAACAAACAGTAAAGAAGCCATTATCTGTATTTTTTAACTGAAGCCATTATCTTCCTGCTATTATTGGTTTTGGGTCTATCCACAGGTTGCTACCATCACTCTGGATTTCTGCATGCACTCCTTACATAATCTCACTATGCTTTATTCCTATGCATGACAGTTATTGTAAACAATGGAACTGAACATGTAGAGCAAAAGAGACGAGCCTTGCGTGGCAATAAAATTTCATGCAGACGTCGCTCCATGGTAGGCGCAAAGGCAGCTCCCCTCCACGCATTTCGGATTGTAATCAAGAGGAAGATATCTGTTCTGAGGGGGATTCAGAAGGAGAAGACAACTCCTATTTACCCTCTGAGGTCTTCGCTCTAACTTGGCATGCTGATGTTGGTTATATCATGCATATGGTGTCTTGCATTGCTTACTTTATAATGGTTACTCTGTCTATTTGAATAATACCTTCAATGGTCTTGCACCTAAAATGAATGGTTTATTGAATCTCGATCATAGTGATACACATGTTCATGCCAAAAGATATAAGATAGTAATGATAGTACCACATACTTGTGGCACTTCCACTTGAGTCATATTGGTATAAAAAGCATGAAGAAGCTCCATGTTGATGGATCTTTGGACTCACTCGTTTTTGAAAAGATTGAAACATGTGAACCATGTCTATTAGTATATATGGATGAAGAAAGTCAATACAGATGGATCGTTTGGACTCACTTGATTTTGAATCACTTGAGACATGCAAATCATACCACATGGGCAAGATGACTGAAAGGCCTCGCTTTCAGTAAGATGGAACAAGAAAGCAACTTGTTGGAAGTAATACATTTTGATGTGTGCAGTCCAATGAGTGCTGAGACATGCAGTGGATATCGTTATGTTCTTACTTCACAGATGTTTTGAGTAGATGCTGAGTGTATTTACTTGATGAAACACAAGTCTGAATTATTGAAAGGTTTAAGTAATTTCAAAGGGAAGTTGAAGATCGTCGTGACAAGAGGATAAAATGTCTATGATATGATCATAGAGATGAATATCTGAGTTACGAGTTTGGCACACAATGAAGACATTATGGAAATTGTTTCACAACTAATACCGCCTGGAACACCATAGTGTGATGGTGTGTCCGAACATCATAACTGCACCCTATTGGATATAGTGCATACCATGATGTCTCTTATCGAATTACCACTATCGTTTATGGGTTAGGCATTAGAGACAACCGCATTCACTTTAAAGAGGGCACCACATAATTCCGTTGAGACGACACCATATGAACTATGGTTTAGAGAAACCTAAGCTGTCATTTCTTAAAAGTTTGGGGCTACGACGCTTATGTGAAAAAGTTTCAGGCTGATAAGCTCGAACCCAAAGCGGATAAATGCATCTTCATAGAATACCCAAAACAGTTGGGTACACCTCCTATTTCAGATCCGGAAGCAAGGTGATTGTTTCTAGAAACGGGTCCTTTCTCGAGGAAAAGTTCTCTCGAAAGAATTGAGTGGGAGGATGGTGGAGACTTGATGAGGTTATTGAACCGTCACTTCAACTAGTGTGTAGCAGGGCACAAGAAGTTGTTCCTGTGGCACCTACACCAATTGAAGTGGAAGCTTATGATAGTGATCATGAAACATCGAATCAAGTCACTACCAAACCTCGTAGGATGACAAGGATGCGTACTACTTCAGAGTGGTACGTAATCCTGTCTTGGAAGTCAGGTTTCTAGACAACAAAGAACCTACGAGCTATGGAGAAGCGATGGTGGGCCCGGATTCCGACGAATGGCTCGAGGCCATAAAATCCGAGAGGATCCATGTATGAAAACAAAGTATAGACTTTGGAAGAACTACTTGATGGTCGTAAGGCTGTTGGGTACAGATGGATTTTAAAGGGAAAACGGACAATGATGGTAAGTATCACCATTAAGAAAGCTAGACTTGTCGTTAAGATGTTTTCTGACAAGTTCAAGGAGTTGACTACGATGAGACTTTCTCACTCATAGCAATGCCAAGAGTCTGTTGGAATTATATTAGCAGTTACTGCATTATTTATGAAATCTTGCAGATAGGATGTCAAAACATTGTTTCCTCGACGATTTTCTTGAGGAAAGGTTGTATGTGATACAACCAGAAGGTTTTGTCAATCCTGAAAGATGCCAACAAGTATGCAAAGCTCCATTAATCCTTCTAAGGACTGGGGTAAGCATCTCGGAGATGGAATGTACGCTTTGATGAGATGATCAAAGATTTTGGGTTTATACAAAGTTTATGAGAAACTTGTATTTCCAAAGAAGTGAGTGGGAGCACTATAGAATTTTTGATGAGTATATGTTGTTAACATATTGTTGATCAGAAATGATGTAGAATTTCTGGAAAGCATACAGGGTTATTTGAAAAGTGTTTTTCAATGGAAAACCTGGATTAAGCTACTTGAACATTGAGCATCAAGATCTATAAGGATAGATCAAAAATGCTTAATAGTACTTTCAAAATTAATACATACCGTGACAAGATTTTTAAGGAGTTCAAAATAGATGAGCAAAGAAGGAGTTCTTGGTTATCTTACAAGGTGTGAGTATTGAGTAAGACTCAAGAACTGACCACGGCAGAAGAGAGAGAAAGGATGAAGGTCGTCCCCTATGCTTTAGACGTGGGCTCTACAGTATGCTATGCTATGTACCGCACCTGAAGTGTGCCTTGCCATGAGTTAGTCAAGGGTTACAATAGTGATCCAGGAATGGATCACATAACAGCGGTCAAACTTATCCTTAGTAAGTAGTGGACTAAGGAATTTTCTCGATTATGGAGGTGGTAAAAGAGTTCGTCGTAAAGGGTTACGTCGATGCAAACTTTGACACTAATCCGGATGACTTTGAGTAGTATACCGGATTCGTATAGTAGAGCAGTTATTTGGAATAGCTCCAAGTAGCGCGTGGTAGCTGCATCTACAAGATGACATAGAGATTTGTAAAGCACACACGGATATGAAAGGTTCAAACCCGTTGACTAATAACCTCTCTCACAAGCGAGATATGAACAAACCTCATGGGTGTTGGATTCACATAGTGATGTGAACTAGATTATTGACTCTAGTGCAAGTGGGAGACTGTTGGAAATATGCCCTAGAGGCAATAATAAAATGGTTATTATTGTATTTCCTTGTTCATGATTATTGTCTATTGTTCATGCTATAATTGTATTAACTGGAAACCGTAATACATGTGTGAATACATAGACCACAACATGTCCCTAGTAAGCCTCTAGTTGACTAGCTCGTTGATCAATAGATGGTTATGGTTTCCTGACCATGGACATTGGATGTCATTGATAACGGGATCACATCATTAGGAGAATGATGTGATGGACAAGACCCAATCCTAAGCATAGCACAAGATCGTGTAGTTCATTTGCTAAGAGATTTTCTAATGTCAAGTATCGTTTCCTTAGACCATGAGATTGTGCAACTGCCAGATACCATAGGAATGCTTTGGGTGTAGCAAACGTCACAACGTAACTGGGTTGGCACGAATCGAGACTGGGATTTGTCACTCCGTATGACGGAGAGGTATCTCTGGGCCCACTCGGTAATGCATCATCATAATGAGCTCAATGTGACTAAGTAGTTAGTCACGGGATCATGCATTACGGAATGAGTAAAGTGACTTGCCAGTAACGAGATTGAACGAGGTATTGGGATACCGATGATCGAATCTCGGGCAAGTAACATACCGATTGACAAAGGGAATTGCATACGGGATTGATTGAATCCCCGACATCGTGGTTCATCCGATGAGATCATCGTGGAACATGTGGGAGCCAATATGGGTATCCAGATCCCGCTATTGGTTATTGGCCGGAGAGGTGTCCTGGTCATGTCTGCATGGTTCCGGAACCCGTAGGGTCTACACACTTAAGGTACGGTGACGCTAGAGTTGTTATGGGAAATAGTATGTGGTTACCGTAGGTTGTTCGGAGTCCCGGATGAGATCCCGGACATGACGAGGAGTTCCGGAATGGTCCGGCGGTGAAGATCGATATATTGGACGAAGGGTATTGGAGTCCGGAAGTGTTCCGGGGGTACCGGGCTATGGCCAGCATGACCGAAAGGTGTTTTGGGAGCCCCGGCAACTGTTGGAGGGCCTCATGGGCCAAAGGGGAAGGGTCAAACTAGCCCACTAAGGGGTGGTGCGCCCCCCACACCCTTTCCCATGTTACATGGGGAGGTGGGGCGCCTCCACCTGCTTGGCTTGGGGGGCAAGTCTCCCTAGGATTTTCCCTAGGGAGATCCAATCTGCTTGGCCGCCGCCCCCTAGGGGAAACCCTAGGGCGCCTCCCCCTCTCCCATTTCCCCTATATATAGTGGAGGGGTGGGAGGGTAGCCGGACCTCTTCCCTGGCGCAGCCCTCCCTCCTCATACACCTCCTCCTCCTCCCACCTAGTGCTTAGCGAAGCTCTGCCGGAGAACCACGAGCTCCATTGCCACCATGCCGTCATGCTGCTGGAGTTCTCCCTCAACTTCTCCTCTCCCCTTGCTGGATCAAGAAGGAGGAGACGTCCTCGGGCTGTACGTGTGTTGAACACGGAGGCGCCGTCCGTTCGGCGCTAGATCGGATCTTTCGCGATTTGAATCGCCACGAGTACGACTCCATCAACCGCGTTCTTGTAACGCTTCCGCTTAGCGATCTTCAAGGGTATGAAGATGCACTCCCTATCTCTCGTTGCTAGCATCTCCTAGATTGATCTTGGTGACACGTAGGAAAATTTTGAATTATTGCTACGTTCCCCAACAGATTGTACACTCTGTAGAGGTTTGCGCACTTTTCCCCACAAGACTCGATCTCCTCCATTGGATTTCTTGCACTACATGGTGTTTGAGAAACAGATGACCGAGACACAGTCTTTCAGAAACCTTAACTCTTTACCCCGGGTAGACTATACCAACCTACATCCCTCTACATCTGCTAGTCCACCTCTTCAAGAGCTCACGCAACTTACTCAACTATGCTAGAGCCCATAATAGCTTGTGGCTGCACACAGAAGTTTCTAGCATGAAATATCTCAGTTCCCTTCAAGCCTGGGTGGCGGACGTTAGGATGATCACACGGGTACTCCGGGATATCCTAGGACAACACTGGATTCTTCAGGTGCCCGACAAGCAATCCACCCAGATGTGTATTTAAGTTGCCACCTTAAGTTGAACCGTTAATTAAC
This sequence comes from Triticum aestivum, assembly GCF_018294505.1. Lineage (NCBI taxonomy): Eukaryota > Viridiplantae > Streptophyta > Magnoliopsida > Poales > Poaceae > Triticum > Triticum aestivum. Next base: position 519,686,690 of record NC_057802.1, read on the forward strand.
AATCTCACATCTGTCATGGATTCACTCACCCAAACAACGTCTACGAGCATAGCATAGCAATATAAGCAATACGTAGAATTAACTCCCAAGGGTTTGATTATAACAGGGCAATAGGTTCTACCGCATCAACTACTTCACAATACCCAGAAGTTAATCACATTCTAATCATGCAATGTTTGAGGATTGGAGCTAATGCATAAAAACATGGTATGAAAAGAGTATGATCAATGTGTTACTTGCCTTGCTGACGATCCGCAAAACCTAGGGACTCGTAGTAGCACGCTTCGCACTCTGGAAATTCTATTGCAAGCAAACAATAGCATACATAAGCAATCAATCACAGATGCACGAGCAAAACTCAAATAAGAAGAATTGACCAGAAAGTTCAACTTAAGAACTCCGGTTTGCAAAATAAATCAAATCAAACGGAGCAACGAAACTCAATCTGCGAGAGAAACAAGATCCGTTTACTAATCAGAACTAAAGACAAATTTTACAGTACCAAAATCTTGTTCAAATTGGTTAAACAGAAAGAGGGTTTCGAGACGAACATCTAGGCACTTGAACAGCCTGATTCCGATAAACGAGCGAAAAGGGAAATAATCGCGAAAAACCCGAGAAAAAGAAAATCTGACGAACAGGCTAACGAACGAACGTTCGTTGTCTGTAACTAATGAGCGAAAACCATTCGTTAAAATGAATGTACGGACGAACGTCCGCTAAATAAATTAAACTGAGAAAACCGGCGAACCGATCTAAAAAACGAAACTAGGGTTTTATAAAAAAATCGACGGTTTTTACCTAAACCGAAAAAAACCGAACGGCGAGATCGGATCGGATCGGCGGCGGCTCCGGCGGCTTCCGCGGCGGCGCGGCGAG
>NC_057802.1:519687962-519717869 GCF_018294505.1 Triticum aestivum
CGGCAGCAGCGGCGCCAGGCGGCGGGGCGGGCGGCTTGCGGCGGCGGCGGCTCCGGCTTGGGGCTCCAGGGGGCCCCGGGTCAGCTTTTAAAGGGGGGTGGTGGCTTGCGGGAGGGGGCAGGGGGCGCGGCCGACTCGGCCACGGCGACGGCGGCGTGGTGGTCGCGGTCTCCGCGAGGGAGACGGCGGCGCGGGGCGGCTGGGCCAGCTGGGCCTCGGCCCAGTTTGGTCCGGCGGGCTCTCTCTTTTAAAAAAAAACTGATTCCGCCGAAAATAAACCCTAGAAAAATAAATAAATACCTAAAAATTCCAAATCAAATTTTCACCGTTTAAATAAAATATTTGGAACAAGATGAACATTTTCTTGGCCCTAAAATGCTATTTTGAAAACATGCAATTTTTCTAATGCAAATAAAATAACAATAAAATCCGAATAAAATCAAATATTTGATTTTAATATTTTTCCTCCAATATTTCATTTATTTTGGAGAAGTCATATTATCTCCTCTCATATATTTTTAATATGAAATATTTTCGGAGAGAAAAATAATTAAAACAAATAATCCTCGTTTCAATATTTGATAAGATTCAAATATGAAAACAGTGAAATCCCCAACTCTCTCCAAGGGTCCTTGAGTTGCTTAGAATTTCGAGGATCGTGAAACGAAATGCAACAAAAATATGATATGCATGAATGATCTATGTATAACATTCCAAATTGAAAATTTGGGATGTTACAATGTGAAACCTCTCTTTCTTTATTACTTCCTATTAATTGCAACGATGACCAAAACTATGTTTGTCAACTCTCAACAACTTTTAATCATCATACTCTTTCTATGTGAAGTCATTACTCTCCATAAAATCAATATGATCTCTTTGTTTTTTTTACTCTTTTCTCTTCTCTTTATTCCCCCAAGATCATAGCAAAATAATCAAGCCCTTGACTCAGCACTAATCTTTATTATATATAGCTCACGGACTCGATTACATAAAGGGATCATAAGCACAACTCAAAACTACATCATACTAAAACTTTATTCTACTAGATCAAGATATTACTAAAAGGAGAAAACTAAGAAAAACGGTAAAGATAGGAGATGTGGTGATGATACGATACCGGGGCACCTCCCCCAAGCTTGGCAGTTGCCAAGGGGAGTGCCCATACCCTTGTGATTATATCTCCTTTTTCGGTGATGGTGTGATATTCTTGGCGATGATACTCCTCAGGATATGATTCTCTTCCTCGAGCTTATTGAGTTGCTGCTTGAGATCCATTATCTCCTTACGAAGCTTACCCGTGACGGTTAAAGCTCCTTGCACCCATGGATGCTGCATAGCTGCGGGAGAACAAGTAACACTCTTTTTCATATTTTCATAAGAGAGAAATTTAAAATTGGAGGGGACGAGTGAGTTTGGGATAGCTGAGCTCTGTAGTTCCCCCATTGTGAAGCCTGCCCGGAAACGAGAAGTAACTTCTTGATCCTCCTCCATGGCATCTATCCTTTTCAAGTCAGCTTCCATCTCTTCCTCCGTTGAGGGCCCAAAGTGATAGGCATCGCTGTTTGCCCCTGGACATGGTGTCGGATGAGACACCCGACTCTCCCCGACTGACTCTTGAGAAGACATCTCGCTCTAATCTGCGCAGAAAATAGCTCGAAACAAGAACAGAGAACAATTGCGTGATACAGGAGTCAAAACCTTCAAAAGATTATATAATGATTTTTTACCGACCAAAATACGTATCGTGCAAGAAAACGGAGTCCGGAGAGTGCACGAGGTGCCCACGAGGCAGGGGGCGCGCCCTCCACCCTCGTGGAGCCCTCGTGTCCTTCACGGACTGCTTCTTATTTTTCTATTTTTCTAAATATTCCAAAACAGAGAAAAATTGCCTTTAGAACTGTTTTGGAGTCGGTTTACTTACCGTACCACATACCTATTCCTTTTCGGAGTCTGAAACGTTCCGGAAAGTGTCCTTTATGTATTCTTCCGGGGTTACGGTTTCAATAACATTGGTTTCAACATTTATGGGATTACCTGAGATATAATGTTTGATTCTTTGGCTGTTCACCACCTTCGGATTTGTGCCTTCGAAGTTGTTGATTTTTATGGCACCGGAACGATAGACCTCCTCGATAACGTAAGGACCTTCCCATTTAGAGAGAAGTTTTCCTGCAAAAAATCTTAACCGAGAGTTGTATAGCAATACATAATCACCTACATTAAACTCACGCTTTTGTATCCTTTTGTCATGCCATCTTTTAACTTTTTCTTTAAACAATTTGGCATTCTCATAGGGTTGGGTTCTCCATTCATCAAGTGAGCTAATGTCAAATAACCTCTTCTCACCGGCAAGTTTGAAATCATAGTTGAGGTCTTTAATAGCCCAATTAGCCTTATGTTCTAGTTCTAGAGGTAAGTGACATGCTTTTCCATTAACCATTTTATACGGAGACATACCCATAGGATTTTTATATGCAGTTCTATAGGCCCATAATGCATCGTCAAGTTTCTTGGACCAATTCTTTCTAGATCTATTAACAGTCTATTGCAAAATTAATTTGAGTTCTCTATTACTCAATTCTACTTGACCACTAGACTGTGGGTGATAAGGAGATGCAATTCTATGATTAGCATCATACTTCACAAGGATTTTACGGAAAGCACCATGAATAAAATGTGAACCACCATCAGTCATTAAATATCTAGGGACTCCAAACCTTGGAAAAATAACTTCTTTAAGCATCTTAATAGAGGTGTTATGATCAGCACTACTAGTTGGAATAGCTTCTACCCACTTAGTAACGTAATCAACAGCAACTAAAATATGTGTGTATCCATTAGAGGCTGGAAAAGGTCCAATATAATCAAAGCCCCAAACATCAAATGGTTCAATAACAAGTGAATAATTCATAGGCATTTCTTGACATCTACTAATATTACCAATTCTTTGACATTCATCACAAGATAAAACAAACTTACGGGCATCCTTGAAGAGAGTAGGCCAATAAAAACCGGATTGCAATACCTTATGTGTAGTTCTATCTCCAGCATGGTGTCCTCTATAAGCTTCGGAGTGACACTTGCATAGGATATGTTCCTGTTCATGCTCAGGTACACAACGTCTAATAACACCATCTACTCCTTTATAAAGATGTGGGTCATCCCAAAAGTAATGTCTCAAGTCATAAAAAAACTTTTTCTTTTGCTGGTATGTGAAACTAGGTGGTATAAATTTAGCAACAATGTAATTAGCATAATCAGCATCCCATGGAGCAGTATGAGAAGCATTTATGACATTTAATTATTCATCAGGAAAGCTATCATCGATAGGTAGTGGGTCATCAAGAACATTCTCTAACCTAGCCAAGTTGTCTGCAACGGGGTTCTCAGCTCCCTTTCTATCAATAATATGCAAATCAAATTCTTGTAGCAAGAGAACCCATATAATAAGTCTAGGTTTAGCATCTTTCTTTTCCATAAGATATTTAATAGCAGCATGATCAGTGTGAATAGTTACTTTAGAATCAACAATATAAGGTCTAAACTTATCACAAGCAAATACAACTGCTAAGAATTCTTTTTCAGTAGTGGCATAATTTCTCTAGGCATTGTCTAGAGTTTTACTAGCATATTGAATAACATTTAATTTCTTATCAACTCTTTGCCCTAGAACAGCACCTACAGCATAATCGCTAGCATCACATATAATTTCAAAGGGTAAATTCCAATCAGGTGGCTGAACGATAGGTGCAGAAATCAATGCTTTCTTAAGTATTTCAAATGCTTCTACACAATCATCATCGAAGACGAATGGTATATCTTTTTGTAATTGATTAGTCAGAGGCCGAGATTTTTTTAGAAGTCCTTAATGAACCTCCTATAAAAACCGGCATGGCCAACGAAACTTCTTATACCTTTGATGTCCTTGGGACACATCATCTTTTCAATAGCATCAACTTTAGCTTTATCAACTTCAATGCCTCTTTCAGATATTTTATGCCCCAATACAATGCCTTCATTAACCATAAAGTGGCATTTCTCCCAAGTCAAGACAAGATTAGTTTCTTCACATCTCTGCAAAACTCCATCAAGGTTGCTCAAGCAATCATAAAAAGAGGATCCATAAACGGAGAAATCATCCATGAAAACCTCACAAATCTTTTCACAGAAGTCAGAGAATATAGCCATCATGCATCTTTGAAAGGTAGCAGGTGCATTACATAAACCAAAAGGCATACGTCTATAAGCAAAAGTGCTGAAAGGGAAAGTAAAAGTGGTCTTAGCTTGATCATCAGTTGACACAGGTATTTGAGAGAAACCAGAATAACCATCTAGAAACCAAAAATGTGTATCTTTGGATAATCTTTCTAGCATTTCATCAATAAAAGGTAAGGGGTAATGATGTTTTTTAGTAGCTTTATTTAATTTGCGGAAATCAATTACCATCCTATAACCTGTAATAATTCTTTGTGGAATCAATTCATTTTTATCATTAGGAACGACAGTAATACCTCCCTTCTTAGGGACACAATGGACAGGACTTACCCACTGACTATCAGCAACGGGATAGATTATACCTGCCTCAAGGAGCATTAGTATTGCCTTTCTTACCACTTCTTTCATTTTAGGATTCAGCCGTCATTGATGATCAATAACTGGTTTGGCATCTTTCTCCAAATTTATTTTGTGTTGACATAGAGTGGGATTAATGCCCTTAAGATCATCAAGAGTATATCCAATAGCAGCACGGTGCTTCTTTAGAGTTTTCAATAATTTTTCTTCCTCCTTCTCTGAAAGGTTAGCACTAATAATAACAGGATATATCTTCTTCTCATCAAGATAAGCATATTTAAGAGTATCAGGCAATGGTTTAAGCTCAAACACGGGATCACCCTTGGGTGGAGGAGGATCCCCTAAGATTTCAACAGGCAAGTTGTGTTTCAGAATAGGTCCTTGTTTAAAGAACACTTCATCTATTTCCCTTCTTTCATTCATAAACATATCATTTTCATGGTCTAGCAAATATTGTTCTAAACGATCACTAGGAGGTGCGGCAATAGAAGCAAGACCAATAGTTTCATCTTTACTAGGAAATTCCTCTTGACGGTGTTGTCTACGAAATTTAGAGAAATTAAACTCATGAGACATATCACCCAAACCAATAGTAACAATATCCTTTTCGCAGTCTATCCTAGCATTAATAGTGTTCAAGAAGGGTCTACCAAATATAATGGGACAAAAGCTATCTTGTGGGGAACCAAGAACAAGAAAATCAGCAGGATATTTAGTTTTCCCACACAAGACTTCAACATCTCTAACAATTCCCATTGGTGCTATAGTATCTCTATTGGCAAATTTAATTGTGGCATCAATTTCTTCTAACTCAGTAGGTGCAATATCATGCATAATTTCTTTGTATAAGTCAATAGGTATTGCACTAGCACTAGCACCCATATCACACAAGCCATGATAACAATGATCCCCTATTTTAACAGAAATAACAGGCATGCCTACCACAGGTCTATGTTTATCTTTAGCACACGGTTTAGCAATTCTAGCAGTTTCATCGCAGAAATAAATAACATGCCCATCAATATTATCAGCCAAGAGATCTTTAACCATAGCAATATTAGGTTCAACTTTAACCTGCTCAGGAGGTCTATAGGTTCTAATATTACTTTTGTTGACTACAGTTGAAGCTTTAGCATGATCTTTTATCCTAATAGGAAAAGGTGGTTTCTCAACATAAGAAGTAGGAACAATAGGATCATTATAAGTGATAGTCTTTTCTTCAACTTTAATAGGAGCAGCTACTTTTACTTAGGGAGGATGATATTTAAACCACATCTCCTTAGGGAGATCAACATGAGTAGCAAAAGATTCACAGAAAGAAGCTACTATCTCAGAGTCAAGTCCATATTTAGTGCTAAATTTACGGAAAACATCGGTATCCATAAAAGATTTAACACAATCAAACCTAGGTGTCATACCTGACTCCTTACCTTCGTCGAGATCCCAATCTTCAGAGTTGCGTTTAATTCTTTCCAATAATTCCCATTTGAATTCAATAGTCTTCATCATAAAAGAGCCAGCACAAGAAGTATCGAGCATGGTGCGATTCTTATCAGAAAGCCGAGCATAAATTTTGAATAATCATTTCTCTTGAGAGCTCATGATTGGGGCATGAATATAACATTGATTTAAGCCTCCCCCAAGCTTGAGCGATGCTTTCTCCTTCGCGAGGCCAAAAATTATATATATAATTGCGATCACGATGAACAAGATGCATAGGATAAAACTTCTGATGAAATTCCAATTTCAATCGTTTGTAGTTCCATGATCCCATGTCATCACATAGCCTATACCATGTCAATGCATCTCCCTTCAAAGATAAAGGGAAGACCTCCTTCTTAATAACATCATCGGGCACACCTGCAAGCTTAAATAATCCACAAACTTCATCCACATATATTAGGTGCTCATCAGGATGCATTGTTCCATCTCCTGCAAAAGGATTAGCTAGCAGTTTTTCTATCATACCCGAAGGAATCTCAAAGTAGACATTTTCATTTTCAGTAGGTTCAGTAGGTTGAGGAGCAACTCTTTGCTCTACTGGTCAGGGTGAAGATACCCCGAACAAGCCCCTCGGAGGATTACTTTCCATAGTAACAAGTGACAGTAAATTTCAGCACACTATATAAATTTTTCCTTACCAAATTCCACCTACCAAAGGCGCTTCACTCCCCGGCAACAGCGCCAGAAAAGAGTCTTGATGACCCACAAGTATAGGGGATCTATCGTAGTCCTTTCGATAAGTAAGAGTGTCAAACCCAACGAGGAGCATAAGGAAATGATAAGCGGTTTTCAGCAAGGTATTCTCTGCAACCAGGTCAAAAAAAAGGTATTCTCTGCAAGCACTGAAATTATAGGTAACAGATAGTTTTGTGATAAGATAATTTGTAACGAGCAACAAGTAACAAAGGTAAATAAAGTGCAGCAAGGTGGCCCAATCCTTTTTGTAGCAAAGGACAAGCCTGGACAAACTCTTATATAGAGAAAAGCGCTCCCGAGGACACATGGGAATTATCGTCAAGCTAGTTTTCATCATGTTCATATGATTCGCGTTCGGTACTTTGATAATTTGATATGTGGGTGGACCGGTGCTTGGGTGCTGTCCTTACTTGGACAAGCATCCCACTTATGATTAACCCCTATTGCAAGCATCCGCAACTACAAAAGAAGTATTAAGGTAAACCTAACCATAGCATGAAACATGTGGATCCAAATCAGCCCCTTACGAAGCAACGCATAAACTAGAGTTTAAGCTTCTGTCACTCTAGCAACCCATCATCTACTTATTACTTCCCAATGCCTTCCTCTAGGCCCAAATAATGGTGAAGTGTCATGTAGTCGATGTTCACATGACACCACTAGAAGAGAGACAACATACATCTCATCAAAATATCGAACGAATACCAAATTCACATGACTACTAATAGCAAGACTTCTCCCATGTCCTCAGGAACAAACGTAAGTACTCACAAAGCATATTCATGTTCATAATCAGAGGGGTATTAATATGCATATAGGATCTGAACATATGACCTTCCACCAAATAAACCAGCTAGCATCAACTACAAGGAGTAATCAACACTACTAGCAACCCACAGGTACCAATCCCAGACTTAGAGACAAGGATTGGATACAAGAGATGAACTAGGGTTTGAGAGGAGATGGTGCTGGTGAAGATGTTGATGGAGATTGGCCCTCTCCCGATGAGAGGAGCGTTGGTGATGATGATGGCGATGATTTCCCCCTCCCGGAGGGAAGTGTCCCCGGCAGAACAGCTCTGCCGGAGCCCTAGATTGGTTCCGCCAAGGTTCCGCCTCGTGGCGGCGGAGTCTCGTCCCGAAAGCTTGCTTCTGATTTTTCTTCGGACGAAAGACTTCATATAGCAGAAGATGGGCACCGGAGCGCCAACAGGGGCGCACGAGGTAGGGGCGCGCCCAGGGGGGTAGGGCGCGCTCCCCACCCTCGTGGCCAGGGTGTGGGCCCCCTCTGGTATTTCTTCCGCTCAATATTTTTTATTATTTTCAAAAATAACTTTCGTGGAGTTTCAGGACTTTTGGAGTTGTGCAGAATAGGTCTCTAATATTTGCTCCTTTTCCAGCCCATAATTCCAGCTGTCGGCATTCTCCCTCCTTATGTAAACCTTGTAAAATGAGAGAGAATAGGCATAAGTATTGTGACATAATGTGTAATAACATCCCATAATGCAATAAATATCGATATAAAAGCATGATGCAAAATGGACGTATCACTACACACATTATAGGTGGTTCCCAAACAGAATGGTAAAGTTTATACTCCCCCTACCACCAACAAACATCAATCCATGGCTTCTCCGAAACAACGGGTGCCTCCAACTAACAACAATCTTGGGGGAGTTATGTTTGCAATTATTTTGATTTGGTTTGAGCATGGGACTGGGCATCCCGGTGACCAGCCATTTTCTCGTGAGTGAGGAGCGGAGTCCACTCCTCTTGAGAATAACCAGCCTAGCATGGAAGATACAGACAACCCTAGTTGATACATGAGCTATTCGAGCATACAAAACAGAATTTCATTTGAAGGTTTAGAGTTTGGCACATAAAAATTTACATGAAACGGCAGGTAGATACCGCATATAGGAAGGTATGGTGGACTAATATGGAATAACTTTGGGGTTTATGGAAGTGGATGCACAAGCAGTATTCCCAATTAGTACAAGTGAAGGCTAGAAAAAGACTGGGAAACGACCAGCTAGAGAGCGACAACAGTCATGAACATGCATTAAAATTAATAAACATTGAGTGCAAGCATGAGTAGGATATAATCCACCATGAACATAAATATCGTGGAGGCTATGTTGATTTTGTTTCAACTACATGTGTGAACATGTGCCAAGTCAAGTCACTTGAATCATTGAAAGGAGGATACCACCCTATCATACCACATCACAACCATTTTAATAGCATGTTGGCACGCAAGGTAAACCATTATAAACTCCGAGCTAATTAAGCATGGCATAAGCAACTATAATCTCTAATTGTCATTGCAAACATGTTTCATTCATAATAGGCTGAATCAGGAACGATGAACTAATCATATTTACAAAAACAAGAGAGGTCGAGTTCATACCAGCTTCTCTCATCTCAATCAGTCCATCATATATCGTCATTATTGCCTTTCACTTGCACGATCGAACGGTGTGGATAATAATAATAGTGCACGTGCATTGGACTAAGCTGGAATCTGCGAGCATTTAATACAAGGGAGAAGACAAGGTAATATGGGCTCTTGGTTAAATCAACAATAATGCATATGAGAGCCACTTCAACATTTTCATTATGGTCTTCTCCTCTCGACCCCCAAAGAAAAGAAAGGAGATAAAACTAATTACACGGGAAAGCTCCCAACAAGCAAAAGAAAAACAAGAAATATTTTTGGGGTTTCTTTTAATTATTACTACTACAAGCACGGAAAGTAAACTAGCTAAAAGCTACAACTAATTTTTTTTGGTTTTTCTTAAGGTTTTCAAGCACACAAGAAGAAGACTAGAAAAGAAAATAAACTAGCATGGATATTACAATGAAAAAGTATGAGCACCGACAACTGGAATGAGTGTGTGAACATAAATGTAATGTCGGTGAGAAATACGTACTCCCCCAAGCTTAGGCTTTTGGCCTAAGTTGGTCTATGCCCATGGATCAAAGCTACTCCCTCCGGTGTACTGAGGAGGTTCCTCGGGGTGCCACTGGTTGGTGATCTCCTATCATGGAAATGAAAATTTTACACAAAATATTAGTGAGTAGGAGATACTGATCGAGCTGGTCGTGGAGGAAGTCGGTGAGACCCGCATTCTCAGCCAAATAATAAAAATCATCATGAATCTCGGCTGCTCTCAAGAACTCATCACAAGGCCATTCACACGGCCGAACCTCCGCGGTGTGAGGGAGATTATATTTGGGCTCCTTATCCTCTTCACTTTGCTTATCCTTCAAGCTTCGGCTCGAAGAGCCCCTCAATAATCTCTTCATCATTTGCTAAAAATTTCTGAAATTTTTAGTAACTCAAATTAAAAGTGAACCAAACTCAACAAAATTGATAGCAACTACTCCAACATGTGCCTAGAGACTATATCATGCATTAGAACTACTTGGGACCATATAAATTTGACATGCAAGCTCAAGAACAGGGTCACCTCAGCAGCAAAAATTTGCAATAAATAAAGCACTAGAACAAAAACTAATTGGACCATTGGAGGAGTCACATACCAAAGAACAATCCCCCAAAGCAGTTTTGTGAGTGTATCTTTGAGCAAGGAGATCGAAAATAGCAGCAAGATGAGCTAGAACACGAGTTTGAGCTAGGTGGTGATTTTTTCTGGAGGAAGAAGGAGTGTGTGGGTGCTGGAATAAGTGGAGGAGGGCCACCAGGGGCCTACCAGGCAGGGGGCGCGCCCAGGGGCGTGGGCGCGCCCTGGACCCTCGTGGCCAAGTGCTAGCTCCCCCTGGTGTGTTCTCATTGCCGAATATTCTTAAATATTCTAGAAAAAAAATCATATTTCAATTTCAGGGCATTTGGAGAACTTTTATTTTTGGGGTAATTTTTATTGCAAGGATAATTTAGAAAACAGACAGAAATACTTTTTTTTCTTTATTTAATCTAAATAACAGAAAGTAAAAGGAGGGTACAGAGAGTTGTGCTTTCTAACTTCATCCATCTCATGCTCATCAAAAGGAATCCACTAACAAGGTTGATCAAGTCTTGTTAACAAACTCATTCCGAATCGCATGAAACCGGAGAATTTTCGAATAGCACTAGGTTACCTCAACGGGGATATGCACATCCCCAACAATAAGAATATCATATTTCTTCTTGACAGTAGGAAGAGGAAATTCAAAACCTCCAATAATGATCGTTGAAATTTTCCCAATAGAACTTATACTGTGGACTTGAAGTTGTTTCCTCGGGAAGTGTACCGTATGCTCATTACCATTAACATGAAAAGTGACATTGCCTTTGTTGCAATCAATAACAGTCCCTGCAGTATTCAAAAAGGGTCTACCGAGGATAATCGACATACTATCGTCCTCGGGAATATCAAGAATAACAAAGTCCGTTAGAATAGTCACGTTTGCAACCACAACAGGCACGTCCTCACAAATACCGACAGGTATAGCAGTTGATTTATCAGCCATTTGCAAAGATATTTAAGTAGGTGTCAACTTATTCAACTCAAGTCTATGATATAAAGAGAGAGGCATAACACTAACACCGGCTCCAAAATCGCATAAAGTAGTTTTAACATAGTTTCTTTTAATGGAGCATGGTATAGTTGGTACTCCTGGGTCTCCAAGTTTCTTTGGTATTCCACCCTTAAAAGTATAATTAGCAAGCATGGTGGAAATTTTAGCTTCCGGTATCTTTCTCTTATTAGTAACAATATCTTTCATATACTTCGCATAAGGATTCATTTTAAGCATATCAGTCAAACGCATACGCAAAAAGATAGGTCTAATCATTTCAGCAAAACGCTCAAAATCCAGATCATCCTTTTTCTTGGATGGTTTAGGAGGAAAAGGCATGGGTTTCTGAACCCATGGTTCTCTTTCTTTACCGTGCTTCCTAGCAACAAAGTCTCTTTTATCATAACGTTGATTCTTTGATTGTGGGTTATCAAGATCAACAGCAGGTTCAATCTCTACATCATTGTTATTGCTAGGTTGAACATCATCATTAACATTATCACTAGGTTCATGTTCATTACCAGATTGTGTTTCAGCATCAGAGATAGAAATATCATTGGGATTCTCAGGTGTGTCTACAACAGGTTCACTAGAAGCATGCAAAGTCCTATCATTTTTTTTTCTTCCTCTTAGAAGGACTAGGTGCATCAACATTAGTTCTCTGAGAATCTTGCTCAATTCTCTTAGGGTGGCCCTCAGGATACAAAGGTTCCTGAGTCATTTTACCCCCTCTAGTCATAACTCTAACATCATTATCATTCTCCTTATTATTTAATTCATTGAGCAAATCATTTTGAGCTTTAAGCACTTGTTCTACTTGAGTGGTAACCCTGGAAGCATGTTTGCTAATAAGTTTAAGTTCACCTTTAACTCTAGACATATAATCACTCAAGTGTTCAATCATGTAAGCATTACGTTTCAATTGTCTACCAACATAAGCATTGAAGTTTTCTTGTTTAACAATAAAATTATCAAACTCATCTAAGCATTGGCTAGCAGACTTATAACGAGGAATATCACCTTCATCAAATCTATAGAGAGAATTTACCTTTACTACCTGTGTCGGGTTATCAAGACCATGTATTTCTTCAATAGGTGGTAAATTCTTAACATCTTCAGCTTTAATACCTTTTTCTTTCATAGATTTCTTTGCCTCTTGCATATCTTCAAGACTGAGAAATAGAATACCCCTTTTCTTCGGAGTTGGCTTAGGAGTTCGTTCAGGAAGTGTCCAATTATTTTCATTAGTCAACATATTATTCAATAGCAATTCAGCTTGATCAATTGTTCTTTCCCTGAAAACACAACCAGCACAACTATCCAGGTGGTCTCTGGAAGCATCGGTTAGCCCGTTATAGAAGATATCAAGTATTTCATTTTTCTTGAGAGGATGATCAGGCAAAGCATTAAGTAATTGGAGAAGCCTCCCCCAAGCTTGTGGGAGACTCTCTTCTTCAATTTGCACAAAATTATATATTTCCCTTAAGGCAGCTTGTTTCTTATGAGCGGGGAAATATTTAGCAAAGAAGTAATAAATCATATCCTGGGGACTATGCACACAACCAGGATCAAGGGAATTAAACCATGTTTTAGCATCACCCTTTAATGAGAACGGAAATAATTTAAGGATATAGTAGTAACGAATTTTTCCTCATGAGTGAATAGGGTGGCTATATCATTTAATTTAGTAAGATGTGCCACAACAGTTTCAGATTCATAGCCATAAAAAGGATCAGATTCAACCAAAGTAATTATCTCAGGATCGACAGAGAAATCATAATCCTTATCGGAAATACAGATAGGTGAAGTAGCAAAAGCAGGGTCATATTTCATTCTAGCATTCAAAGATTTTTCTTTCAGCTTAGCTAATAATTTCCTAAGATCATTCCTATCATTGCAAGCAAGAAAGTCTCTAGCAGTTTCTTCATCCATAACATAAAGCTCAGGCACAACAGGCAATTCATATCTAGGGGGAGAATGTTCATCATCACTTTCATCAATATTATCAGTTTCAATAATTTCATTCTCTCTAGCCCTAGCAAGTTGTTCATCAAGAAATTCACCTAGTGGCACAGTATTATCAAGCATAGAAGTATTTTCATCGTAAGTATCATGCATAGCAGAAGTGGCATCATCCATAACATGCGACATATCAAAATTAATAGCAGAAGCAGGTTTAGGTGTCGCAAGTTTACTCAAAACGGAAGGAGAATCAAGTGCAGAGCTAGATGGTAGTTCCTTACCTCCCCTCATAGTGGAGGGATAAATTTTGCTTTTCTCGTGTTTCAAGTTCCTCATAGTGACCAGCAGATATAAATCCCAAGTGACTCAAAGATAGAGCTATGCTCCCCAGCAACGGCGCCAGAAAATAGTGTTGATAACCCACAAGTATAGGGGATAGCAACAGTTTTTGAGGGTAGAGTATTCAACTTAAATTTATTGATTCGACACAGGGGGAGCCAAAGAATATTCTCAAGTATTAGCAGTTGAGTTGTCAATTCAACCACACCTGGATAACTTAGTATCTGCAGCAAAGTATTTAGTAGCAAAGTAGTATGGAAGTAACGGTAACGGTGGCGAAGGTAACAGTAGCAGTTTTGTAGTAATTGTAACAGTGGCAACAGAAAAATAGTTAAGCAAAGATCAATATGTGGAAAGCTCGTAGGCATTGGATCAGTGATGGATAATTATGTCAGATGCGATTCTTCATGCAACAGTTGTAACATAGGGTGTCGTGGTTTTGTCACGGCAGATGTCCTAGGGTGAGGACTTAGTCGTGAGGTCAGCGCATCTATGTAGTAGCTTGAGAGGGGTTGAGCGGAATCAAGAGATGCAACACAAGATACGAGGATTTTAGACAGCTTCGGGCCCTGGGAAACATCATCCGGTAATAACCCTACATGCTGTTTGAGGCTAGATCTCATTACGCTCATGAGGGAGTCGCCGTAAACCGGCTCTCCTCTAATTGTGTCTAGCCCTAGAGATTATTGATTGTTGCTTGTCCCTGTTTGGGGTGCCCTGCCCCTCCTTATATAAGTTAGAGGGGCGGGTTACATGCGGAGTCCTAGTAGGACTAGGACTAGTCTATCTTTTCTTACAAGTTGAATACAAGTCCGGGTCTTGCTTCCTCGTAAAGGAAATATTCGTCATCCCTTTCTCCTTAAGCCGGCCCACCAGAGTATAAGCCACCCTGCTGAGCCTTGGGCCTTGTCGTCCGTCTGATCCGCCCGCCAGGTCTCCAGTGAGTCACAATGTCCAGGCGGGTTACCTGTGAATTGCCATGTTCGAGCGGATCACCAGTGAGTCGCCAAGCTCTAGCCAGGTCTCTGGTGAGTCGCCAAGTCTGGCCGGGTCATACCGCAGGGTATATCCCCGACATCAGCCCCCAGTTTAATTTGGATTTATCCATGTTGAACTGATCCTGCAAAATAACTCAAGAACAAATTTGAAAGGTTGTGCTCCGGGTTAAATATTCTTGTAAGCCGGCACTTGATCGTCCTTTAGTCCTTGACATTTTCTCCTAGAATATCTGGGTCAATAGGCCAGCTTCATAATCCGTTTGCTGACATTGGCTCTTGTAAAGAAATATTATAAGAAATAATCCATTTGAGTCGGCCTTCAATGCTCTGATTTGACAAAAATATTGGTCTTGAAATATTCAACTGATATTCAGCTGGCTTAAAGATGTAGATCTGGCCGATTTATGATTGCCAAGATTGCCGGGTTATAAATAAATGATGCCGGGTCATGATTGTTGCAGACACCGGGTTAATCTGGTCTGCTCCAAACTGAGAATTTGAAGATTTTTTTCTCCCTTTTATGCATATCACCTGTAGCCCCCAAGTGCCGGGTTGTCATGCTTGCAGCAACCTGGGACTTGTAATTGCCTTATGCTCATGAAAACTTCAACCAGTGTAGCCCCCAAGGGCCGGGTCATTATGCAATAATGAGCAGGGACTTTGTAGATATAACCATGTAAACTTGAACAGCAACGTGTAGCCCCCAAGGGCCGGGTCAGTAAGATAATACTGAGCTGGGACTTTGAATATAATTTATTGATAATAACATCATATAATATAATCTCCACCATGGGGCTTGAACCCACGTCCACAAGGTTAAGAGCTTTGTACTCTACCAACTGAGTAGTGGACCGTTCAATATAATGGATTAATGCTTGTGTACCTTGAATGTTTGACAGGAGCAATTGGTAGCCCCCAAGGGCCGGCTCATTACAATGTGATGAGTCGGGTCTTCAATAAGTTGAGCAAAAAATGACTTTGCATTAGCCCCCAAGTGCCATGGTGCATGCTGGCAGTGACATGGGACTTGCCTATTTGATGTAACCTCAACTTGAATAATATAGCCTCCAAGTACCGGGTCGTAAGCCTGCAGCGACTCGGGACTATTCCCTCCATTGTAAAATAAAGCATATACCTTGATAAAATAATAGCCATTGCGCTGAAGTGACTTTAAAGACCTCCATCATAATATTGATAATCATAATAAAAATCCAACCATGTTGGCTATTCAAGATTTGAATAATATAATCTTATCGGTGACAAGTAGATCCGAAGCTCAAATATTCGGCTGCTCTTGGCCGATGGCGACTTAATGCGCATTCATTGTAAGCCGGAATTTCATAACCCGGCGGCTTATAGCCTTTGAGAAAATCAAGAATTGATAACAATTTTGAGACACCAATTTCAATCTTTGATGATGGGCTTGAACTTAATCATTTATGTAAGTCATAGCTCTGTAAATCCTGCACAGAGCTTAAACAACATATACCCTGGCGAGTTAACGTCAAAAGCCAGGGCGGGTAACCATCCAAATGTAGTCTTATCCTGCACACAAGTAGATCACAAGAACCCTGTGATATTGAATTTTCACTGCCGGTTTATGTGACTTGTGCAGTAAGGGTGATAACCTAATCTTTAGAAATCAAGACTTCCAAATGTTTATGATTGTCATATGATGGCGACTTATCATCCAAAGTCAAGCCAGGTTAATCGAAGCCACATATATGCTTCAAAAAGGGTCTCAAGACAAAATCAAAGATCGCTTTCAAAAAACTTAAGCCAAATAGAAAGAAAAATTGAGGCTTCTGATTCGAATACGATCAGTAAACCATTCCAAAGGGGTTAAGCTAGGATTCGAATACGATCATGTAGCCCCCAGTGGCTTTGGCGTTGCGCCGATCAAGAAGGTACCGACAGCTATGTTCTCTTTGGTTCGAATACGACCTATGTTTGAACAGGAAGCCCCCTAATGATCTTGAGAGTTTTTTAGCGACTCTGGTTCGAATACGATCAAAGTCAATTCCCAAAAGGGGTTGAGCTATGATTCGGATACGATCAAGAAGCCCCCTAGTGAGCTCGGTAGTGTGCCGATCAAGAGGGTACCGACAGCTATGTTCTGTTTGGTTCGAATATGACCTATGTTTGAATAGGAAGCCCGCTAGTGATCATGAGAATATTTAACGACTCTAATTCGAATACGATCAGGGTCACATCAAAAGGGTTAAGCTAAATTCGAATACGATCAGCTCCCAATGGTCATTAAAGCAGGGTACCTATGTTTGGGTTGTGCTTTGTAACAGACTCCTTTTGGTCCCTTTAATTTTTCCTGAGAACTCGAACTTTTGCGAGAGATAAATTCTTTTTGAACCCGAAAAAACTGGATATTGAGAGTTTTAAAGTTTTGTGACAAACAAATTTACCTTGAACCGGATTTTGAACCGGATTTGAGAGCTTCAAAACTTTGTGGCGGATAAATTTCCCTTGAACCGGATTTTAAACCGGTATTTAAGAGCTTCAGTGCTTTGTGGGAGATGTCAAGTCTCTTGAGCCGGATCTAAACCGGAATCCTTCTTTTTAAGCCGGAAATTTTCTGACAGCCTTTAAACTTTTCACCAATATGGCGGTAGCCTCCGGGACCGGGTTATTTTTCCCTCCAATGACCCGGAGTTCTTGAATGCATTGAAACCGACCAATGCTGCCGAGTCATATCAGTGTAGCCCCCGAGTCTCAAGACGACTCGAGGAGTTGGCTTTGAGATTCTCCATATTGACCATAGCATAAGGTGTATATCATTGGTGTTGATAGCGCGATGTGAATCCATAGAAGGTTGAAGTGACTGCGGCGGGTTATAAATGATCCTGTATGAGCCGTGCCAGCAACTCGGCCAATGGTTCCTTCCAACTGGCGATTTGAAGTTAACAAAACTGTAGTGGCGGCGACTTGTGCGCCTGCTCATTGAGCCATCCAGTGCAAACGGCGGTTGATGATAATTTGCCTCCAATTTGAAAGAAAACCGGGCTACCCAAGCTGTGACTTGCTCATACCCAATAAACAGCTCATTCAGACAGGTGCGGCCCGGTATGCTGATGTAGACCAGGCCACGAGAGATGGACGACAAGGACAACCGCAACATCAGAGGCGGCACAAACAGATGAACCGGCCGCAGCATTGTAAACCGGTGCGGACAGGCAAGTTGTCCTTCTTGTTGTAAACCGGCGTGGTCGCGAAAGACGGCTACGGCCTTGTAAGCCGGCGCGGTCGCGAGAGACGGCCACGGCGTTGTAAGCCGGTGCGGGAGTCCGTTGAGTAACGACGACCACATGTGCCAAAAGATATTGGCGTGCCTCCATCCCCATGGTATAATATCACTTTTTGTCATAAATAATTGCCCTGCATAAACAATATTGCAGACCAAGGCAAAGATAAACTTGTTCTTTGACAAAAAACAATGTACGTTAATAAACTTTAAATAGATAGATATCACCTGATTGTTCGGACGACGGATGATCCGTTCCACGAATCAACTTCCAGTACTTGCAATAGGCATTTAGCTACTCTCTCCTGATTTGTCCGGATGACAGATGATCCGTTAAGTGGCATCCGTAGGTAACTTTTCAATACGGCCGCCTAATTTCTTTTGATCCTTACATGCTTACAAAGGATATTTGCATTGACCCCTTGAGGATCCTGCCAGATGCTTGCTTCTCACCAGGGTTATGTAGTCTCTGAAATAATTGGAACTTTTTATTCCGTGGGGTCAGCTCTGGACCGATGTGACCCCATGCAGGACGGCTGCTGCAATGACTATAATGATGCTCCTTTAGTACATCGCTTTTTGTGTCTCTATGCGGTGGCCTGTGCTAGTCTGGGCCTAGCAATAAATCACCTAAAAGCTTTTGCTAGTGGATTCCCGTGGAAAAACAAGTACTGCCTCAGGTAGAAATTTCCGTGACCACGCGCACTGCGTTCTGTCTCCGAGTTGATCTAATACGACTGCTTGTTTGTATGAGGAAAGAACGCCTAGAATCGAATTCCTGTCCGACTCGGCCACTCTTGGCTGGCGGACTGTCGATGGCCGCATCCGTAATCCATCGGTCTCGACAAAAACGATCCGCTGGTCATATACGGTGGCGCAGAGACGCACAACCCTAACTCTCCTTGAACTTAAACCTTGCACTATCTGCTCCAAAGTCTGTGCCTCGAGCGTAGCTGCGGTTTGGAGAAATGGCAGTCGCGCTCGACGGAGGCGAGCCAAAGACGGCTGATTACAGTAGTAGTTGAACCAGACTCCAGCGGCAATGGTTTCAGAGACGGGTATGGTATGCTTAGCGTGACTTTGGCAGAGGGGCGCTGGAGGCGGTGACTTGGAACCGATCCGGGGCGGCTCGGCCTAGCGCAGACGATGGAGGAGCAGTGACGTCGAGACGACCTGGCGACGGCTTGTGATGAAGGCGGATGGAAACCGAGGCAGCAGAATCCATCACCCCGTCCTTGTCCTTTTTACTTGGCGTGACCTTGCACGGCGTGTGGCTCTCAGAATCCGTGTATGCACTAGTAGCTTTTCCAAAATAATGAATACTAACACCCCTTTTGATTGGTTTGAACTTTCGTTGGTTGTCCTTCCCACGTAGATCAGCGGCCATAGCAGATGTATTTTTCTTCTCGGGAACTCGGTCCTGCTTGTATTGATAGTAGCAAGATATCGTCTCCGCAGATCGTGTGGTGTCGAGCGGCAGTACTAGCGGCCGATCTCATTAGCCTGTGGCCCATAAAAAATTCTGTCTCTGTCTCGGACTCGGCGGATTATCCGCCGCCACAGAACATGTCGTCAATCTTAACTGATGAATTTATTGTTGATGTGAATTTTCCACGCCAGCTCTCATTGAACCGGAAAATTGCGAACTTCTTGACCCCTGTGAAAGATCCCTCCAAGAACTCAACACCACCGTGCGCGAGCCCCACGGTGGGCGCCAACTGTCGTGGTTTTGTCATGGCAGATGTCCTAGGGTGAGGACTTAGTTATGAGGTCAGCGCATCTATGTAGTAGCTTGAGAGGGGTTGAGCGGAATCGAGAGAAGCAACACAAGATACGAGGATTTTAGACAGCTTCGGGCCCTGGGAAACATCATCCGGTAATAACCCTACATGTTGTTTGAGGCTAGATCTCATTACGCTCATGAGGGAGTCGCCGTAAACCGACTCTCCTCTAATTTTGTCTAGCCCTAGAGATTATTGATTGTTGCTTGTCCCTCTTTGGGGTGCCCTACCCCTCCTTATATAAGTTAGAGGGGCGGGTTACATGCGGAGTCCTAGTAGGACTAGGACTAGTCTATCTTTTCTTACAAGTCCGGGTCTTGCTTCCTCGTAAAGGAAATATTCGTCATCCCTTTCTCCTTAAGCCGGCCCACCAGAGTATAAGCCAGCCTGTTGGGCCTTGGGCCTTGTCGTCCGTCTGATCCGCCCGCCGGGTCTCCAGTGAGTCACAATGTCCAGGCGGTTTACCTGTGAATTGCCATGTTCGGGCGGATCACCAGTGAGTCGCCAAGCTCTAGCCAGGTCTCTGGTGAGTCGCCAAGTCTGGCCGGGTCATACCGCGGGGTATATGCCCGACATAGGGTGACACAGAACTAGCTCCAATTCATCAATGTAATGTAGGCATGTATTCCGAATATAGTCATACGTGCTTATGGAAAAGAACTTGCATGACATCTTTTGTCCTACCCTCCCGTGGCAGCGGGGTCCTATTGGAAACTAAGGGATATTAAGGCCTCCTTTTAATAGAGTACCGGACCAAAGCATTAACACATAGTGAATACATGAACTCCTCAAACTACGGTCATCACCGGGAGTGGTTCCGATTATTGTCACTTCGGGGTTACCGGATCATAACATAGTAGGTGACTATTGACTTGCAAGATAGGATCAAGGACTCACATATATTCATGGAAACATAATAGGTTCAGATCTGAAATCATGGCACTCGGGCCCTAGTGACAAGCATTAAGCATAGCAAAGTCATAGCAACATCAATCTCAGAACATAATGGATACTGGGGATCAAACCCTAACAAAACTAACTCGATTACATGATAAATCTCATCCAACCCATCACCGTCCAGCAAGCCTACGATGGAATTACTCACACACGGCGGTGAGCATTATGAAATTGGTGATGGAGGAAGGTTGATGATGATGACGGCGACGGATTCCCCTCTCCGGAGCCCCGAACGGACTCCAGATCAGCCCTCCCGAGAGATATTAGGGCTTGGCGGTGGCTCCGTATCGTAAAACGCGATGAATCCTTCTCTCTGATTTTTTTCTCCCCGAACGTGAATATATAGAGTTGGAGTTGAGGTTGGTGGAGCACCAGGGGCCCCACGAGGCAGGGGCGCGCCCAGGGGGGCAGGCACGCCCCCACCCTCGTTGATAGGGTGTGGTCCCCCTGATCTTGATTCTTTTGCCAGTATTTTTTATAAATTCCAGAAATATTCTCTGTGAAGTTTCAGGTCATTCCGAGAACTTTTATTTCTGCACAAAAATAACACCATGGCAATTCTGCTGAAAACAGCGTCAGTCCGGGTTAGTTCCATTGAAATCATACAAGTTAGAGTCCAAAACAAGGGTAAAAGTGTTTGGAAAAGTAGATACGTTGGAGACGTATCAACCACCCATCTGTTTTTTATTGTTGTTGATAAGAAAAAAACAAAAGATTCGTGAGAGAGAGATGCCACCCACCCAACTCGCGAGCGGCGTCTCCTCACGCTCCATCTGGCCGACGTCTCCTCATGCACGGCCGCTCGCGATGTTGAGTGTGGATAGAGCAGGTGGCCTTCCTTTGCCAGCGCGCGGTCGAGGCCCATGGCGACTATGCCGCCGGGGATCTAGGAGGGAGAGTAAATGAGGTGGGGAGGAGAGGGTGGGTCATGGAGGATCCCGACGAAGAAGAGGGACGAACCAGAAACCCTAGCCTTGCCACGCCACGGGGAGGGGAAGGGAGGGTTGCGGGTGGTCGCGAGCGGCGAATCTGGCCAGAGGGGGGCGAGACGAGCGCGGGAGCGTGCTATGCACCGCCGGAGGTCGCCGTAATGGGCCGCCGGCTAGGGGAGAAGGAGAGGACTCTCGAGTCGGCATAGATTCTCTAACTTCACTTCAGCAACTGAGAATGATGGTGGGGTAGGAATTCAATTTCCAATGAATGTTTCTCATAAGGACGACACTGCCTTCACTAGCTTTACAGATTTGCTGACGGTATTTTCCTATTTCTCTGTTTCATCTTCTTTGAACTAGTTTCAATATTGCCATATTTTAAATATGTATTTGTCTTTGTAGGGACCGAGTGAAATTGATAATACGTCCTTTCAAAAGTATAGTTGATTTTTTGCGATAAAGTCAGTGATAAGTGGTGTAGTACTAATTGATGGGTTTTGGTTATTTGGGGATTAAGAGAAGTGAATTGCTTGTCCAATTATGCTTGCATTTGTTCATGAACCGTACGGTGGTGCTAAACTATATTGAAGTGAATCCCTGTCTATATGTGTGCATGTACTGAACTTGTATGTGTGCATGTACATTACTTAACTGACTCCTCTCTGTCCTTCTTCCTGAATTGAACTGAATCGGTGCATGGGCTGAATCGATGTGTTCCTGAACTAAACTGAATTCTCTACGAGCGTGTTTGGTTGCCGTTGTGAACAGATCCTGCATCGCATACACTTCTCAACCCAGCCTGGTTGAGCAAAAACACGCCCTAATACGCCATCTGCAAGTTGTTTGGTTGCCTGCATCTAGTGTCCCTGCATTAGGTAATACGCAAGTGCACTTTGTTTGGTTGCCTGCATTGGCCCAAGCGGCACATGAACACGGCGTTTGGTTGCATACGGCGTACATGTTATGCTTACCTTGTACCCTAGTTGGTGAGCTTACCCACAATGATCACACCTAGCACACCAACGCCACAACACACCAACGACGATGAAATGGGCGAAGATGATGAAGTTCTTCAGCTTCAGCCCAAACTGACGATCCACCTTGACACCTCCAACCTTGCCACTGTCAACACTGCTGCCTCTGTGCTTTCGCACCCAGTCGGAGTAAGCTTCTTCTGCTGCCTGCCTAGTCTTGAACCCTCTATGACTGTTGTTGCTATACGATGCCACTTGTGCACTGGCTTCTTCCCATGAACTATAAACCCCTGGAGCCTTACCGATGAACACGGCATACCACTTGCCCTAGCAATGCACAAGAGCAAGAGTTGAAGCAGCAAATTAATGGAGCACACAAGTAGCAAGCAAAGTAGCACACAAACAACAATGGAGCAGAAGAGAAGAAGTAAAGCATGCATGATCATACGGCATAGCAAGTTCTACCTAGCACTACCTTGGTGTTAACCTACCACCACATCCAAAAGAGGGTGTCGTCCTACCACCGCAAGTTCACCATCAGCGTGAGGGGTTAGTATATACCACCTCACCAAAATATACAAACCATCAAATAGTTTTTCAGCCCTAGCTACACAAAATGTATGTCGTCATCGTCATCGTCGCCGTCGTCGCCACCGCCATCACCGTCGGGGATCATGCACACTCAGAGGCAGCACTACTCTAGTAGTAGTGCTTGCCCAGCCAGCTCTTGAGCCACATCACCATGTGAGTGTGTGCCATGGCAACGAACCCAACACCCTGGGCCTTGTTGTCAAGCAGGTGGCTGGGAGCTGCCATGAGAGCCTCATCGCTGAAGCCACCATGGGTCATGACAGTGTCATACAGGTCAGGGTGGACGTCGAGGGGCTTGCACTCCCTGATGGTTGTTGCCACCTCCTTCACCACCTCATTCATGCTGCAAAAGATATTGATCTCCTCCTCCATCAGGCCTCCTCTCTTCCTCTTCCTATCATGGACGGGGTCAAATGGCTTGTCGAAGGGCTTCACGAAGGGCTTATCAGGGCCATCAAGGACCTCGACGTCCGGGGTCCAAGGGAAGTCTGGCATGGGAGAACCAAGAGGCTCCCCCGAGCCCATGGCATGCTTCCCAGTTGCCTGCCCGAAGGAGAAGATGTGCTGCATCTGGCTGTAGTTCTGTATGGGTGTGTTGAGGAACTCAGCGTCCCTTGAGTGGTCGTAAGAATGAAACACAAGTGTTGTTAGTTGCGACTAGGAGTAGGCAATGGTGGACAGTATGGAAAGGAAGAGGGTTGTGAGCTAACCGCGACATGGCCGGCGTAGTGCTCTGCCTCCAGAACTATGAAGCAAGTGTTCTCATCCCATGAGGCGCCGCTAAGGTCTCTCAGCTTGGACACTTGGATCCATCGACCTCTCCACTTCCTCAGGTGGTCGTACACCTGGGTGGCAGACACCTCCTACCCACAGAACTCGAACACCTGCTTCGCAACGGTGTTCAAGTGCACCTCCTTGAAGCCATTGTCAGCCCTAACTCCACTAGAGATGAGCTCACACATCTTGTTCAACATGAGCGTGGACATGAACAACTGCCACTTCATGTTGTTCGACCTACCATCCTTCTTTGCCTTTGGTGTTGCTACCTTGAGTGCAGCAGCAGCAGCAGGAGTTGGCCCAACGAGCACTACTGACACATAGAGGGAATCAGATGCGAACACCTCTGAATCAGGTGCCATCTCCGACATAGGCTGCGAGTCCTCGACAAACGATGGAGCAAACTGGTTGTCGGACAGGACAAGGGCCTGTCTAAGATCTTGCATCTGCGTGGTCACGTCCTACAATCGTAGCACGCATTGACAATAAGCATAGCACACAACATACCGGACAAACCATGAAAGCAGAAGCATACATGTACATGGTTCATCACTATCATAGGAAGCACATTCTTCATCACTATCATACTAAGCACATATGGTTCATCGCTATCATACTAAGCATACCGGACAATCTATGAGCACGAACATACATCTACAACAAACAACATTCTACAAATGGACCACCAATAGCTACAAATCACAGATCTAAGCACGAATCAACACAAGCACAAGGTTCAACTTCAAACTCTACTACTAATCTAGCCTACCACATGCTTGAACATCTAGCCCTACCACAAATTGCAACCGCAGCATAGCAATCAACCATACGAGCTCACAGATCAGACCACTAATCAACCATGCATCTAGATCAAACCCTAGCTGCAGCTCAGATCTAGCTAGAAGGAACAGAGAGAAAGGGGGATTGAACTCACAAAGGCCATGGCTGCAACTCGAGGACGAGGGGAGACGGTCGTAGAAGTTCAACGCCGGCTGGTGAAGGAGCGCCGACACCATGGACCGCCGGCTCATGAAGATGCGCCGCTTACCTGCTCGTCGGTGCCGATGCGCGTCGACCGGAAAGCTCGAACGGATGCAGAATGTTGGCGGGAGTTGGGGCGGTGAGGGAGGGGGCTAAATAGGGGTGGACTCGGCGGGAGGTGAGCCGAATCCTCCCGCCGAGTTTTCGGCGACGCGGGCGAGCTCGCGCCATCTCCCTAGTCGCACGAGGAGAGAAGCGCGTCACCCTCCCCTGCCTCGCCCGAGCCAGGCTCGAGAGCTACTGCCGATTCGGGCATTTCCCCTGGACGTGCATGGACGTGCTTTAAGTTCCGTGCGATGCGGACCGCACCGGCCAGGCTGGGCCATATGTAGGCAACCAAACACGCCCTATGCCTATGTTCCTGAACTACTAAACCTGTACCCGTTACTGAGTTTTTTTTTTTGAGTCTACCCGTTACTGAGCTAAACTGAATCCTCCCTGTGGACTTTTTTTAGAACTCTCTGTGGGTGTTTCTGAACAAAATCGGTGCATGGGCTGGTTTCACTCCCGAACTGGGCCTTATTTGGGCCGATGCTTCTGTTTGGGCTGGCTGATATGCACTGAGGGAGCTATGACACCAGCAGCCGTGGGATGTAGAATGGATCATCGGCCCATGCCGGTGCTTCCACCCGCAATCCCTCTCAAAAAAAAGGTGGGCGTGCTCCCTGTGACGAGATGGGCGTGCGTGCGGTCCTGCCGCTCGCACCGGCGCCTGCTCAAACACCGACACGGCGCGGGCCAGGAGCCGCTTGGAGTAGGCCGGGTAGGCCTCGCGGAAGACGATGGACCCCGTGGCCAGCGTGGCCATGTCGGAGCCCGGGTGCGCCGGGTCAACCTTGTAGACGGTGCGCGGCGTGTCCATGTCCGCGGGCCGCTCCCAGCACGAGCGGTCGCCTTGGGCTTCATCAGGTAGTCCGTCGCCCACCGCACCGCACCGCCTCCCTGGCTTCGCACCGAAGCTCCGGCCGAAGTCGATATCAGCCCCCATGACATGAACGTCGCCGTGAATGCCATCGGGACAAGAGCGTCATGACTCGCAGCGCCGCAGGTGAACTTCGTCGCCTGGGCCATGAGGATGAAGCCGAAGCTTCTCGCCTGGAGGAGGAACTCCCACGGAATAAGAAGCGGGCAGCAGTCGAGGCCGTTCACGTCGGCGAGCGCACAGCTCGCAGCGGCCTCCACGAAACAAACGCCCTCAACGGTGCAGTCCACCGCGAGGCCGGACGGGCGACGCTACCGGCCACCGGATAGTACGGAGCCGAGGTTTTGGGAAAAATTACTACGGAAATCGCCGGACAGAGAAAGGGATAGAAGAGAGAGAGGCTATGTGGACGCTCGTGAGTGGATTAGTTGTCCGGCGCTCCCAACTGAGTCCCAAGGGGTAGGACGTGCCGGACGAAATAATGGCCTTGACCCAACGAAACTGGGATATTGGGGGCGCGACTGGGCGACTGGAGTACAAGCCACTCTCCTGGTAGAACCAGGTAGGTAATAGAATCAATCGGTGCTAAAAAAAGGGTAATAGGATCAATCAAATCAAATACTCCTACTATTAATTGGTTAAGCGACACGATCTCTTGTTAAATATGGAAAAGATCATGCCGGAAATCAATGGGGCGGCCCAAGGCCATTATTTTCCTTCGTTTCTACAGTAGCAAATTAATACCTTCCTCTATACTATAAAAGGGTAGCCATAATATTCTTTCTGCTACAAGTCAGACAGAACATCCTCTTTCCCATCACCAACGCCGCCGTTAGCCAAGATGAGGACCGCCCTGGTGTGCGTGACTCTAATCTTGCTCATGCTATCATCATCATCAGGTACGGACTCGTTTGTTCCTATAGCACCACATGCTTCGACGACAAACGAGACGTGTGATTCTCTATTAATTAATACTCGTATACAATGATGTTTCTGCAGATGCTAGACCCGGACAATCTTGCTTTGGAAGATATGTTGGGACGCGTGATCCATGCAATTCCACCAACTGTGACGATTCATGCCGCAGTGAGAACCAGGAGGAACCTCTTTGTCAGGGGAGGTGCTCCCTGCAGATGGCCAAATGCCGTCCAATCGGGTGCCTCTGCAAGTTCTGCATTTTCCCGTCATGCACGTAGATGTAAGATAGATAGAAGGGCACGTTTACATTGAATAACGGCGCATCAAACTCTACTAGCTAGCTGGAAGGTTGCTAAGAACTTGAATTTTGTATTCCAACAAAAGTTACATGAAATTACCAAGTGAGATTTTTTTTATGATGATGATTGATTGGGCATGTGTTGGTCTTGCACGTATGTTTACATGTGCTCGTACCAAAACAAATACGTGGTGTTTTGTTCACCGAGTGGTAGATGCTAAGCGAATGATATTATGGCGCGACCAGGCGTTGCTGCAGGGTGGCGGATGAGTCGCGAGAAGAGAAAGGTGGCAGAGCCGACGACCGGGGGAGGAGGCAGCTTTCGTGGCAGAGAAATTGGGGTGTAGGGTTTAGGTCAAACCCACCGTCAACGGGATTAATTTAGGATATCTCTTAATTAGCCGCCCATTACGTCTGTATCTGACTCGAAGCATCGTCGCTGCAAAACCGAATCCAGCGGCCGGCGTCCCACGACTGACTCGAACGTACCCTGCCGCTGTCATCCCCGCGCAGGCCTCCCACAACTTCACACAGTATTAATCGCGCATTTCCTTCCTTCTCATCGTGGCATGTTTTTCTGATCATCAAGGGTGCTAAAATTGCGCTTAGATTTGTTTTCCTTGTCACAAATCCGGTACCATCACAAGTGTTGGCTGAGCCAAATTCAGCGTACTTAATACTTGGAAGATTGAACCGTATTTGTAAAAATGCTATGTATAGTCTGTCCAACATTTTTTTCGGATTGTTAGATTACCTTTTTAGAACAATCGTTAAACTAGTAGAAAACAGGGCTTTCGTTCTAGCCGGATTGGAGCATTAGTCCTGGTCGAGTTACGAACCAGGACTAATGTGAGCATTAGTCCCGGTTCGAACGGGTAGGACGCCGGACGGGGCTCGGCAGGCATCATTCCCGGTTCGAATGAGACTTTAGTCCCGGTTGCAGACACCAACTATTCAAGTGTTCTAAAAGGTTAGCAACTTCATTATTTCATCTCTCATTACTAGTTTAGCTCATTTCATGCTCTAGAAGTAGAGTGATTTGTGGGTTTTAGTGGAGGAGTGTATGTGGGAGTTTATTTGATTTAGATGCAATCCGAGTTCAAATTAACTTCTTAGTTTGCACATGTGTAGGTGTGGTACTGTTAATTAGGTATCTCAATTTTGTGGTTAGTGGTACAATTAGTGAGTTAGTGTGTTAGCTTAGTGTTACTATTAGCTAGTGTGTGTTAGTGTGTGGTAGGGTGTGTGTGACGCCCCCGATCCAATAGTACACTAATCATACACGCAAACATGTACGATCAAGATCAGGAACTCACGGAAAGATATCACAACACAACTCTAAAAATAAAATAAGTCATACAATATCATAATACAAGC
The DNA here is from genome assembly GCF_018294505.1 of Triticum aestivum. Taxonomy (NCBI): domain Eukaryota; kingdom Viridiplantae; phylum Streptophyta; class Magnoliopsida; order Poales; family Poaceae; genus Triticum; species Triticum aestivum. The sequence goes on from NC_057802.1 coordinate 519,716,380, forward strand.
CATGGGCCTTGAGGGATCGAATGCAAGTGCTCGATCATAGACGATTCAGCGGAAGCAACAATGTCTGAGTACAGACATAAGTTAAACAAGTAGCAATAAGATGGCTAGCACAAACAGGGATATAGATCGAAAGAGGCGCAGCTCTCTTGCCTGAGATCCTCCTAAACTACTCCTGGTCGTCGGCGGCGGCCTGCACGTAGTAGTAGGCACCTCCGGTTTAGGAGGCGTCGCGGTGGCGTCTGGCTCCTGGGCTCCAACGTCTGGTCGCAACAACCAGGTATAGAAAGGGGAAAAGGGGGGAGCAAAGCAACCATGAGTACTCATCCAAAGTACTCGCAAGCAAGGATCTATACTACATATGCATTGATATCAATGAAATAGGTAGTATCTGTGGACTGAACTGCAGAATGCCAGAATAAGAGGGGGATATCTAGTCCTATCGAAGACTACGCTTCTGGCAACCTCCATCTTGAAGCAGTAGAAGAGAGTAGATGGTAAGTTAACCAAGTATCTTCGCATAGCATAAACCTACCCGGCGATTCTCTCCTCGTCGCCCTGTGAGAGAGTGATCACCGGGTTGTATCTAACACTTGAAAGAGTGTGTTTTATTAAGTATCCGGTTCTAGTTGTCATAAGGTCAAGGTACAACTCCGGTCGTCCTTTTACCGAGGGACACGACTATTTGAATAGATAAACTTCCCTGCAGGGGTGCACCACATTACCCAACACGCTCGATCCCTCTGGCCGGACACATTTTCCTGGGTCATGCCCGGCCTCGGAAGATCAACACGTCGCAGCCCCACCTAGGCACAACAGAGATGTAACACCCCGAATGCAACTTCCCATATTTGTAACTCCAACTCTTGCCATTTTCGGCTATGTGTTATGATATTCCTTCGTGGTCGGGTTTTGTTTTTCATTTTTGCATTTTGTTCCTGTCATGCATCTCATATCATGTCATCATGTGCATCTCATTTGCATACGTGTTCGTCTCATACATCCAAGCATTTTCCCCGTTGTCCGTTTTGCAATCCGGTACTCCCACATGCACCGGCGCACCCCTCTTGTCTCTTTTCGTGAGCGGGTGTTAAACGTTCTCGGAATGGACCGAGGTTTGTCAAGTGGCCTTGGTATACCACCGGTAGACCACTTGTCAAGTTTCGTTTCATTTGGAGGTCGTTTGATGCTCCAACGGTTAACCGGGTAACCGCAAAGGCCTTTTGTGTGTTGCAGCAAACCCCCCCTCCAAATAGTCCAGTAACCCCTCTAAGTCCCTTCCATGCTCTCGGTCGTTCGATCACGATCGTGTGGGCGAAAAACGCACTCCATTTGGAGTCTCCTAACTCCCTCTACCTATAAATATGTCCTCCCCGTCCAAAAATCCGGGTAAAAACCCTAGCCCCGCTCCCTCCGCGCGCCGGACACGTCCGCCCGGCGCCGGACGAAACCCGCCGCCGCGCCCGTCCAACAGGAGGCCGCCACGTGGCGCG
>NC_057802.1:519718285-519779844 GCF_018294505.1 Triticum aestivum
GACCGCGCCCCCGCGCCCGACGCTCCGGTCGCCGGCCTCCCCCGTGCTCCTCCTCCCCGACCCCGACGTCCGCCGGCCCCGACGCGCGCCTCTCCCTCCTCTCCTCGCCGGCCGCCGTCTCCCTCCTCCTTCTGCAGCTCCGGCGAGCGTCAGATCTAGATCGAGGTTGCTTCCCCCCCTCGAAATTCTGTAAGTCCCAGATATTTTTACAATATGTGGCTCTGTTCATTGCATCATATCTCATGGCATACTACTCCGTTTTGCGTGCATGATATATCGAAATGTTCGTCTCGAGATGCGCTTCATTTTGGTACATTGTCCTATGCTGGTTTGAGTCCATCTTGATGCCCAAATCTCTGGTGCAAGAATGCTATATGATGTTTTCTGCTGTTACTTATCAGAACTTGGTGTTTTGTTATTTTTGTTGCATTTAACGTGTGCACCTTATGAGTAGGAGCTCTCCATGTGTTTTGATCTATGCCATGCTATCTTTACAGAGGTGTATGCCATGTATTTTTGTGATCTATGTGGTGACTAGCACAAGCATGCAAACTAGGCTTCGTGATGTTTCCGTTTTCAGAGACATAGAATTTTGCTAAGTCTATGACTGCTGTTATTTTGTTGCCATGTATCCATGTGTCTACAGAGAGATCCGTGCTTCTTTTAGTTATGTTCAGTAAGGATGTTTTGTAGATATAGTTGTGCTATATCCATCCATGCCCCTGTTTGCAATTATGGAGTGCCTAAGCATGTCTTAATCTTGCTCTACTTTTGCTATAAAATATTTCTGTTAGAATGTCAACATGATATTCAATTTTGCCAAGGTGGTTGTAGTTGATCCATACGTGCTATGATGTTGCTCTTGCCATGGATAGCTTCATAAACATGCCATAATTACGTAGGTATGCTTGTTTTGTCATGCATTGCTTTGTGATGAGTGAATCAAGCTCACCAAGATGCCTTCATAATTTCTGTTAATGTCATGCTCTGTTTTCTGCCAAGTCTGAAACCTGTTAACGAAACTTGCTATGTTTACATGGGTGCCATCATATCTTCTGATCCTTTTTGGCTTATGGTCATTAAGGGACTTATGTTATATGCATTTAGTAGATTCATGCCATGCCTTGTTTTGCTATGTTAAGTTCCTGTAGCATGTTGATTGCTTGCTCTGAACATTGCTACCTGATGTTGTTTCAGCCATGTCCAGTAATTTCACCAAGTCTGTGAAGCTGATATCTTTTGCACTTTTGCCATGCTTGTTTGAACCTGTTATTTTGTGATCTAGCCGTAGCTCAGTGTTCATCTTTTGTCAAGCATCTCCTGTAGACTACTGCCATATGCTTTGTTGCTAAGTTGGGGTGCCATAGCATAGTTAATTGATGCATTCCAAGTGCAATCATGCTGTTAATCGCAGAATCGTGTCATTCTTGTTTTGCTTGCCATTTGCAAACCGTGCATCCGTTTCCGGTGAATTTTTATCGATTTCGACCGAAATCATCTCATATTTCCAGTGGCATACTTGGTTTGCCAAGTTACTGCCCTGTTCATTCTTTTTCTTCCGGAGCACGCATATGCATCGCATACCACATCTCGCGTATCATGCATGTTTTGCATCATGTTGCTTGTGCTTTTCCCGTGATTGATTGTGTTTCCGTTGCTTGTGTTCTTGTTGTGGGTAGAGCCGGGAGACGAGTTTGTGAATGAGGAACCTGTTGAGTACGCTTATGAGGATCAAGCTTTCGACAACTCTGAGAACCTTGGAGGCAAGATGACCATACCCTCGAAATCACTTCTATCTTTGCTTTGCTAGTTGTTCGTTCTATTGCTATGCTGCGCTACCTAACACTTGCTATATCATGCCTTCCATATTTCCATGTCAAGCCTCTAACCATCCTTTCCTAGCAAACCGTTGTTTGGCTAAGTTACCGCTTTTGCTCAGCCCTTCTTATAGCGTTGCTAGTTGCAGGTGAAGTTGAAGTTGGTTCCATGTTGGAACATGGATATTTTGGAATATCACAATATCTCTTATTTAATTAATGCATCTATATATTTGGTAAAGGGTGGAAGGCTCGGCCTTATGTCTGGTGTTTTGTTCCACTCTTGCCGCCCTCGTTTCCGTCTTACCGGTATTATGTTCCTTGAGTTTGCGTTCCTTACGCGGTTGGGTGATTTATGGGACCCCCTTGACAGTTCGCCTTCAATAAAACTCCTTCAGCAAGGCCCAACCTTGGTTTTACCATTTGCCACCTAAGCCTTTTTCCCTTGGGTTTTCGCAAGCCCAAGGGTCATCTTTATTTAAAACCCCGGGCCAGTGCTCCTCTGAGTATTGGTCCAACCTGTCAGTCGCCGGTGGCCACCAGGGGCAACTCTGGGCTCGCCTATCGGAAGCTTGGACAATCCGGTGTGCCCTGAGAACGAGATATGTGCAGCTCCTATCGGGATTTGTTGGCACATTCGGGCGGCTTTGCTGGTCTTGTTTTACCATTGTCGAAATGTCTTGTAAACCGGGATTCCAAGACTGATCGGGTCTTCCTGGGAGAAGGTTTATCCTTCGTTGACCGTGAGAGCTTATAATGGGCTAAGTTGGGACACCCCTGCAGGGTATTATCTTTTGAAAGTCATGCCCGTGGTTATGAGGCAGATGGGAATTTGTTAATGTCCGGTTGTAGAGAACTTGACACTTGACTTAATTAAAATACATCAACCGCGTGTGTAGCCGTGATGGTCTCTTCTCGGCGGAGTCCAGGAAGTGAACACGGTTCGGGTTATGCATGAACGTAAGTAGTTTCAGGATCACTTCTTGATCATTTCTAGCTTCGCGACCGTTGCGTTGCTTCTCTTCTCGCTCTCATTTGCATATGTTAGCCACCATATATGCTTAGTGCCTGCTGCAGCTCCACCTCATTGCACCATCCTTTCCTATAAGCTTAAATAGTCTTGATCTCGCGGGTGTGAGGTTGCTGAGTCCTCGTGACTCACAGATTCTACCAAAACAGTTGCAGGTGCCGACGATGCCAGTACAGATGACGCAACCGAGCTCAAGTGGGAGTTCTACGCGGAACGTGGTCGTTACTATGTTTCTTTTCCTGATGATCAGTAGTGGAGCCCAGTTGGGACGATCGGGGATCTAGCATTTGGGGTTATCTTATTTTCATTTGGATTTGACCGTAGTCGGTCATGTGTGGATTTTTGGATGATGTATGAATTAATTTATGTATTATGTGAAGTGGCGGTTGTAAGCCAACTCTCGTTATCCCATTCTTGTTCATTACATGGGATTGTGTGAAGATGACCCTTCTTGCGACAAAACCACAATGCGGTTATGCCTCTAAGTCGTGCCTCGACACGTGGGAGATATAGCCGCATCGTGGGTGTTACAAGAGAGGTCAGCACGCTGGTCTAAATCCTATGTGCGCAGGGGTCTGGGCCCATCGCCCATTGCACACCTGCACGTTGCGTACGCGGCCGATAAGCAGACCTAGCCTCCCTAATACAAGAGCAGGAGTTCCAGTCCAATTCGGTGTGCGCCGCTCAGTCGTTGACGTCAAGAAGGCTTCGACTGATACCACGACGTCGAGTGCCCATAACTGTTCCCGCGTGGTGGTTAGTGCGTATAGGCCAGTGGCCAGACTCAGATCAAATACCAAGATCTCGTTAGGCGTGTTATTTTGAAGTAACCGCGAACGCCGACCAGGGCCAGACCCACCTATCACCTAGGTGGTCTCAACCTGCCCTGTCGCTCCGCCAATAAGATCCACCCAGAGGGTCGTCGGGACAAATGTCCTTTTAGCCCCCAATCCGTGAATCACTCGCGGGTACTCTACGAGCCAACCTGACTTTAGTCAGCACCATGTATCATGTATAATAGTGTAATATGTACATACCTGTGATACGTCTCCAACGTATCTATAATTTTTGATTGTTCCATGCTGTTTTATTATAAATCCTGGATGTTTTATAATCATTTATAGTTATTTTATATAATTTTTTGGTACTAACCTATTGACATAGTGCCAAGTGCCAGTTCCTATTTTTTTCATGTTTTTTACAACGCAAAAAATCCTTATCAGGCGGAGTCCAAATGCCACGAAACTTTACGGAGATTTTTTATGGACCAGAAGGAAGATATTGGGCCCTGGTTGCACCTGGGGGGAGTCCTGAGTACGGAACAGCCCACCAGGGCGCGCCAGGAGGCCCAGGTGCGCCCTGGTGGGTTGTGCCCACCTCGGGTGCCCCCCGGACCGCCTCTTTGCTCTATAAATACCCAAAAAATACCAGAACCCTAGAAGCGTCGACGAAATATTCATCCAGCCGCCGCAGAGTCCAGAACCACCAGATGCAATCTAGACACCATCTCGGATGGGGTTCACCACCTCCATTGGTGCCTCTCCGATGACGCGTGAGTAGTTCCTTGTAGACCTTCGGGTCCATAGTTAGTAGCTAGATGGCTTTCTCTCTCTCGTTGAATTCTTAATACAATGGTCTCTTGAAGATCCATATGATGTAACTCTTTTTGAGGTGTGTTTGTTGGGATCTGATGAACTTTAAGTTTATGATCAGTCATATCTTTTTATATCCATGAAAGTTATTTGAGTTTCTTTGATCTCTTATAGCCTCGTATTTCTTCTCTGATATTTGGGTTTTGTTTGGCCAACTTGATCTATTTATCTTGCAATGGGAAGACGTGCCTGGTAGTGGGTTCAATCTTACGGTGCTTGATCCCAGTGACAGAAAGGGAACCGACACGTATGTATCATTGCTACTAAGGATAAAAAATGGGATTGTTGGAAATATGCCCTAGAGGCAATCATGTATGATGATATTTCCTATGTGTTTATGAATAAAGATAGTCCTTGGACATTATCAATGATGTATATCAGCAAGTACGTGACTTGTTTGTGGGACTATGCATTGTATGATTACTGTCCTAAAAGGTCCCTGGTCCAAAGGGCTGTGTGGACGCGCAGCCGACTAGACTAGCCTATGACACGGTCGATGGCTTGGTCTCACTAGCCATGGAGCATTGGATGCTAACCGGATAATATGGACTTGGAAAGGTCTGGTCGAATTCGACGTAGTCGGATCCGAGTTGAGATAAGGTCCGAGTCGGACAGGCCCAACTATGAGACGCGTTGATATGTCATCTGTGAGTCTCTAGTACAACATACGTTCTATGTCCTAAGACCTGAGCTGGCACATGTACTCGGGATGGTGACGGACCTGCTTTGGGCCGACCAAACGCTACTCCGTGACTGGGTAGTTACAAAGGTAGGTTTCGGGCTTGTCCAGACCCATGCTGCGAGACATTGTCGAGCAAGATGGGATTAGCCCCTCCGATTAGGAGAGATATACTCTGGGCCCCTCGTGTGATCTGACCAGGATAAGCATGGCCATGCGAGAAGGATTATGAGATAATCCGGATTATGGTCGGCATCACTGGAACGATAAAGAGGTCAGGCTAGCACAAGGATGAAAGACTCGCCTTGAGCTCGACAACATATATCGTGTGGCAAAAGGAATGGAAGTGTGATGTACAGGTTCGCTAACCAGCTTCATAGTCTGCTTGGTGTTCAGCATGCCTTGCTAGAGGCCGCTACCAACCGTGCAGTTCCGAGGTGATCCGAACTGCGACCAAGCCGGCTTGAACCTAAGGGGTCGCACGCTTAAGGGAAGGAACCTACGAGGTCGGATCCGAGGACACTGGTCGGATATGATCCGAGCTGTATTCGGATTGTGGCCGAGTAGACTTGTGGGCTTTAGAGTCCGTGCGAGGCCCAAGTGTTGAGCCCGCGATGGACGCCTATATAAAGTGGAGGTGCCGCACACTCACGTGATTGATCGCTTCGGCACTGTCACTAGGGTTTGCATGTGTTGCGAATAGACACCTTCACTCGCGGCCGGTTGTGTGATCGGACCTAGCAGTCCACCGCACGACGTTCCTCCTGCACGTGCGGATACCGTTAGAGGTGGTGCACCTGCGCCGCTTCGGCGAACTTGTACGTGGGATCGGACGACCGGCTGTTCGAGGGAGATCGCACGAGGAGGAGACGATCCACGCGGACGCGCTACCCCAACTCTTCTTCCACTGCACGGTACTGCGCGTCTAGTGGTAACGATCTGTGATCCATCTCCCGTAGCATGTTCCTGGTTGTTCTGCGTGTAGGAAAATTTTAATTTGCAGTCGACGCACCCTACCATAGAACCCAACAGGGATCTATATCTAACGCAATAGATAAACGGATATTGTCTACATCATGTCATCGTTCTTATTGCATTACTCCATTTTCCATGAACTTAATACACCAGATCCATGCTGGATAGCGGTCGATGTGTGGAGTAATAGTAGTAGATGCAGGCAAGAGTCGGTCTACTAATCTTGGACGTGATGCCTATGTAATGATCATTGCCTGGATATCGTCATAATTATTTGAGGTTCTATCAATTGCCCAACTGTAATTTGTTTACCCACTGTTTGCTATGTTTCTCGAGAGAAGCCACTAGTGAAACCTACGGCCCCTGGGTCTTCTTTCTCATATATTTGCTTGCGATCTACTTTTCCTTTGCATTTTTATCTAGGTCTATTAAACCAAAAATACAAAAATACCTTGCTGCAATTTTTCTTTATTTATTTTATTTGGCGTTCGATGTATCAATTTACTACAAAATTATCTCACGTCCGTTTGCCTATCTTCAAGCGCCGTATGATACGTCCATTTTGCATCATGCTTTTATATCAATATTTATTGCATTATGGGCTGTTATTACACATTATGTCACAATACTTATGCCTATTCTCTCTTATTTTACAAGGTTTACATAAAGAGGGAGAATGCAGGCAGCTGGAATTCTGGGCTGGAAAAGGAGCAAATATTAGAGACCTATTCTGCACAACTCAAAAAGTCCTGAAACTCCATGGAAGTTATTTTTGGAAATAATAAAAAATACTGAGCAAAGAAAATACTAGAGGGGGCCCACACCCTGGCCACGAGGGTGGGGGCGCGCCCTACCCCCTGGGCGCGCCCCCTGCCTCGTGGGCCCCCTGGTGGCCCTCCGGTGCCCATCTTCTGCTATATGAAGTCTTTCGTCCGAGAAAAAATCATAAGCAAGCTTTTGGGACGAGACTCCGCCGCCACGAGGCGGAACCTTGGCGGAACCAATCTAGGGCTCTGGCGGAGCTGTTCTGCCGGGGACACTTCCCTCCGGGAGGGGGAAATTATCGCCATCGTCATCACCAACGCCCCTCTCATCGGGAGGGGGCCAATATCCATCAACATCTTCACCAGCACCATCTCCTCTAAAACCCTAGTTCATCTCTTGTATCCAAACTTTGTCTCCAAGTCTGGGATTGGTACCTGTAGGTTGCTAGTAGTGTTGATTACTCCTTGTAGTTGATGCTAGTTGGTTTATTTGGTGGAAGATCATATGTTCAGATCCTATATGCATATTAATACCCCTCTGATTATGAATATGAATAAGATTTGTGAGTAGTTACGTTTGTTCCTGAGGACATGGGAGAAGTCTTGCTATTAGTAGTCATATGAATTTGGTATTCGTTCGATATTTTGATGAGATGTATGTTGTCTCTCCTCTAGTGGTGTTATGTGAACGTCGACTACATGACACTTCACCATTGTTTGGGCCTAGAGGAAGGTATTGGGAAGTAATAAGTAGATGATGGGTTGCTAGAGTGACAGAAGCTTAAACCCTAGTTTATGTGTTGCTTCGTAAGGGGCTGATTTGGATCCATATGTTTCATGCTATGGTTAGGTTTACCTTAATACTTCTTTTGTAGTTGCGGATGCTTGCAATAGGAGTTAATCATAAGTGGGATGCTTTTCCAAGTAAGGACAGCACCCAAGCCCCGGTCCACCCACATATCAAATTGTCACAGTACCGAACGCGAATCATATGAACGTGATGAAAACTAGCTTGATGATAATTCCCATGTGTCCTCGGGAGCGTTTTCCTTCATATAAGAAATTGTCCAGGCTTGTCCTTTGCTACAAAAAGGATTGGGCCACCTTGCTGCACCTTATTTACTTTCATTACTTGTTACCCGTTACAAATTATCTTATCACAAAACTATCTGTTACCGACAATTTCAGTGCTTGCAGAGAATACCTTGCTGAAAACCGCTTATCATTTCCTTCTGCCCGTCGTTGGGTTCGACACTCTTACTTATCGAAAGGACTACGATAGATCCCCTATACTTGTGGGTCATCAAGACTCTTTTCTGGCGCCGTTGCCGGGGAGTGAAGCGCCTTTGGTAGGTGGAATTTGGTAAGGAAAAATTTATATAGTGTGCTGAAATTTACTGTCACTTGTTACTATGGAAAGTAATCCTCCGAGGGGCTTGTTCGGGGTATCTTCACCCCGACCAGTAGAGCAAAGAGTTGCTCCTCAACCTACTGAACCTACTGAAAAGGAAAATGTTTACTTTGAAATTCCTTCGGGTATGATAGAGAAATTGCTAGCTAATCCTTTTGCAGGAGATAGAACATTGCATCCCGATTTACACTTAATCTATGTGGATGAAGTTTGTGGATTATTTAAACTTGCAGGTATGCCCGATGATGTTATCAAGAAGAAGGTCTTCCCTTTATCTTTGAAGGGAGATGCATTGACATGGTATAGGCTATGTGATGATATGGGATCATGGGACTACAAACGGTTGAAATTGGAATTCCATCAGAAGTTTTATCCTATGCATCTTGTTCATCGTGATCGTAATTATATATATAATTTTTGGCCTCGCAAAGGAGAAAGCATCGCTCAAGCTTGGGGAGGCTTAAGTCAATGTTATATTCATGCCCCAATCATGAACTCTCAAGAGAGATGATTATTCAAAAAATTTATGCTCGGCTTTCTGACAAAAATCGCTCCATGCTCGATACTTCTTGTACTGGTTCTTTTATGACGAAGACTATTGAATTCAAATGGGATTTATTGGAAAGAATTAAATGCAACTCTGAAAATTGGGATCTCGGCGAAGGTAAGGAGTCAGGTATAACACCTAAGTTTGATTTTGTTAAATCTTTTATGGATATTGTTGAGGATATAACCATTGGAGTCACCCGCCCAGGAGGGGCCGGGTTACGTCATAATGATCATCACGTGAAGCCCAGTACCAAGCTGGAGGATGGCGGTTCAGTAATGGGCTTAAGACCCGGAGGCGGCTTAAGACCCGTAGTGATAAACTGTCGTTATGGCAAGACTTGTAGTGTAAGGCAAGAATAGTTAAGAGTCCGAGCCGGATGCTGTTATAATCCGGCTGGGACTCTGAGAGCCGCTGGGCGTCAACCTCTCTATATAAAGAGACGACCCGGTGGCGGTTCAGGACAGGCAACATCAGATCGATAGCCAGGCATAGCGGTTAAGCTCCCTGGTCATCGAAACCCTAAGTAATTCCACCTCAACTGGATTAGGCTTTTACCTTCACCGTAAGGGGCCAAACCAGTATAATTCTCGTGTCCTTTGACCCGCTTAACCCCTTTAAGCTTCCTAGCTACGATGGCTCCACGACTAAGTCCTTGCACGAGGACGTCTGCCATGACAATTCCACGACAGTTGGCGCCCACCGTGGGGCTGGCGCACGATGGATTTGAGTTCTTGAAGGGCAGCTTCGAAGGGCTCTTAGGGATACGCTATAGGCCGGATGACCAAGAGTCGTCGCGGCAAGCTCTACATCGACGATGCAAACTGGGGCCCCGACGCCGGCTCAATCGAGTACGGGTACCGGGTCCCCTTCGGCAGAATCCACATTTTCATTGGCAAGATTGGCGAGCCGGGCCCTGAGCCGGACCTCTGCGCCGACCTCATCGAGACGGCTCAGCGTGCGAGACCCGCCCGGACTCTGCCTGCCTTGAAACATGCTTTTGTGGGATGCATCCATGGAGAACTCTCTGAAGAACCTGAATCTGACGATGAGACGGCCGCTCGCTCTGACGACGAGTCGTCCACGGATGAGGCCAACTCGTTATATCAGATTCAAGATGGCAGGCTCAGGGGTTGTTCTGATGGCGACAATATTCCGGACCCCTTTGAGCCGTCGAGCCGGGTGGGAATCTTCATGGCCGGCGCACAACCGGTTCAAAACTCCGCCACCGGGGCAGGAGGCCCGGTGCACTCGCCGGCTCAGATACTGATGGATCTCACAGACAAGATGACGGCCCTGTTAACCACTACGGTCGCCCCAGCGGATCAAGCTCAACATGATACGGAGGTGGCACAGTTAAAGCTGGACATCGCAAGAGCCAAGGAAGATCTGGCGGCGGAAGGGATCAGGATGGCTGCGGAGCGGGCGGCTCTCGACGCCCAGGCTCAGCTGATTCAGGCGCAATCTTTCCGGCTCACGATGGATCAGAACGCATCCAATGAGATCATGAGAAGGAGGCATCAGAAGTCTCAATCTCGAATCCCTTCGGTTTATGATCCTCGAAACCTCTTCAACACGCCTGGTGCAGGGCCCAGTAACCCGCCAGAGGTCACGGCACCCGGGGTTGGAATGCCTATTCAGCCGCAAGTAATGGGGCCTCCCCATGTGAACATTACCCCGCCTCAGTACGTGCCGATACCGCCGGGTCATTATGCCAACCCGTTGGAAAACATGATCACCGCAGCGGCACGACTGGCGGCTCTCCCAATCGATGGCGACTCTCCAACGGTGGTCGAAACCCGCCAGGTCAGAGAACTCCTTCAGACGGCTCTGGCGCAACAGGGGGCATACTCGTATAGCCGGGACAGGATTCATTCAACCCCTCGTCCAAACCGGAGCCCAAGTTATAGCAGGCACATGGTTTCAGCGACCGGCTCAAGCAACGTCCGGCGCCGTGACTTGCCAGCTGGCCATAACCCGGCACATAATGAAGCCATTAACGTGATAGACCATGACAGAGCACGGCAAGAGGCTCAGTTGACAGCTTACCAGCCCCTCCCGTCTTATCCGACGGTTTCTGTCGATGCGGGCGTACCTACGAGGGCTGGAGGTGTCCCTTGTCTGGTGCCGGCTCTCCGTAATGAACGTCTGCCCAAGGATTTCAAAGGACCTAGGAAGGTACCTAATTACACGGCTGATTTACAACCCGGAGCATGGATTGAGAGCTACGAGATGGCTATGGAGCTACTAGAGGTTAGTGAAGCAGCGATGGCCAAATACTTCACCATGATGTTGGACGGGACTGCCCGCACTTGGTTGAAAGGACTGCCACCTAATTCCATCGGGTCATGGGCCGAGGTAAAAGCCCGGTTTATCCAGAACTTTAAGGATACATGTAGGCAATCGATGTCAATTGTGGATTTGACTAACTGCAAACAGCAAGAGGGCGAATCTACAACCCATTGGGTTCGCCGGGTCAAAGAGATAATACACTCATCTGATAAGATGGATGCCGGCTCTGCAGTCTTAAAGTTGGAGCAGAATTGTCGTTTTGTGCCCCTGATGATGAAGCTCGGGCGGCTCAAGCGCGATTGCAATGATATGGGTATGCTGATGGCAGCTCTGGTCAAGTATGCTGACTCTGATAGTACCAAGGATCCCGCGTCGGATGATGAAAGGACAGGGAAGGGAAAACGGAATGGCAATGGCAAGGGCCCTCAGCATAACCCGGCGAACCAGGGAGGTAACAAGCGTAAGGCTGATGGCAGTGTGGAATTTGTGGCCAACGCCAATGCGCAAGGTAACAACCACCGACGTAAAGGGAGACCACCTCCCCGAGCTGGCGGGTCAGGCCCAATGCTTGAGCAGTTGTTGAACGAGCCCTGCCCAAGGCACGGCTCTAGGGATAAGCCGGCCACTCATCTATGGAAAGACTGCGCAATCATGAAAGCCTTCAAAAATTCCAACGCTTTTAATGGCAACAATGGGCCGGGCGGCGGCTCAGGAGCTGGAGGCTTTCATGGCCCGGGCAGCGGCTCAAATTCCAATTCTCAGAATTTTCAAGGGGGCTTTAATCAGTAGTCTGGCCAGGGTAATCAACAGCAGCAGCAGGGGGGATACCAGACCAATCCAAAGCAGCTTAATGGTGGACAGTATCATGTGTTTACTACCAGTCTGTGCAAGCGAGACCAGAAGCTTCATAAGAGGGCTGTGAATGCTGTTGAGCCGGCGGTCCCCCGTTATTTGAGATGGTCTGAACAGCCTATTGTGTGGAGCAGGGAAGATCACCCTCCCCGGGTTGATAATCCGGGTCACCTGGCCTTGGTGGTGTCTCCTTAGGTTGGAGGATACAAATTCACTAAAGTGCTCATGGACGGAGGCAGCAGCATCAACATCCTCTATTATGAGACCTTCCGTCGTATGGGACTAACTGATAAAAGCCTCAGCCAGTCCAACACTGTTTTCCATGGGGTGGTGCCTGGTAAGTCGGCATACCCAGTCGGTAAGATCGAGCTGGAAGTAGCCTTTGGAGATGAGCACAACTACAGAGCGGAAAAACTGACATTTGAGGTGGTTAAAATAAGAAGCCCCTACCACACTCTATTTGGGCGGCCGGCTTACGCCAAGTTCATGGCGCGGCCGTGCTACGTGTATTTGCAGCTCAAGATGCCGATTCACAATGGGACCATTACGGTTCATGGCAGCCGAAAGATAGCCTTGGAATGTGAAGAGGGTGACACTGCTTACGCTGAGTCAGTTTGTGCGACAGAGGAATTGAAGTTTTACAAGGATAATGTTGACCCGGCAGATATGACGTCTTTGAAAAAGCCAACCACGGAGCATGAGCCGGTAATGAAATTTAAGTCAGCTGATGAGACTAAACTTGTTGATTTTGTTCCAGATGACTCATCTCAGCAGTTCAGCATCAGTGCCAATCTGGATCCGAAATAGGAAGGCGCGCTCATCGAGTTCATCCGTGAGAACAGGGACATCTTTGCATGGAAACCTTCTGACATGCCGGGTGTACCTAGAGAACTCGCTGAGCACACCCTTAATATTGATCTGAAATTTAAGCCGATCAGGCAATTCCTCCGGCGGTTTAATGAGGAGAGGCGGAAAGCCATTGGTGAGGAGGTAGCCCGGCTCTTGGCGGCCGGGTTTATTGTACAAGTTTTTCATCCTGAATGGTTAGCTAACCCTGTGCTCGTGCTTAAGAAGAACAGCACCTGGCGGATGTGTGTGGACTATACGGATTTAAACAAAGCTTGTCCGGCTGATCCTTTTGCTCTCCCCCGTATTGATCAAATTATTGATGCTACGGCGGGTTGTGAGCGTTTAAGTTTTTTGGATGCTTACTCTGGATACCATCAGATCAAAATGGCAGTTAAGGACCAGGAGAAGACAGCGTTCATCACTCCGTTCAGAGCCTTCTGATATGTGTCTATGCCCTTTGGACTCAAGAGTGCACAGGCGACTTACCAGCGTTGCGTGCAGAATTGTCTTCATAACCAGATTGGGCGCAATGTTCATGCCTATGTGGATGATATTGTGGTTAAATCCAGGGAGAAGGAGACCTTGATAGATGATCTGAGAGAGACCTTTGACAATCTCCGGGTCTACAAAATGATGCTTAACCCGGCCAAGTGTGTTTTTGGTGTTCCCGCAGGCAAGCTCTTGGGTTTTCTGGTTTCTCACAGAGGCATTGAAGCTAACCTGAAAAAGATCAAGGTAATCACCTCTCTGGCTAAGCCGGCGTGCATAAACGACGTCCAGCGTCTGGCGGGTCGCATCGCTGCTTTGAGTCGGTTTATAAGCCGGTTGGGTGAAAATGCCATGCCATTGTACCAGATGATGAAGAAAACAGATGACTTTATCTGGAATGATGGTGCTAATGCTGCTTTTAAGGACTTGAAAAGACAGCTAGCTGAGCCACCAGTCCTTGCTGCTCCTGTTGACAAGGAGCCTTTATTGCTGTATGTAGCCGCTAACACATGAGCCGTCAGTGTGGCTGTGGTGGTGGAGCGTAAGGAAGCGGGTAAGGATTATCCGGTTCAGCGGCCGGTTTACTACGTCAGCGAAGTACTCATTGAGTCCAAACAACGGTATCCACATTGGCAGAAGCTTGTTTATGGGGTGTTCATGGCGAGCCAGAAGCTTAAGCATTATTTCCAGGGTCATCCTATCACTGTGGTTAGTTCTGCTCCCCTAGGAGACATCATCCAAAACCGAGAAGCCATAGGAAGAGTTGCTAAGTGGGCTATAGAGCTTGGGCCTCATGGTATAAAATACGTGCCACGCACTGCTATCAAGTCTCAAGCATTAGTGGATTTCATCAACGATTGGACAGAGCTGCAGGTGCCTGAAGAGAAACCAGATAATACTTACTGGACTATTCACTTTGACGGGTCCAGGCAATTGGAGGGCTCGGGGGCTGGGGTTGTACTAGCTTCCCCTCGAGGTGACAAGTTTTGCTATGTGCTACGGTTGATGTTTCCCTGTACTAACAATGCAGCTGAGTACGAGGCCTTGCTCCATGGTCTTCGGATGGCTAAGGAGATGAGCTTATGCCGGGTAAGGTGCTTTGGCGACTCAGATTTAGTGGCCCAACAAGTGTCAGGCAAGTGGGATTCCAAGGACCCCCTCATGGCGGCTTATCGCCGCGAAGTTGATGTCATTGTTGGACATTTTCAGGGGTACCAAGTAGAGCACATCGATCGCAGGAAGAATGAGGCGGCTGATGCATTAAGCCGGCTGGGCTCTCAGCGAAAGCCTGTGCCGCCTAATACTTTCTTGGACATTTTGCATAACCCTTCTGTTAAGTTGCCTACAGAGGAAGATTTGGCTGTTCCTGACCCGGAAGCACAGTTAGTGGCGGCCCTCCACGTTATCCTAGATTGGACAGTACCATACTTGACTTACATGACCCGGGGAGAATTGCCTGAGGATGAAACTTTGGCCAGACAAATAACCCGGCGGTCTAAGTCAATGATAAATATCAATGGCGAGCAGCATCGTCGTAGTGTCACTAGAACTTTCCAGCGTTGTGTTTCCCCTGAGGAAGGTCGAGAAATTTTACGTGAGATTCACGAGGGGGATTGTGGCCATCATGCCGGCTCAAAATCCCTTGTGGCCAAGGCTTTTTGTCATGGTTTTTATTGGCTGACGGCTCATGCTGATGCAGAACACTTGGTCAGTAAATGTGACGGTTGTCAGAGGTTCTCACGACGGGCTCATGTGCCGGCTCAAGAGTTGAGGATGATTCCAATCACTTGGCCATTCGCGGTCTGGGGGCTTGATATGGTTGGGCCTTTTAAAAGGTCCAAGGATAAGAAGACCCACCTCTTGGTGGTGGTTGACAAGTTCACAAAGTGGGTTGAGGCAGAGCCAGTTAATAAGTGTGACGCAGCCACAGCAGTTCAGTTCATGAAAAAGGTGATATTTCGCTTTGGTTTTCCACACAGCATTATAACTGACAATGGCACCAATCTGTCTAAAGGCGCCATGGAGGAATTTTGTCAACAATAGCATATTTGGCTCGATGTTTCATCAGTGGCTCACCCTCAATCCAATGGTCAGGCTGAGAGAGCCAATCAGGAGATCTTGAAGGGCATCAAGCCCCGTCTTTTGGTCCCTTTGCAACGGACGCCGGGTTGTTGGGTGGAGGGGTTACCTTCCGTGTTATGGAGCATCAATACTACTCCTAACAGGTCTACGGGTTACACGCCTTTCTTCATGGTTTACAGGGCTGAGGCGGTCCTCCCTAGCGACATCCGTCATGACTCGCCTCGAGTGGCGGCTTATGTTGAGGCGGATAATGAGCAGGCGCGTCGAGAAGCTCTTGACTTGTTGGATGAACAACGTGACGTAGCAGCAGCTCGTTCGGCGATTTACCAACAAGACCTGCGCCGCTATCACAGCCGCCGGGTTAAGTCCCGGGTCTTTCAGGAAGGTGATTTGGTGCTCCGGCTCATCCAGGATCAAACAGATGCGCACAAGTTATCCCCACCTTGCGAAGGGCCTTTTGTGGTCAGCAAGAATTTGCACAACGGGTCATACTACCTTATCGATGTCCGAGAGCATAAAGATTCACGTAAGTCGGAGGAGGAGACCCGTCGGCCGTGGAACATAGCTCAGCTACGGCCTTATTACACTTGAGCCACCGGCTCTCTTAATGTACATATTTCCATAGCCATGTATATATTTTGATAAGTAATAAAGCAGGACCTCTGTCCTTTTTTCCTCCTAAGGTAAATGTTTCATTGTTACTTTCATGGTAACATTACATGATCACTTGGAGGTTGATCCGGCCTATGATCGTATTCGGATCTCGCCGTTACAAACATGATCACCTGGGGGCTTCCTGTTCAAACATAGGTCGTATTCGAACCAAAGAGAACATAGCTGTCGATACCCACTTGATTGGCATATTGTCGAGCTCATTGGGGAGTTTCCTGATCATATTTGAATCATAGCTCAACCCCCTTTGGGAACCGATGTGGATCGTATTCGAATCAGCGTCGTTAAACAACTCTCGAGGTCATTTGGGGGCTTCCTGTTCAAACATAGGTCGTATTCGAACCAAAGAGAACATAGCTGTCGGTACCCTCTTGATCGGCAACGCCAAAGCCACTGGGGGCTATATGATCGCATTCGAATCTTAGCTTAACCCCTTTGGGACGGTTCTCTGGTCGTATTCGAATCAAAAGCCTCTAAATTTTTGAGATCTTTTGCAAACAAGTTCTTTTGATCATATCGAAAGTGTTCAAGGGTGGTTCTTATTCCACCGGCTTAACCTTGATTAATAAGCATTATATGTGCTGGTGAACTGGAGTTGAGTTCTCAACCTCATTATTCGGGTTATATAAACCGGAAGTGTACTTGAAGGCTCACAGGTATGCTGTTATGGTTATCTTAAAGACATAATTGAGAGCCGGTTTATTATTACTCTGGTTCATGTTCCGGGTTATCTGTAACATATATGACTCTCCATGCAATAAGCCGCCTAGGGACTTGTGATTTGTTTTTTATGCAGAGCAATTACAGACAGCTCTTTAAAGCAGAGGGTCAAAACATAACCCGGCAGAATATAAAAGGGCAGCTTAAACATAACACGTGCACGATGGCACGACAAAATTAAGTGTTCAACCTACTCTATTACAAGACTCCCCGAGTCCAAAAGGTGAGGCATTGTTTTGAGGCAGAACCGTAAACCGCCTAAGAAATTAAGGTGCCTGTCGGGTTGAAGTTTCCGGCTCATCCCTCTCCGCTCCTCCGGCTGTTTCCATGACCTGGAAGGTTGATGATTTCTAGTCAATGCCGCTCAAAGCTTCAAACTGAGCCTCATCATCAATTAACCCGGCCGGGTCAACTTCAGGGGCGAAGGTATGCTTACGAGTTGGCGGAATCAGGCTGACTGCCTCATAGCGTGGTGTTCGGATTCTCTGATTCTCCGCGTCATAGCCCGGCTGATATTTGGTAAGATCTGTGTCATTGCCAATCAAGGTGGCCACAGGGCGTACGCTCTTCACACAGGCGGCGAAGTCCTTCTGGTCAAAGGGGGTGCTGTCTTCCTTCAAGCTGGGATACCCAAGGGCGATGTCGGCCGGGTCTAACTCCAGTAGAAACGCCTTGGCCCGGCTCAGAGCGGCTATGGCTCCGGCTCTCGCGGAAGCCCGTCTCAGCTCTTGGAAGCACTGAGGTAGTACGGCAAGCCGCCTGAGTACATCCGCCAGGTGAGTGGGAACTTCATTGGACAGAGCCACAACGGCTAAAGCACGCTGTGACCTGGTGTAAAGTTGCTCCACCAAGGTGTAAACCGCCTTCAGCTTGGTCAACATGCTCTGGTTGAGATTGGAGCTCCTGGGACCTGCATTACAAAGTCAGGTGAGCTAATGGTAGTTGAGATATCTATGGGAAATAAACGATGTAAAATAGTTGGAAACTTACAGAGTGACTTACCAAAGATTGCAGAGACCATCTGAGAAACATGGCGTTTTAAGCCGGATAGCTCGGCGGTTCTTTCAGTAAGGGTAGCCTCCGCTTGTTCGGCCCGGCTGAGCAAAGCAGTTTTTTCGTTTGCCCAGGCTTTACTTTCTACTTCAAATTTCTTCTTCAGTTTCTCTTGTGCAGATACACTGAGCTCAAATTTGGAGTTGGCCTTTTGGGTTTCAATTTCCTGAGTCTTCAGGCGGCTCTTCAGATCAGAGATTTCCGACTCAAATTTCTTACAGATGGCCTGTCCAAATTCCGGGTTACAGTTAAGGTGAGTATAATGCAATATTAAGTCCCAAGCACTTTGCAAGCAAAGGCACTTGGCACTTGGGGACTAATGTATGCTGAAAGGCTCTAGCTACAGTGCCGGTTCATGAAAGTAAGTCCCAAGCACTTCGCAGGCAAAGGTACTTGTTACTTGGGGGCTAATGTATAAACTTGACCAACATAAGGTAAGGATGCTGTCTAACCCGGCCCTTGAGTGTTATCAGGTAAGCCGGTTTTCTTACAGTGATTACTAAGCTGGTATTAAAGTCTACAACGTATTTCATCATAAGTAATAGACTTGGGGGCTGGCATGGTAAGGATAACTATGGAGTAAGCAAGAGAATCATACCTCAGATTTTTGCTGGATTTGCTTCACCATGTCGATTTCCAGGTCCCGGCTGTTGTGCACTTGATTAACATAGCCGGAGACAATATCTCCCATGCTCAAGTTAGCATAGTCAGTGATATCTAGCCTGGCCCTACGGCGTTCCAGCAGTTCTTCCTTGGGAGAGCATCTAGCTAACACTGTGGGTCTTCCTGGCTCGACAAACTCTGTCCGAGTGATTACAACGTCTGGATCATCGGCCGGTTGAGCTGGGTTGGGGATCTCCGGGTTATCAGAACTCTCCATGATTTGTTCTTCAGATGAAGCAGTGATGGGTTCAGGAGCTGAGGCAGACGGCGGCTCATGAGCAGAAGCCTCAGGTTCAGTCAAGACCGGCTCTTCGGCCGGTTTACCTTTCTTCGCCCTCTTGCTGGGCTTTACTTGTATACTGAAAATCAAATGGTTAGTGCAAGAACATGAGTAAGATAAGTACAAAAGAAGTTGGCTATCATTACCCGGGTGCGGTTTTGAAGGCCGGCAAGTTAGATTGCATGGAGTCGCCAGAGGAAGGTGAAGTCCCCTGATAGTTTGAATCAGAAGAATTGACTGGTTGACGAGTGACGCCCGCCAAAGGATGAAAAGGATATAAGTCGGAGATAACCTCGGTCCGGTGCTTCCTTGATGCTTCGGGTAAGCCGGAGGAGAGGTCTGCATCCTTGCTGGTCCGGGTCTGCCGCCGACTCTCATGAATCTGTCGCTTCAAAAGAAATTGAGGATCTTGATAAGCTAAAGGATGTGAAAATCTTACTTTCCGGGTTACTCTTCGGACTTTCAGTCTTGGCAAGGGCACCGAGTCGGAGGAAAGTATAGTTACCTCTTCAATCACCGGGTTATTCGCTCCGGTATCCTCCTGCGGATAATTAGTGTTAATAAGATGTTTAAAAAGAGTCTAAAAGAATCAAGGGCTATCTCTGACTCGGAGGTGTCTTCCAGGTGAAGCAGGTCCGAGGCCCTTAGCTTACTCCCTTTCTTGCGGAGGGCGGCTCTCCTGGCGGCTTTTTTAGCCTTCCTGGCTTTTTTAGCAGCTTCATGGTCATACCTGACCTTCTAGAACTTATCATTAGCCTGAAAAATACAACAAAGGTTTTTTGAAGTTAAGACGAAAATCGTTAAAATGGAAAGTAAGGTGTTCAGGTCAATAGCTGACCGCTGGGGCCGTGTTAGCCTTGCAGAAGGGGCTTAGACCTGTCCTCCCGCAGTCGGCTAAACTCTCGTTCAGAAGAGACTTGGTCATGTCATCGACGATGTCCTCAGGTAAGTCATTGGGGCTGTGCCGAAGAGGATCATCCTTCCGGCCCGTGTAATCACACATTAAGCCGGGGTGGCGGCTTAGAGGAATTACCCGCCAAGCAATCCAGACCCGGACCAGATCAACACCGTTCAGGCCGTTTCCCAGAAGAGCTTTGATTTTATTGATGGTGGGGATAAGCGGTTGACGCTCAGCTTGAGATAATTTGTCTGGCAGGGGGTGATTTGACTCCAGGCGCAGGGCGCGAAAGCCGGGCAAAGGGTTCTCATCAGCCGAAGAAGTATCTTGACAGTAGAACCATGTCTGGTTCCAATCCTTTGGGTGGCTTGGCGGCTCAGCATAAGGAAAAAGACAATCTCTCCGTCGTTGGATTGAGATTCCACCAAGTTCCAAGCTAGGCCCGTTGGCGCATTCATTCTGGCGGTTCAGGTAAAATAACTCCCTAAAAAGTAGTAAGCTGGGCTCTTCTCCAAGGTACACCTCACAGAACACTTGGAAGTTACAAATGTTCGACACGGAATTGGGTCCAATGTCTTGAGGGCACAGATCGAAAAATTGCAGAACATCTCTGAAAATTTTTGAGCCAGGAGGTGCAAAACCCCGGCTCATGTGATCAGCAAATATAACAACCTCTCTGTCTCTTGGTTGAGGTCTCTCTTCGGACGGGTCAGGAGCACGATAGGACAGGACCTCCTTTTTAGGCAGGTAACCCGTTTTCACGAAGTCATCTAAGGTGTTATTAGTAACATTGGATCTCACCCAGTTGCATGTAATGGGCGCCTTGGGAGCCTTGGGGGGCATTGTGAAAGGTGGAAGCCTATGAAAAAAGGAAATTTCCGGTTCAAATTTAAGCCGGAGGAAGATTTCAGTACAGTGTTCAAGATGGCGGCTTATGAAAGGGCCTAATGATGTATGACTAACTGTGTCAGGTTATCTAAGCCGCCACGAATATCTTAAGCAATTTAAGATATTTAACTCTACTGTGAGTAAGCCGGAAATTTCACAAAACAGGGTTTCTTTAAGCCGGCGATATAAGCCGCCACGGCTAACAGATGCAGTTTTTGTCTAAGTGTTGCACAAACAAGTTTCACAGATTACAGGGATTATTTTGGATCAAACGATCGTCTGGAAAGGAAAAATTTCTAGACCTAAAAAACTGGTACAGAGGAGTTCGTAAGCTCTAAATGAGGTCTTTTTTCAGGCAAAAGGGATCTACTAGCATAAAAATGGGTGAGAAACTACTACCGTAGGGAGTCTGTACCGTTTTCGGATCAAAAGGAGCCTCGGTGGAGGAACTGTGAAGAACTCGAGATGAAACTACGAAGAACAGGGAAGAACGACAGAACCCTAATGCGAATCTACTGTACAGGAGTAGCAAGGACTTACTGGTGTTGATGAGCCGCGGAGGTCGCCGCCGTTTCTCTGGACCAGTTCAGGGTGATGCAGCGGCCGAGGTTGAGGAAGACAAGGGGCGCGGCGGCTGCGGCGGAGCTCGAGGTCTGGGGCGTCAGAGGAGGAAGGCGATGGATCGAGAAGAGTGACGAAGGCTTATGGGCCGGGCCTATTTATAAGGGACGGCTAGTAAATGGGTGCGAGAAACGAGGAGGCTGAAGACATGATTACCTTGCCACAGAAATGCCTCGATTCTCGGGATGGTCATTAACATAAGATCCGTTGGGATATGACATAATAAAAATGAATTTGATGGAAGATGACGTCATGGCGGGTTACCAAGAATCCAGAAGATGACGTCACGACGGGTTATAACCTTCGCACAAGCAGAAGCCGGAAGATTTTCTTTTAAAGGTATTGAAGATTGACATGAACCGGTTCAAATCAATCCGGGGCCTAATGTTGAGGATATAACCATTGGAGTCACCCGCCCAGGAGGGGCCGGGTTACGTCATAATGATCATCACGTGAAGCCCAGTACCAAACTGGAGGATGGCGGTTCAGTAATGGGCTTAAGACCCGGAGGCGGCTTAAGGCCCGTAGTGATAAACCGTCGTTATGGCAAGACTTGTAGTGTAAGGCAAGAATAGTTAAGAGTCCGAGACGGATGCTGTTATAAGCCGGCTGGGACTCTGAGAGCCGCTAGGCGTCAACCTCTCTATATAAAGAGATGACCCGGCGGCGGTTCAGGACAGGCAACATCAGATCGATAGCCGGGCATAGCGGTTAAGCTCCCTGGTCATCGAAACCCTAAGTAATTCCACCTCAACTTTAAGGGGTCGAACCAGTATAATTCTCGTGTCCTTTGACCCGCTTAACCCCTTTAAGCTTCCTAGCTGCGATGGCTCCACGACTAAGTCCTTGCACGAGGACATCTGCCGTGACAATTCCACGACAGATACCGATGTTTTCCATAAATTTAGCACTAAATATGGACTTGACTCTGAGATAGTAGCTTCTTTTTGTGAATCTTTTGCTGCTCATGTTGACCTCCCTAAGGAGAAGTGGTTTAAATATCATCCTCCCATAGAAGTAAAAGTGGTTGAACCTATTAAAGTTGAAGAAAAGACTATCACTTATAATGATCCTATTGTTCCTACTGCTTATGTTGAGAAACCACCTTTCCCTGTTAGGATAAAGGATCATGCTAAACTTCAACTGTGGTTCGTAAAAGTAATATTAGAACTTATACACCTCCTGAGCAAGTTAAAGTGGAACCTAATATTGCTATTGTTAAAGATCTCTTGGCTGATAATATCGATGGGCATGTTATTTACTTCTGTGATGAGACTGCTAGAATTGCTAAACCTGGTGCTAAAGATAAACATAGACCTGTGGTACGCATGGCTGTTATTTCTGTTAAAATAGGAGATCATTGTTGTCATGGCTTATGCGATATGGGTGCTAGTGCTAGTGCAATACCTATTTCCTTATACAAAGAAATTATGCATGATATTGCACCCGCTGAGTTAGAAGATATTGATGTCACCATTAAACTTGCCAATAGAGATACTATTTCACCAATTGGGATTGTTAGAGATATTGAGGTCTTGTGTTGGAAAGCTAAATATCCTGCTGATTTCCTTGTTCTTGGTTGCCCACAAGATAGCTTTTGTCCCATTATATTTGGTAGACCCTTCTTGAATACTGTTAATGCTAAGATAGACTGCGAAAAGGATGTTGTTACTATTGGTTTGGATGATATGTCTCATGAGTTTAATTTTTCTAAATTTCGTAGACAACCCCGTGATGAGGAATTGCCTAGTAAAGATGAAATTATTGGTCTTGCTTCTATTGTCATGCCTCCTAGTGATCCTTTAGAACAATATTTGCTAGACCATGAAAATGATATGTTTATGAATGAAAGAAGGGAAATAGATGAAATATTCTTTAAACAGGGACCTATTATGAAACACAATTTACCTGTTGAAATCCAAGGGGATCCTCCTCCACCCAAGGGTGATCCCGTGTTTGAACTTAAACCATTACATGATACTCTTAAATATGCTTATATAGATGAAAAGAAGATATATCCTGTTATTATTAGTGCTAACCTTTCAGAGAAGGAGGAAGAAAAATTATTGAAAACTCTGAAGAAGCACCGTGCTGCTATTGGATATACTCTTGATGATCTTAAGGGCATTAGTTCCACTCTATGTCAACATAAAATAAATTTGGAGAAAGATGCCAAACCAGTTATTGATCATCAACGACGGTTAAATCCTAAGATGAAAGAAGTGGTAAGAAAGGAAATACTAAAGCTCCTTGAGGCAGGTATAATTTATCCCGTTGCTGATAGTTAGTGGGTAAGTCCTGTCCATTGTGTCCCTAAGAAGGGAGATATTACTGTCGATCCTAATGATAAAGATGAATTGATCCCGCAAAGAATTATTACAGGTTATAGGATGGTAATTGATTTCCGTAAATTAAATAAAGCTACTACAAAGGATCATTACCTCTTGCCTTTCATTGATCAAATGGTAGAAAGATTATCCAAACACACACATTTTTGCTTTCAAGATGGTTATTCTGGTTTCTCTCAAATACCTGTGTCAGCTGATGATCAAGCAAATACCACTTTTACTTGCCCTTTCGGTACTTTTGCTTATAGACGTATGCCTTTTGGTTTATGTAATGCACCTGCTACCTTTCAAATATGCACGATGGCTATATTTCCTGACTTTTGTGAAAAGATATGTGAGGTTTTCATGGACGATTTCTCCGTTTATGGATCCTCCTTTGATGATTGCTTGAGCAACCTTGATCGAGTTTTCCAGAGATGTGAAGAAACTAATCTTGTCTTGAATTGGGAGAAGTGCCACTTTATGGTTAATGAAGGCATTGTTTTGGGGCATAAAATTTCCGAAAGAGGTATTGAAGTTGATAAAGCTAAAGTTGATGCTATTGAAAAGATGTCGTGTCCCAAGGACATCAAAGGTATAAGAAGATTCCTTGGTCATGCCGGTTTTTATAGGAGGTTCATTAAGGACTTCTAAAAAATTTCTCAGCCTCTGACTAATCTCTTACAAAAAGATATACCTTTCAATTTTGATGATGATTGTGTAGAAGCATTTGAAATACTTAAGAAAGCATTAATCTCTGCACCTATTGTTCAGCCACCTGATTGGAATTTACCTTTTGAAATTATGTGTGATGCTAGCGATTATGCTGTAGGTGCTATTCTAGGGCAAAGGTTGATAAGAAATTAAATGTTATTCAATATGCTAGTAAAACTCTAGACAATGCCCAGAGAAATTATGCCATGACTGAAAAATAATTCCTAGCAGTTGTATTTGCTTGTGAATAGTTTAGACCTTATATTGTTGATTCTAAAGTAACTATTCACACTGATCATCCTGCTATTAAATATCTTATGGAAAAGAAATATGCTAAACCTAGACTTATTAGATGGGTTCTCTTGCTACAAGAATTTGATTCACATATTATTGATAGAAAGGGAGCTGAGAACCCCGTTCCAGACAACTTGTCTAGGTTAGAGAATGTTCTTGATGACCCACTACCTATTGATGATAGCTTTCCTGATGAACAATTAAATGTCATAAATGCTTCTCGTACTGCTCCATGGTATGCTGATTATGCTAATTACATTGTTGCTAAATTTATACCACCTAGTTTCACATACCAACAAAAGAAAAAGTTTTTCTATGATTTAAGACATTACTTCTGGGATGAACCACATCTTTATAAAGAAGGAGTAGATGGTGTTATTAGGCGTTGTGTACCTGAGCATGAACAGGAACAGATCCTACGCAAGTGTCACCCCGAGGCTTATGGAAGGCACCACGCTGGAGATAGAACTGCACATAAGGTATTGCAATCCGGTTTTTATTGGCCTACTCTCTTCAAGGATGCTCGTAAGTTTGTCTTATCTTGTGATGAATGTCAATGAATTGGTAACATTAGTACACGTCAAGAAATGCCTATGAATTATTCACTTGTTATTGGAGCATTTGATGTTTGGGGCTTTGATTACATGGGAACTTTTCCTTCCTCTAATAGGTATACATATATTTTAGTTGCTTTTGATTACGTTACTAAGTGGGTAGAAGCTATTCCAACTAGTAGTGCTGATCATAACACCTCTATTAAGATGCTTAAAGAAGTTATTTTTCCGAGGTTTGGAGTCCCTAGATATTTAATGGCTGATGGTGGCTCACATTTTATTCATGGTGCTTTTCGTAAAATGTTTGCGAAGTATGATGTTAATCATAGAATTGCATCTCCTTATCACCCACAGTCTAGTGGTCAAGTGGAATTGAGTAATAGAGAGCTCAAATTAACTTTGCAAAAGACTGTTAATAGATCTAGAAAGAATTGGTCCAAGAAACTTGATGATGCATTATGGGCCTATAGAACTGCATATAAAAATCATATGGGTATGTCTTCGTATAAAATGGTTTATGGAAAAGCATGTCATTTACCTCTCGAACTAGAACATAAGGCATATTGGGCTATTAAAGAGCTCAACTATGATTTCAAACTTGCCGGTGAAAAGAGGCTATTTGACATAAGCTCACTTGATGAATGGAGAACCCAGGCTTATGAGAATGCCAAGTTGTTTAAAGAAAAAGTTAAAAGATGGCATGACAAAAGGATACAAAAGCATGAGCTTAATGTAGGTGATTATGTATTGTTATACAACTCTCGTTTAAGATTTTTGCAGGGAAACTTCTCTCTAAATGGGAAGGTCCTTACGTTATCGAGGAGGTCTATCGTTCCAGTGCCATAAAAATCAACAACTTCGAAGGCACAAATCCGAAGGTGGTGAACGGTCAAAGAATTAAACATTATATCTCAGGTAATCCTATAAATGTTGAAACTTATGTTATTGAAACCGTAACTTCGGAGGAATACATAAGGGACACTTTCCAGAATGTTTCAGACTCCGAAAAGGAATAGGTACGTGGTACGGTAAGTAAACCGACTCCAAAACAGTTCTAATGGAAAATTTTCTCCGTTTTGGAATTTTTAGAAAAATAGGAAAATAAGAAGCAGTCCGGGAAGGACACGAGGCCTCCACGAGGGTGGAGGGCGTGCCCCCTGCCTCGTGGGCACCTCATCTGCTCTCCGGACTCCGTTTTCTTGCACGATACGTCTTTCGGTCGGTAAAAATTCATTATATAATCTCCCGAAGGTTTTGACCACCGTATCATGCAATTATCCTCTGTTCTTGTTTCGAGCTATTTTCTGTCAGAGTTGTCAAGGCCAGGCATCATGTCGTCCCCCTCCTCCAACAATGGTGACAACGATGCTTGGCTAATGAAGATAGAGCTGAAGAGGGAAGAACCCATGGAGATCAAAAAGGATGAAGGGATCAAGAAGGCCACGGAAGACCAAGCTCCGGCAGCAGAAGACATCCTTGAACTTGATCACAATCTTCTTACCCCAACTGATATCCTAGCTTTCAAGATGATTGAGTTAGCTCGTATACAAAACAAGTATCTCACACATGAAAATATTTTGTTGAAGGAGCATATCATCGCACTCAAGGGCATTATCCGCAAGTTGGAGGACCTCTTACGCTCGATGTGCGACTATCCATCATCACCTCCATCTTCTTCACCAGCAAAGGAGATATAAACATGGGTATGGGCACTCCCCTTGGCAACTGCCAAGCTTGGGGGAGGTGCCCCGGTATCGTATCACCATCACATTGTTGGGGAACGTAGTAATTTCCAAAAAAAATCCTACGCACACACAGGATCTGTTGGGGATCGTAGCAGAATTTTAAAATTTTCCTACGCATCACCAAGATCATCTATGGAGTATACTAGCAACGAGGGGAAAGGAGTGCATCTGCATACCCTTGTAGAACGCGAGCGGAAGCGTTCCAATGAACGAGGTTGATGGAGTCGTACTCGCCGTGATCCAAATCACCGATGACCGAGTGCCGAACGGACGGCACCTCCGTGTTCAACACACGTACGGAGCAGCGTCGTCTCCTCCTTCTTGATCCAGCAAGGGGGAAGGAGAGGTTGATGGAGATCCAGCAGCACAACGGCGTGGTGGTGGATGTAGCGGGATCTCGGCAGGGCTTCGCCGAGCTTCTGCGAGAGGGAGAGGTGTTGCAGGGGAGGAGGGAGGCGCCAAAGGCTATAGTATTGCTGCCCTCCCTCCCCCCCTTTATATAGGCCCCCTGGGAGGGGGCGCCGGCCAGGAACCCATCTGCATGGGGGGGCGGCGGCCAGGGGGAGACTTGCCCCCAAGGCAAGTGGGGCGCCCCCCCACCCTAGGGTTTCCAACCCTAGGCGCAGGGGGGAAGCCCATGGGGGGCGCCGCAGCCCACTAAGGGCTGGTTCCCTTCCCACTTCAGCCCATGGGGCCCTTCGGGATAGGTGGCCCCACCCGGTGGACCCCCGGGACCCTTCCGGTGGTCCCGGTACAATACCGATAACCCCCGAAACTTTCCCGGTGGCCGAAACTGGACTTCCTATATATAATTCTTCACCTCCGGACCATTCCGGAACTCCTCGTGACGTCCGGGATATCATCCGGGACTCCGAACAACTTTCGGGTTTCCGCATACTCATATCTCTACAACCCTAGCGTCACCGAACCTTAAGTGTGTAGACCCTACGGGTTCGGGAGACATGCAGACATGACCGAGACGCCTCTCCGGTCAATAACCAACAGCGGGATCTGGATACCCATGTTGGCTCCCACATGTTCCACGATGATCTCATCGGATAAACCACGATGTCGAGGATTCAATCAATCCTGTATACAATTCCCTTTGTCAATCGGTATGTTACTTGCCCGAGATTCGATCGTCGGTATCCCAATACCTTGTTCAATCTCGTTACCGGCAAGTCTCTTTACTCGTACCGCAATGCATGATCCCATGACTAACTCCTTAGTCACATTGAGCTCATTATGATGATGCATTACCGAGTGGGCCCAGAGATACCTCTTCGTCATACGGAGTGACAAATCCCAGTCTCGATCCGTGCCAACCCAACAGACACTTTCGGAGATACCCGTAGTGTACCTTTATAGTCACCCAGTTAGGTTGTGACGTTTGGCACACCCAAAGTACTCCTACGGTATCCGGGAGTTGCACGATCTCATGGTCTAAGGAGAAGATACTTGACATTGGAAAAGCTCTAGCAGACGAACTACACGATCTTTGAGCTATGCTTAGGATTGGGTCTTGTCCATCACATAATTCTCCTAATGATGTGATCCCGTTATCAATGACATCCAATGTCCATATTCAGGAAACCATGACTATCTGTTGATCAACGAGCTAGTCAACTAGAGGCTTACTAGGGACACGTTGTGGTCTATGTATTCACACATGTATTACGATTTCCGGATAACACAATTATAGCATGAACAATAGACAATTATCATGAACAAAGAAATATAATAATAACCATTTATTATTTCCTCTAGGGCATATTTCCAACAGTCTCCCACTTGCACTAGAGTCAATAATCTAGTTACATTGTGATGAATCAAACACCCATTGCGTCCTGGTGTTGATCATGTTTTGCTCTAGGGAGAGGTTTAGTCAACGGATCTGCTACATTCAGGTCCGTATGTACTTTACAAATATCTATGTCTCCATTTTGAACACTTTCACGAATGGAGTTGAAGCGACGCTTGATATGCCTGGTCTTCCTGTGAAACCTGGGCTCCTTGGCAAGGGCAATAGCTCCAGTGTTGTCACAGAAGAGAGTCATCGGGCCCGACGCATTGGGAATCACCCCTAGGTCGGTAATGAACTCCTTCGTCCAGACTGCTTCCAGTGCTGCCTCCGAGGCTGCCATGTACTCCGCTTCACATGTAGATCCCGCCACGACGCTTTGCTTGCAACTGCACCAGCTTACTGCTCCTCCATTCAAAATATACACATATCCGGTTTGTGACTTCGAGTCATCCAGATCTGTGTCGAAGCTAGCGTCGACGTAACCCTTTACGACGAGCTCTTCGTCACCTCCATAAACGAGAAACATATCCTTAGTCCTCTTCAGGTACTTCAGGATATTCTTGACCGCTGTCCAGTGTTCCATGCCGGGATTACTTTGGTACCTTCCTACCAAACTTACGGCAAGGTTTACATCCGCTCTGGTACACAGCATGGCATACATAATAGACCCTATGGCCGAGGCATAGGGGATGACACTCATCTTTTCTCTATCTTGTGCCGTGGTCGGGCATTGAGCCGTGCTCAATTGCACACCTTGCAATACAGGCAAGAACCCCTTCTTGGACTGATCCATATTGAACTTCTTCAATATCTTGTCAAGGTACGTACTCTGTGAAAGACCAATGAGGCGTCTTGATCTATCTCTATAGATCTTGATGCCTAATATATAAGCAGCTTCTCCAAGGTCCTTCATTGAAAAACACTTATTCAAATAGGCCTTTATACTTTCCAAGAATTCTATATCATTTCCCATCAATAGTATGTCATCCACATATAATATGAGAAATGCTACAGAGCTCCCACTCACTTTCTTGTAAACACATGCTTCTCCATAAGTCTGTGTAAACCCAAACGCTTTGATCATCTCATCAAAGCGAATGTTCCAACTCCGAGATGCTTGCACCAGCCCATAGATTGAGCGCTGGAGCTTGCATACTTTGTTAGCATTCTTAGGATCGACAAAACCTTCCAGCTGCATCATATACAATTCTTCCTTAAGGAAGCCATTAAGGAATGCCGTTTTGACATCCATCTGCCATATCTCATAATCATAGTATGCGGCAATTGCTAACATGATTCGGACGGACTTCAGCTTCGCTACGGGTGAGAAAGTCTCATCGTAGTCAACCCCTTGAACTTGTCGATAACCCTCAGCGACAAGTCGAGCCTTATAGATGGTCACATTACCATCCGCGTCTGTCTTCTTCTTAAAGATCCATTTATTTTCTATGGCTCGCCGATCATCGGGCAAGTCAGTCAAAGTCCATACTTCGTTTTCATACATGGATCCTATCTCGGATTTCATGGCTTCTAGCCATTTGTCGGAATTCGGGCCCGCCATCGCTTCTTCATAGTTCGAAGGTTCACCGTTGTCTAACAACATGATTTCCAGGACAGGGTTGCCATACCACTCTGGTGCGGAACGTGTCCTTGTGGACCTACGAAGTTCAGCAGTAACTTGATCCGAAGCTTCATGATCATCATCATTAACTTCCTCCCCAGTCGGTGTAGGCACCACAGGAACATCTTCCCACGCTGCACTACTTTCCGGTTCGGAAGGGGTGACTATCACCTCATTAAGTTCCACTTTCCTCCCACTCTCTTCTTTCGAGAGAAACTCTTTCCCCAGAAAGGACCCATTCTTGGCAACAAAGATCTTGCCTTCGGATCTGAGGTAGAAGGTATACCCAATGGTTTCCTTAGGGTATCCTATGAAGACGCATTTTTCCGATTTGGGTTCGAGCTTTTCAGGTTGAAGTTTCTTGACATAAGCATCGCATCCCCAAACTTTTAGAAACGAGAGCTTAGGTTTCTTCCCAAACCATAATTCATACGATGTCGTCTCAACGGATTTCGACGGAGCCCTATTTAAAGTGAATGCGGCAGTCTCTAAAGCATAGCCCAAAATGAGAGCGGTAGATCGCTAAGAGACATCATAGATCGCACCATATCCAATAGAGTGCGATTACGACGTTCGGACACACCATTTCGCTGAGGTGTTCCAGGCGGCGTGAGTTGTGAAACGATTCCACATTTCCTTAAGTGGGCACCAAATTCGTGACTTAAATATTCTCCACCACGATCTGATCGTAAGAATTTTATTTTCCTGTCACGTTGATTCTCAACCTCACTCTGAAATTCCTTGAACTTTTCAAAGGTTTCAGACTTGTGTTTCATTAGGTAGACATACCCATATCTACTTAAGTCATCAGTGAGAGTGAGAACATAACGATATCCTCCGCGAGCCTCAACACTCATTGGATTGCACACATCGGTATGTATGATTTCCAATAAGTTGGTTGCTCGCTCCATTGTTCCGGAGAACGGAGTCTTGGTCATCTTACCCATGAGGCATGGTTCGCACGTGTCAAATGATTCGTAATCAAGAGACTCCAAAAGTCCATCTGCATGGAGCTTCTTCATGCGCTTGACACCAATGTGACCAAGGCGGCAGTGCCACAAGTATGTGGGACTATCGTTATCAACTTTACATCTTTTGGTATTCACACTATGAATATGTGTAACATCACGTTCGAGATTCATCAAGAATAAACCATTGACCAGCGGGGCATGACCATAAAACATATCTCTCATATAAATAGAACAACCATTATTGTCGGATTTAAATGAGTAGCCATCTCAAATTAAACGAGATCCAGATACAATGTTCATGCTCAAAGCTGGCACTAAATAACAATTATTGAGGTTTAAAACTAATCCCGTAGGTAGATGCAGAGGTAGCGTGCCGACGACGATCACATCGACCTTGGAACCATTCCCGACGCGCATCGTCACCTCGTCCTTTGCCAGTCTCCGTTTATTCCGCAGTTCCTGTTTTGAGTTACAAATATGAGCAACCGCACCGGTATCAAATACCCAGGAGCTACTACGAGTACTGGTAAGGTACACATCAATTACATGTGTATCACATATACCTTTGGTCTTGCCGGCCTTCTTGTCCGCTAAGTATTTGGGGCAGTTCCGCTTCCAGTGACCACTTCCATTGCAATAAAAGCACTTAGTCTCAGGCTTGGGTCCATTCCTTGGCTTCTTCCCAGTAACTGGCTTACCGGGCGCGGCAACTCCCTTGCCGTCCTTCTTGAAGTTCTTCTTACCCTTGCCCTTCTTGAACTTAGTGGTTTTATTCACCATCAACACTTGATGTTCTTTTCTGATCTCCACCTCCGCTGATTTCAGCATTGAATATACCTCGGGAATGGTCTTTTCCATCCCATGCATATTGAAGTTCATCACAAAGCTCTTGTAGCTTGGTGGAAGCGACTGAAGGATTCTGTTAATGGTCGCGTCATCCGGGAGATTAACTCCTGGCTGAGACAAGCGGTTGTGCAACCCAGACATTCTGAGTATGTGCTCACTAACAGAACTATTTTCCTCCATTTTACAGCTGAAGAACTTGTCGGAGACTTCATATCTCTCGACCCGGGCATGAGCTTGGAAAACCATTTTCAGCTCTTCGAACATCTCGTATGCTCCATGTTTCTCAAAACGCTTTTGGAGACCCGGTTCTAAGCTGTAAAGCATGCCGCACTGAACGAGGGAGTAATCATCAGCACGTGATTGCCAAGCGTTCATAACGTCTTGGTTCTCTGGGATTGGTGCTTCACCTAGCGGTGCTTCTAGGAGATAATCTTTCTTGGCAGCTATGAGGATGATCCTCAGGTTCCGGACCCAGTCCGTATAGTTGCTTCCATCATCTTTCAGCTTGGTTTTCTCTAGGAACGCGTTGAAGTTGAGGACAACATGGGCCATTTGATCTACAAGACATATTGTAAAGATTTTAGACTAAGTTCATGATAATTAAGTTCATATAATCAAATTATTCAATGAACTCCCACTCAGATAGACATCCCTCTAGTCATCTAAGTGAAACATGATCCGAGTTAACTAGGCCGTGTCCGATCATCACGTGAGACGGACTAGTCAAGATCGGTGAACATCTCCATGTTGATCGTATCTTCTATACGACTCATGCTCGACCTTTCGGTCCTCCGTGTTCCGAGGCCATGTCTGTACATGCTAGGCTCGTCAAGTCAACCTAAGTGTATTGCGTGTGTTCCGAGGCCATGCCTGTACATGCTAGGCTCGTCAACACCCGTTGTATGCGAACGTTAGAATCTATCACACCCGATCATCACGTGGTGCTTCGAAACAAACAACCTTCGCAACGGTGCACAGTTAGGGGGGAACACTTACTTGAAATTATTATAATGGATCATCTTACTTACTACCGTCGTTCTAAGCAAATAAGATGCAAAACATGATAAACATCACATGCAATCAAATAGTGACATGATATGGCCAATATCATTTTGCTCCTTTGATCTCCATCTTCGGGGCACCATGATCATCTTCGTCACCGGCATGACACCATGATCTCCATCATCATGATCTCCATCATTGTGTCTTCATGAAGTTGTCACGCCAACGATTACTTCTACTTCTATGGCTAACGCGTTTAGCAATAAAGTAAAGTAATTTACATGGCGTTATTCAATGACACGCAGGTCATACAAAATAATAAAGACAACTCCTATGGCTCCTGCCGGTTGTCATACTCATCGACATGCAAGTCGTGATTCCTATTACAAGAATATGATCAATCTCATACATCACATATATCATTCATCACATCTTCTGGCCATATCACATCACTTAGCACATGCTGCAAAAACAAGTTAGACGTCCTCTAATTGTTGTTGCAAGTTTTTACGTGGCTTGTATAGGTTTCTAGCAAGAACGTTTATTACCTACGTAAAACCACAACGTGATATGCCAATTTCTATTTACCCTTCATAAGGACCCTTTTCATCGAATCCGTTCCGACTAAAGTGGGAGAGACAGACACCCGCTAGCCACCTTATGCAACTAGTGCATGTCAGTCGGTGGAACCTGTCTCACGTAAGCGTACGTGTAAGGTCGGTCCGGGCTGCTTCATCCCACAATACCGCCGAAACAAGATAAGACTAGTAGCGGCAAGAAGAATTGGCAACATCTACGCCCACAACTGCTTTGTGTTCTACTCGTGCATAGTAACTACGCATAGGCCTGGCTCATGATGCCACTGTTGGGGATCGTAGCAGAATTTTAAAATTTTCCTACGCATCACCAAGATCATCTATGGAGTATACTAGCAACGATGGGAAAGGAGTGCATCTACATACCCTTGTAGATCGCGAGCGGAAGCGTTCCAATGAACGAGGTTGATGGAGTCGTACTCGCCGTGATCCAAATCACCGATGACCGAGTGCCGAACGGACGGCACCTCCGCGTTCAACACACGTACGGAGCAGCGACGTCTCCTCCTTCTTGATCCAGCAAGGGGGAAGGAGAGGTTGATGGAGATCCAGTAGCACGACGGCGTGGTGGTGGATGTAGCGGGATCTCGGCAGGGCTTCGCCGAGCTTCTGCGAGAGGGAGAGGTGTTGCAGGGGAGGAGGGAGGCGCCAAAGGCTGTAGTATTGCTGCCCTCCCTCCCCATCCTTTATATAGGCCCCCTGGGAGGGGGGGCGCCGGCCAGGAACCCATCTGCATGGGGGGCGGCGGCCAGGGGGGAGACTTGCCCCCCAAGGCAAGTGGGCCCCCCCCCACCCTAGCGTTTCCAACCCTAGGCACAGGGGGGAGGCCCGTGGGGGGCGCCCCAGCCCACTAAGGGCTGGTTCCCTTCCCACTTGAGCCCATGGGGCCCTCCAGGATAGGTGGCCCCACCCGGTGGACCCCCGGGACCCTTCCGGTGGTCCCGGTACAATACCAATAACCCCCGAAACTTTCCCGGTGGCCGAAACTGGACTTCCTATATATAATTCTTCACCTCTTGACCATTCCGGAACTCCTCGTGACGTCCGGGATCTCATCCGGGACTCCGAACAACTTTCGGGTTTCCGCATACTCATATCTCTACAACCCTAGCGTCACCGAACCTTAAGTGTGTAGACCCTACGGATTCGGGAGACATGCAGACATGACCGAGACGCCTCTCCGGTCAATAACCAACAGCGGGATCTGGATACCCATGTTGGCTCCCACAGGTTCAACGATGATCTCATCGGATGAACCATGATGTCGAGGATTCAATCAATCCCGTATACAATTCCCTTTGTCAATCGGTATGTTACTTGCCCGAGATTCGATCGTCGGTATCCCAATACCTTGTTCAATCTCGTTACCGGCAAGTCTCTTTACTCGTACCGCAATGCATGATCCCGTGACTAACTCCTTAGTCACATTGAGCTCATTATGATGATGCATTACCGAGTGGGCCCAGAGATACCTCTCCGTCATACGGAGTGACAAATCCCAGTCTCGATCCGTGCCAACCCAACAGACACTTTCGGAGATACCCGTAGTGTACCTTTATAGTCACCCAGTTACGTTGTGACGTTTGGCACACCCAAAGTACTCCTACGGTATCCGGGAGTTGCACAATATCATGGTCTAAGGAGAAGATACTTGACATTGGAAAAGCTCTAGCAAACGAACTACACGATCTTTGAGCTATGCTTAGGATTGGGTCTTGGTCCATCACATCATTCTCCTAATGATGTGATCCCGTTATCAATGGCATCCAATGTCCATAGTCAGGAAACCATGACTATCTGTTGATCAACGAGCTAGTCAACTAGAGGCTTACTAGGGACACGTTGTGGTCTATGTATTCACACATGTATTACGATTTCCAGATAACACAATTATAGCATGAACAATAGACAATTATCATAAAAAAGAAATATAATAATAACCATTTATTATTGCCTCTAGGGCATATTTCCAACAGGATCATGGCGATGCATAGCAACGAGAGGGGAGAGTGTTGTCCATGTACCCTCATAGACCGAAAGCGGAAGCGTTAGCACAACACGGTTTATGTAGTCGTACGTCTTCATGATCCGACCGATCCAAGTACCGAACGTACTGCACCTCCGAGTTCAGCACACGTTCAGCTCGATGACGTCCCGCAAACTCCGATCCAGCAGAGCTTCACGGGAGGGTTCCGTCAGCACGACAGCGTGATGACGGTGATGATGTTGCTACCGACGCAGGGCTTCGCCTAAGCACCGCTATGATATGACAGAGGTGGAATATAGTGGAGGGGGGCACCGCGCACGGCTGGAATAGATCAACAGATCAACTTGTGTGTCTAGAGGTGCCCCCTGCCCCTGTATATAAAGGAGCAAGGGGGGAGTTGGCCGGCCAGGAGGAGGGCGCACCAAGGGGGAGTCCTACACCCACCGGGAGTAGTATTCCTCCTTTTCCTTGTTGGAGTAGGGGAGGGAAGGAAGGGAGAGAGGAGGAGAAGGAAAAAGGGGGGCGCCGCCCCCCCTCCTTGTCCAATTCGGACTAGAGAGGGAGGGGGTGCGCGGCCTGCCCTGGCCACCCCTCCTCTTCTCCTTTAAGGCCCACTAGGCCCAATTAACTCCCCGGGGAGTTCCAGTAACCCACCGGTACTCCGGTATATGTCCGAAACTCCCCGAAACCATTCCGGTGTCCGAACATAGTCGTCCAATATATCGATATTTACATCTCGGCCATTCCAAGACTCCTCGTCATGTCCGTGATCATATCCGGGACTCCGAACTACCTTCGGTACATCAAAACACAAAACTCATAATACCGATCGTCATCTTACTTTTAGCATGCGGACCCTACGGGTTCGAGAACTATGTAGACATGACCGGGACACGTATCCGGTCAATAACCAATAGCGGAACTTGGATGCTCATATTGGCTCGTACATATTCTACGAAGATCTTTATCGGTCAAACCGCATAACAACATACGTTGTTCCCTTTGTCATCGGTATGTTACTTGTCCGAGATTCGATCGTCGGTATCTCAATACCTAGTTCAATCTCGTTACCGGCAAGTCTCTTTACTCGTTCCGTAATACATCATCCCGCAACTAACTCATTATTTACAATGATTGCAAGGCTTATAGTGATGTGCATTACCGAGTGGGCCCAGAGATACCTCTCCGACAATCGGAGTGACAAATCCTAATCTCGAAATACGCCAACCCAACAAGTACCTTCGGAGACACCTGTAGAGCTCCTTTATAATCACCCAGTTAGGTTGTGACGTTTGGTAGCACACAAAGTGTTCCTCCGGTAAACGGGAGTTGCATAATCTCATAGTCATAGGAACATGTATAAGTCATGAAGAAAGCAATAGCAGTAAACTAAACGATCAAGTGCTAAGATAACGGAATGGGTCAAGTCAATCACATCATTATCTAATGATGTGATCTCGTTAATCAAATGACAACTCATGTCTATGGCTAGGAAACTTAACCATGTTTGATTCAACGAGCTAGTCACGTAGAGGCATACTAGTGACACATTGTTTTGTCTATGTATTCACACATGTATCAAGTTTTTGGTTAATACAATTCTAGCATGAATAGTAAACATTTATCATGAAATAAGGAAATAAATAATAACTTGATTATTTCCTCTAGGGCATATTTCCTTCAGTCTCCCACTTGCACTAGAGTCAATAATCTAGTTCACATCGCCTTGTGATTTAACATCAATAGTTCACATCTTTATGTGATTAACACCCATAGTTGACATCGATATGTGACCAACACCCAAAGGGTTTACTAGAGTCAGTAATCTAGTTCACATCGCTATGTGATTAACACCCAAAGAGTACTAAGGTGTGATCATGTTTTGCTTGTGAGATAATTTTAGTCAACGGGTCTGTCACATTCAGATCCGTAAGTATTTTGCAAAATTCTTATGTCTACAATGCTCTGCACGGAGCTACTCTAGCTAATAGCTCCCACTTTCAATATGTATCTAGATCGAGACTTAGAGTCATCCAGATCGGTGTCAAAGCTTGCATCGACATAGCTCTTTACGACAAACTCTTTATCACCTCCATAACCGAGAAATATTTCCTTATTCCACTAAGGATAATTTTGACCGCTGTCCAGTGATCTACTCCTAGATCACTATTGTACTCCCTTGCCAAACTCAGTGGTAGGGTATACAATAGATCTTGGTACACAGCATGGCATACTTTATAGAAGCTATGGCTGAGGCATAGGGGATGACTTTCATTCTCTTTCTATCTTCTGCCGTGGTCGGGCTTTGAGTCTTACTCAATTTCACACTTCGTAACACAGGCAAGAACTCTTTCTTTAACTGTTCCATTTTTTCGAGGAACCGGCAGGAGCACTGCCTTTTCATTTCAGACGAAAAAGAGGGTTTATGTACAAAGATGACAGGTTTTTCCGGGGAAACCTGACGAAACCCTTATAAGAACCGTTGTGGTATGCTAAGTGAACCAAATCACCCAATGCCAGTCGCCACTTGTGCCCTGCCAAAGGCGCAAGCCCGCATTCTTATGTCGTCGAGCACGATGGCCGCC
Organism: Triticum aestivum; assembly: GCF_018294505.1. Taxonomy (NCBI): domain Eukaryota; kingdom Viridiplantae; phylum Streptophyta; class Magnoliopsida; order Poales; family Poaceae; genus Triticum; species Triticum aestivum. Next base: position 519,756,566 of record NC_057802.1, read on the forward strand.
ACCTCCAGGTGAGTGAGGCGGGTGCCGATGAATATCCGGCGGTTGCGCTCCTTCTAGATATTCCTAATGGTGTAGAGGAAGTGACCGCTATGCCAGCGTCTTTCGTCCTTGGACAGGGGACAGATGAGCCGATCCCACCAGTCGGAGACTCCCATGGGAGGCGGAATTGTCATCATGTTCGTCGGCGCCTCCCCAGTCCATGCCTGAACATGCGACCAAACCACAATCGCAAATGGGCAGTCATTACAGAGGTGAGTTGCCGTCTCCGGTGCTCCCAGACACAGCGGGCATGTAGGATCGTGCGGCCATCCGCGAATAGCGAGCATGTCGGCTGTGAGGATCTTTCCATGGAGCACCAGCCAGGAAAAGAGCTTGCATTTGGGTTCTGCGTGTGCCTCCCAAATCTTCGTCGGCGAGAACCTGGGGAAGGAGCCAGAGAATTGGGCTGTATATGCCGAAGCGGCGGAGTAGATTCCATTTGTAGTCCAACGCCAGGAGATGGAGTCCTCCCTGCTCGTAGACAGTGTAACCTGGGAGGTCAGAGATGCTATCGAGATGAATTCCTGCAGGTGTATGGGAGACTGAAGGCGGGCGACTGGTCTGATCCAGTTATCCTCGTGCAGCTCCTTGGACACTGTTCTCTGCTTTCTTGTGGCGATTTTGTATAATCCGGGAGCCAGCATCCTAAGGGGACCCTTTCCGGTCCAGTCATCATGCCAGAACAGAGCTTTGTGGCCATTACCCAGCACGATGGAGGTCGAAGCTCTGAATAGCACCATATCTGAGTCGTCGCAGGGTAGGGCAGAGCCCACCCACTGACGGTCAGGGTCGGTCCACATTAGCCATGGCCAGCGTAAGCAGAGAGCCCGACCAAATCTCTCTAGGTCTGTGATTCCCAGCCCACCTAGGGCCTTTGGCCTGCACACCGTCTTCCAGTTTACCAGGGAGTGCCCTCCGGTCGCATTCTCGGAATTGTCGCCTTGCCATATGAAGTTGCGAGAGATCTTGCTAAGCCTATGGTTGGCCCACGCCGAAAGAGGGAGCGCAGTGAGGTGATGTGTGGCCATGGTGCATAGCACAGACTTTGCCAAGGAGACCCTTCCCGGCCTCGCAAGGTTCTTTCCCTTCCATCCCGGAAGCTTGCCCATTGCTTTCTCTATGAGAGGTTGCAGATGAACCCGCTTGAGCCTTGAGGTATGCAGGGGAAGGCCCAAGTACTTAGTTGGGAATGCAGCGATCTTCACAGGGAATCCCGATAAAATGTGGGCGAGGTCAATCTGCTGGCAGTGAATAGGGAACACCTCCGTCTTGGTCACGTTGGTAATGAGACCCGATGCCTCCCCAAAACAGGCAAGTATCCCCGCAATGGCGTCCAATTCTTCCTTCACAGGGTTGGCAAAGATGCCCGCGTCATCAGCGTAAAGTGAAATTCTGCAGGAAGCCGAACGAGTCTTCATCGGCTGCAAAATCCCGGCGTTGGAGGCAGCCCGGAGCATAAGCTGAAGTGGGTCAATTGCAAGGATGAAAAGCATGGGGGACATAGGGTCACCCTGACGCAGCCGCAAGCGTGAGCAAAAGGTGGGCCCGGGTTTCCATTTAGCAGAATCCACGAAGAAGATGATCCCAAGGACATGCAAATCCAGTCCTGCCAACGTTGACTGAAACCAAGTTGCTCGAGTACCTCCAGTAGGTAAGCCCAGCCGACAGAGTCGAAGACCTTTGAGATGTCCAGCTTGAGGAAGAGGCCAGGCATTGTCATGCGATGCAACTCCTTTACCAAGTTCTGCACATGTAGGAAGTTATCATGGATGCACCGTTTCTTCATGAAGGCGCTCTGGCTCTTGGAGACTAGCGTGGGGGCAGAGGGGCGAGCCGGTTTGCTAACAACTTTGAGAAAATCTTTGAGATGATGTGGATGAGGCTGATTGGGCGGTAGTCCCCAATCCTGGTGGCGTCTGCCTTCTTTGGCAGCAGAATTATGTTCGCCGAGTTGATCAGCCCGACGCAATCACCCCGTAGATCTGCCAGTTGTAGGATTGCGGCCACGACGTCGGTCTTGATAATCTCCCAGCAGGACTTGAAGAAGGCGCCAATGAACCCGTCCGGTCCTGGCACCTTGACCGAAGGCATAGAGAAAACTGCCTCCTTGATCTCTTCTTCATCGAACGGGGCGTCCAGCTGAGATAGGTCGTGGCGCTGCATACCGATGTTCTCCCAGGCCAGGCGTTTGGATCGCCGTGTCGGCCTTCCGAGGTGTCCTTGGAAGTGGTCGAGGAGGGCCCGCTCCTTGTCTTCAGTTGTAATTGCCAGCCCGACGTCGGTCCTGATTGTCTGAATAAATTCTTGCGCCTTCTTCCATTGGCTCGGGCATGGAAAAGCTTGGTGGTGGCATCCCCCAAACAGATCCAGTTAAGACGCGAGCGCTGTCTCATCTTGACCTTTTGGATGGCAAGAAGGCCAAGGTAGGAAGCCTTGAGTTGTCTCCTCAAAATCCTCTCAGGTTCTGACAGCGGCCGCCCTTCCTCGGCGACGTCCAGACGCCAGATGATCTCCTTTGCCACCGCAATCTGGGTGTTTAGAACACCAACCCTCTCTTTTTGCCATTTGCGCAAAGCCTTCGCGGTTCGGCACAACTTGATATGAATCGTACGGAGGGCATCCCGGGAAAGGACGAGCTTGTTCCACACGGCCGCGACCGCATCATGGAAGCCGGGGAGTCGCAGCCAGAACTCCTCAAACTTGAAGGATGGCTTCCTCGCATTGTCGACGCACCCCTGAAGGAATAGCGGGGCATGGTCGGAGCAGGTCGTTGAGATGGCCTGGAGATGCGCATTTGGGAAGAGCAAATCCCAGTCATCGGAGTGGAAAACGTGGTCAATCTTGGTCATGACCAGATTTGCTTGCTCGTTGGACCAGGTGAAGCGCCTCCCACACATACGTAGCTCTTTTAGCTGCATGAAGTCAAGGGCCCCGCGGAATTTCCCAATGAGACGATGATTGATGTTGGCGTTGCTCTTGTCCGCCGCTTTAGTGATCAGATTGAAATCCCCCAAAAGAAGCCACTGCCTTCCAGTTGTGGCAGAGAGAGCCCTCAACTCCTCAATGAAAGCCACCTTCTCTGACTCACCCTGAGGACCATAGACGCAAGTGATGGTCCAGGCAATGCGATCATTTAGCATGGAGACAGAGGCGGAGATGGTGCCCGGAGTAGCCTGGCAGTTTGACAGCGCGAAGAAGCGGTTCGACGCGGCCAAGATCATTCCTCCTCTAGTGCCGGATGCAGGCAAGACAAAGTAATTGGCGGTGAAGCAAGGGCCAAGCATCTCCCTGATGATGGAGTCATCAACTAGCTATAGCTTCATCTCTTGGAGACAGACGATAGAGGCATGGGAGTCGCGAACGATATCGCGAACGACGTCACGGCGAGCGCGCGAGTTAAGTCCACGGACGTTCTAGCTGATGATTTTTACGTCAGATTGCGCCATGTGGGAAACTTAAAAGTATCACGGTGGACTTCAGGAGGAGCCGAGGAAAAAGAATGAAACGGAATGAAGTGCAGCTAGCATACTTGAGCTTGGTGACACAATGTAGGGAAGATAGGCGACCTCCAGTCGCGATGATACATGGTTCTGGACGACTAAAACGAAGAGCAGGAAAGGAACGGTGATACATCATGCTCGCAGGAGAGGAGCCCAACAAGCAACGGCAACTAGGGAGCCTACACATCAGCGACCTGGGCAACAGCGTTTGCAACCTCCTGGGCGGCCTTCTTCTTCTTCTTCTGCGCCTTCTTCTGGGTGATATCCTTGGCGTGCGCTACCAGTCCGGCAATAGCCTGGACCACGGGGGCCGCGAGCGGGCTGCTGAACAAGTCGAGGTAGGCCTGCTTAGCCTTGTCGTCGTATCCAACAGACGGGTCCAGTACACCACAGACCTTGGCAATGAGCTCCTGGACCACCTTTGTAGCAACCCCGGGCGGGGCTTTTGCCTTCTTCTTGTCGAGCCGGGCGCTACAACGAGCGAGCACGACCGGCACGCCCCCCTTGCCCCTACGGGTGGCCGGAGTAGACAGCAACGGGGCGGGTGGCTCCCCGGCGACGCTGGCGAGGTATGTACTCATTGAAAAAACTTATCAAGCGTCTTCATCTATTTCTATAGATCTTGATGCTCAATATGTAAGCAGCTTCACCGAGGTCTTTCTTTGAAAAACTCCTTTCAAATACTCCTTTATGCTTTCCAGAAAATTCTACATTATTTTCGATCAACAATATGTCATTCACATATACTTTATCAGAAATGCTGTAGTGCTCCCACTCACTTTCTTGTAAATACAGGCTTCACCGCAAGTCTGTATAAAACTATATGGTTTGATCAACTCATCAAAGCATATATTCCAACTCCGAGTTGCTTGCACCAATCCATATATGAATCGCTGGAGCTTTACACATTATGTTAGCACCTTTAGGATCGACAAAACCTTCTGGTTGCATCATATACAACTCTTCTTTAAGAAATCCATTAAGGAATGTAGTTTTGACATCCATTTGCCAGATTTCATAAAATGTGGCAATTTGCTAACATGATTCGGACAGACTCAAGCATCGCTACGAGTGAGAAAATCTCATCGTAGTCAACACCTTGAACTTTGTCAAAACCTTTTTCGACAAGTCTAGCTTTGTAGATAGTAACACTACTATCAGTGTCCGTCTTCCTCTTGAAGATCCATTTATTTTCTATGGCTTGCCGATCATCGGGCAAGTCAACCAAAGTCCACACTTTGTTCTTATACATGGATCCCATCTCAGATTTCATGGCCTCAAGACATTTCGCGGAATCTGGGCTCATCATCGCTTCCTCATAGTTTGTAGGTTCGTCATGGTCAAGTAACATGACCTCCAGAACAGGATTACCGTACCACTCTGGTGCGGATCTCACTCTGGTTGACCTATGAGTAGGGCTGGACCAAAAGCTCATAGCTCGCGAGCTTAATGAGCGCTCGAAAGTTCGGCTCGTTAAGCTCGTAGCTTGCTTCTTAATGAACAGAGCCAATCATTGACTTTATCTCGTTAAGCTTAACGAGCTCAACCAGCGAGCTAACGAGTTTCACGAGTAGCTCGTTAAGCTCGTTAGTAACAACACAATACATATTTTCATCTTACGTGACAAACTTTTTGTAGCACCTCACCCCGTTTATTTAATCTAATCGATATATGAGGCAACAAACTACTTCATTTCTTTTTGTAGTCACCATATTTCATCTTGAAAACCATACCTACACATTCATCATGTATATCGTAACACATTATAATCTGTCAACGAGCGCTCGTGAGCGCTCACGAGCTTAACGAGCTTCAAACGAGCCAAGCCGAGCAGGGTTTTCTGCTCGTTAATATTAACGAGCTTAACGAGCCGAGCCTTAACGAGCACGAGCTTAACGAGTACGAGCTTAACGAGCCGAGCTACTTGTTAGTCCACCCCTACCTACGAGGTTCGGTAGTAACTTGATCTGAAGTTATATGATCATCATCATTAGCTTCCTCACTAATTGGTCTAGGAGTCATAGGAACAGATTTCTGTGATGAACTACTTTCCAATAAGGGAGCAGGTACAGTTACGTCATCAAGTTCTACTTTCCTCCCACTCACTTCTTTCGAGAGAAACTTCTTCTCTAGTAAGGATCCATTCTTAGCACCGAATGTCTTGCCTTCAGATCTGTGATAGAAGGTGTACCCAACTGTCTCTTTTGGGTATCCTATGAAGACACATTTCTCCGATTTTGGGTTTGAGCTTATCAAGATGAAACTTTTTCACATAAGCATCGCAACCCTAAACTTTAAGAAACGACAACTTTTGTTTCTTGCCAAACCACAGTTCATATCGTGTCGTCTCGACGGATTTAGATGGCGCCCTATTTAACGTGAATGCAGCTGTCTCTAATGCATAGCCCCAAAACGATAGTGGTAAATCGGTAAGAGACATCATAGATTGCACCATATCAAATATAGTACGGTTCCGATGTTCGGACACACCATTACGCTGTGGTGTTCCAGATGGAGTGAGTTGCGAAACTATTCTGCATCGTTTCAAATGAAGACCAAACTCGTAACTCAAATATTCTCCTCCATGATCAGATCGTAGAAACTTTATTTTCTTGTTACGATGATTTTCCACTTCACTATGAAATTCTTTGAACTTTTCAAATGTTTTAGACTTATGTTTCATCAAGTAGATATACCCATATCTACTCAAATCATCCGTGAAGGTCAGAAAATAATGATACCCGCCGCGAGCCTCAACACTCATCGGACCGTATACATCAGTATGTATTATTTCCAACAAGTCAGTTGCTCGCTCCATTGTTCCACAAATAAGGTGCACTATCATTATTAACTTTGCATCTTTTGGCTTCAATATTATGAATATGTGTATCACTACGATCGAGATCCAACAAATTATTTTCATTGGGTGTATGACGATCGAAGGTTTTATTCATGTAAACAGAATAACAATTATTCTCTGATTTTAAATGAATAAACGTATTGCAATAAACATGATCAAATCATATTCATGCTTAACGCAAATACCAAATAACATTTATTTAGGCTCAACACTAATCCCGAAAGTATAGGTAGTGTGCGATGATGATCATATCAATCTTGGAACCACTTCCAACACACATCGTCACTTCACCCTTAACTAGTCTCTGTTTGTTCTGCAACTCCCGTTTCGAGTTACTTCTCTTTACAACTGAACCAGTATCAAATACCGAGGGGTTTCTATAAACACTAGTAAAGTACACATCAATAACATGTATATCAAATATAGCTTGTTCACTTTGCCATCCTTCTTATTCGCCAAATACTTGGGGTAGTTCTGCTTCCAGTGACAAGTCCCTTTGTAGTAGAAGCACTTAGTCTCAGGCTTAGGTCCAGACTTGGGCTTCTTCACTTGAGCAACTTGCTTGCCGTTCTTCTTGAAGTTCCCCTTCTTCCCTTTGCCCTTTTTCTTGAAACTAGTGGTCTTGTCAACCATCAACACTTGATGTTTTTCTTGATTTCTACCTTCGCCGATTTTAGCATCGCGAAGAGCTTGGGTATTGTTTTCGTCATCCCTTGCATATTACAGTTCATCACGAAGTTCTAGTAACTTGGTGATAGTGACTACAGAACTTTGTCAATTACTATCTTATCTGGAAGATTAACTCCCACTTGATTCAAGCAATTGTAGTACTCAGACATTCTGAACACATGCTCACTAGCTGAGCAATTCTCCTCCATCTTGTAGGCAAAGTACTGTCAGAGGACTCATACCTCTCGACACGGGCATGAGTATGAAATACTAATTTCAACTCTTGGAACATCTCATATGATCCGTGGCGTTTCAAAAAACGTCTTTGAAGCCGCAATTCTAAGCCGTAAAGCATGGTGCACTAAACTATCAAGTAGTCATCATATCGAGCTTGCCAAACGTTCATAACGTCTGCAGTTGCTCCTGCAATCGGTCTATCACCTAGTGGTGCATCAAGGACATAATTCTTCTGTGCAGCAATGAGGATAATCCTCAGATCACGGATCCAATCCGTATCATTGCTACTAACATCTTTCAACTTAGTTTTCTCTAGGAACATATCAAAAATAAACAGGGGAGCTAAACGCGAGCTATTGATCTACAACATAGATATGCTAATGTTGGGGAACATAGTAATTTCACAAAAATTCCTACGCACACGCAAGATCATGGTGATGCATAGCAATGAGAGGGGAGAGTGTTGTCCACATACCCTCGTAGACCGAAAGCGGAAGCGTTAGCACAACGCGGTTGATGTAGTCGTACGTCTTCACGATCCGACCGATCAAGTACCGAACGCACGGAACCTCCGAGTTCAGCACACGTTCAGCCCGATGACGTCCCTCGAACTCCGATCCAGCCGAGTGTTGAGGGAGAGTTTGTCAGCACGACGGCGTGGTGACGATGATGATGTTCTACCGACGCAGGGCTTCGCATAAGCACCGCTACAGTATTATCGAGGTGGACTATGGTGGAGGGGGCACCGCACACGGCTAAAAGATCAAATGATCAATTGTTGTGTCTAGGGTGCCCCTGCCCCCGTATATAAAGGAGCAAGGGGGGAGGTGCGGCCAGCCAGGAGGAGTCCTACTCCCACCGGGAGTAGGACTCCCTCCCTTCCTTGTTGGACTAGGAGAGGAGAGGGAAGGAGAGAGGGGGAAAGGAAAGGGGGGCGCCGCCCCCCTTCCTTGTCCAATTCGGACTTGGGGGGAGGGGCGCGCGGCTGCACCTTGGCCACCTCTCCTCTTCCACCAATTGGGCCCATGAGGCCCAATAGCCTCCGGGGGGGTTACGCTAACACCCGGTACTCCGGTATATATCCGATAACCCCCGGAACCATTCCGGTGTCCGAATATAGTCATCCAATATATTAATCTTCATGTCTCGACCATTTCAAGACTCCTCGTCATGTCCGTGATCACATCCGGGACTCCGAACAACCTTCGGTACATCAAAACATATAAACTCATCATATAACTGTCATCGAAACGTTAAGCGTGCGGACCCTATGGGTTCGAGAACTATGTAGACATGACCGAGACACGTCTCCGGTCAATAACCAATAGCGGAACCTGGATGCTCATATTGGCTCCCACATATTCTACGAAGATCTTTATCGGTCAAAGCGCATAACAACATACGTTGTTCCCTTTGTCATCGGTATGTTACTTGCCTGAGATTCGATCGTCAGTATCTCAATACCTAGTTCAATCTCGTTACTGGCAAGTCTCTTTACTCGTTCCGTAATACATCATCCCGCAACTAACTCATTAGTTACAATGCTTGCAAGGCTTATAGTGATGTGCATTACTGAGTGGGCCCAGAGATACCTCTCCGACAATCGGAGTGACAAATCCTAATCTCGAAATATGCCAACCTAACAAGTACCTTCGGAGACACCTGTAGAGCACCTTTATAATCACCCAGTTACGTTGTGACGTTTGGTAGCACACAAAGTGTTCCTCCGGTAAACGGGAGTTGCATAATCTCATAGTATAGGAACATGTATAAGTCATGAAGAAAGCAATGGCAGAATACTAAATGATCAAGTGCTAAGCTAACGGAATGGGTCAAGGCAATCACATCATTCTCCTAATGATGTGATCCCATCAAATGACAACTCATGTCTATGGCTAGGAAACATAACCATCTTTGATCAATGAGCTAGTCAAATAGAGGCATACTAGTGACACTCTGTTTGTCTATGTATTCACACAAGTATTATGTTTCGGGTTAATACAATTCTAGCATGAATAATAAACATTTATCATGAAATAAGGAAATAAATAATAACTTTATTATTGCCTCTAGGGCATATTTCCTTCAGTCTCCCACTTGCACTAGAGTCAATAATCTCGATCACATCGCCATGTGATTTAACATCAATAGTTCACATCACCATGTGATTAACACCCATAGTTCACATCGTCATGTGACCAACACCCAAAGGGTTTACTAGAGTCAATAATCTAGTTCACATCGCTATGTGATTAACACCCAGAGAGTACTAAGGTGTGATCATGTTTTGCTTGTGAGAGAAGTTTAGTCAACGGGTCTGCCATATTCAGATCCGTATGCATTTTGCAAATTTCTATGTCTACAATGCTCTGCACGTAGCTACTTTAGCTAATTGCTCCCACTTTCAATATGTATCCAGATGAAGACTTAGTGTCATCTGGATCGGTGCCAAAACTTGTATCGACGTAACCCTTTTACGACGAACCTTTTGTCACCTCCATAATCGAGAAACATATCCTTATTCCACTAAGGATAATTTTGACCATTGTCCAGTGATCTACTCCTAGATCACTATTGTACTCCCTTGCCAAAATCAGTGCAGGGTATACAATAGATCTGGTACATAGCATGGCATACTTTATAGAACCTATGGCTGAGGCATAGGGAATGACTTTCATTCTCTTTCTATCTTCTGTTGTGGTCGGGCTTTGAGTCTTACTCAATTTCACACCTTGTAACACAGGCAAGAACTCTTTCTCTGACTGTTCCATTTTGAACTATTTCAAAATCTTGTCAAGGTATGTACTCATTGAAAAAAAACTTATCAAGTGTCTTGATCTATCTATATAGATCTTGATGCTCAATATGTAAGCAACTTCACCGAGGTTTTGCTTTGAAAAACTCCTTTCAAACACTCCTTTATGCTTTGCAGAATAATTCTACATTATTTCTGATCAACAATATGTCATTCACATATACTTATCAGAAATGTTGTAGTGCTCCCACTCACTTTCCTGTAAATACACGCTTCACCGCAAGTCTGTATAAAACTATATGCTTTGATCAACTCATCAAAGCGTATATTCCAACTCCGAGATGTTTGCACCAGTCCATAGATAGATCGCTGGAGCTTGCACATTTTGTTAGCACCTTTAGGATCGACAAAACCTTCTGGTTGCATCATATACAACTCTTCTTTAAGAAATCCATTAAGGAACGTAGTTTTGACATCCATTTGCCAGATTTGATAAAATTTGGCATTTTGCTAACATGATTCGGACAGACTCAAGCATCGCTACGACTGAGAAAATCTCATCGTAGTCAACACCTTGAACTTTGTCAAAAACCTTTTTTGACAAGTCTAGCTTTGTAGATAGTAATACTACTATCAGCGTCCGTCTTCCTCTTGAAGATCCATTTATTTTCTATGGCTTACCGATCATCGGGCAAGTCAACCAAAGTCCACACTTTGTGCTCATACATGGATCCCATCTCAGATTTCATGGCCTCAAGCCATTTCGCGGAATCTGGGCTCACCATCGCTTCTTCATAGTTCGTAGGTTCGTCATGGTCTAGTAACATAACCTCCAGAACAGGATTTCCATACCACTCTGGTGCGGATCTTACTCTGGTTTACCTATGAGGTTCGGTAGTAACTTGATCTGAAGTTACATGATCATCATCATTAGCTTCCTCACTAGTTGGTGTAGTAGTCACAGGAACAGTTTTCTGTGATGAACTATTTTCCAATAAGGGAGCAGGTACAGTTACCTCATCAAGTTCTACTTTCCTCCCACTCACTTCTTTTGAGAGAAACTCCTTCTCTAGAAAGGATCCATTCTTAGCAATGAATATCTTGCCTTCGGATCTGTGATAGAAGCTGTACCCCACTGTCTCCTTTGGGTATCCTATGAAGACACATTTCTCCGATTTGGGTTTTAGCTTATCAGGATGAAACTTTTTCTTATAAGCATCGCAACCCCAAACTTTAAGAAACGACAACTTTGGTTTCTTGCCAATCCACAGTTCATACGGTGTCGTCTCAACGGATTTAGATGGTGCCCTTTTTAACGTGAATGCAGCTGTCTCTAATGCATAACCCCAAAACTATAGTGGTGAATCAGTAAGAAACATCATAGATTGCACTATATCCAATAAAGTACGGTTATGACGTTCGGACACACCAGTACGCGGTGGTGCTCCAGATGGCGTGAGTTGCGAATCTATTCCGCATTGTTTCAAATGAAGACCAAACTCGTAACTCAAATATTCTCCTCCACGATCAGATCGTAGAAACTTTATTTTCTTGTTACGATGATTTTCCACTTCACTCTGAAATTATATGAACTTTTCAAATGTTTCAGACTTTATGTTTCACCAAGTAGATGTACCCATATCTGCTCAAAACATCTGTGAAGGTCTGAAAAATAACGATACCTGTCGCGAGCCTCAATATTCATTGGACCACATACATCAGTATGTATGATTTCAACAAATCTGTTGCTCGCTCCATTGTTCCGGAGAACGGAGTCTTAGTCATCTTGCCCATGAGGCATGGTTCGCAAGCATCAAGTGATTCATAATCAAGTGATTCCAAAAACCCATCAGCATGGAGTTTCTTCATGCGCTTTACACCAATATGACCTAAACGGTAGTGCCACAAATAAATTGCACTATCATTATTAACTTTGCATCTTTTGGCTTGAATATTATGAATATGTGTATCACTACGATTGAGATCCAACAAACCATTTTCGTTGGTGTGTATGACCATAGAAGGTTTTATTCATGTAAACAGAACAACAATTGTTCTCTAACTTAAATGAATAACCGTATTGCAATAAACATGATCAAATCATATTCATGCTCAATGCAAACACGAAATAACACTTATTTAGGTTCAACACAAATCCCGAAAGTATAGGCAGTGTGCGATGATGATCATATCAATCTTGGAACCACTTCCAACACACATCGTCACTTCACCCTTAACTAGTCTCTGTTTATTCTGCAACTCCCATTTCAAGTTACTAATCTTAGCAACTGAACCAGTATCAAATACTGAGGGGTTGCTATAAACACTAGTAAAGTACACATCAATAACATGTATATCAAATATACCTTTGTTCACTTTGCCATCCTTCTTATCCGCCAAATACTTGGGGCAGTTCTGCTTCCAGTGACCAGTCCCTTTGCAGTAGAAGCACTTAGTCTGAGGCTTAGGTACAGACTTGGGCTTTTTCACTTGAGCAGCAACTTGCTTGCCGTTCTTCTTTGAAGATCCCTTTCTTCCCTTTGCCCTTTTCTTGAAACTAGTGGTCTTTTCAACCATCAACACTTGATGCTTTTCTTGATTTCTACCTTCGTCGATTTCAGCATCACGAAGAGCTTGGGAATCATTTCCGTTATCCCTTGCATATTATAGTTCATCACGAAGTTCTAGTAACTTGGTGATAGTGACTAGAAAACTCTGTCAATCACTATCTTATCTGGAAGATTAACTCCCACTTGATTCAAGTGATTGTAGTACTCAGACATTCTGAGCACGTGCTCACTAGCTGAGCAATTCTCCTCCATCTTGTAGGCAAAGTACTGTCAAAGGTCAAATACCTCTCGACACGGGCATGAGTATGAAATACCAATTTCAACTCTTGGAACATCTTATATGCTCCGTGGCGTTTCAAAACATTTTTGAAGTCACGGTTCTAAGCCGTAAAGCATGGTGCACTTAACTATCAAGTAGTCATCATACCGAGCTTTTGTCATAACGTTCATAATGTCTCTATCTGCTCCTGCAATAGGTCTGTCACCTAGCGGTGCATCAAGGACATAATTCTTCTCTGCAGCAATGAGGATAATCCTCAGATCACGGATCCAATCCGCATCCTTGGTACTAACATCTTTCAACTTAGTTTTCTCTAGGAACATATAAAAATTAAACGGGGAGCAACATCGCGAGCTATTGATCTACAACATAGATATGCTAATACTACCAGGACTAAGTTCATGATAAATTAAAGTTCACTTAATCCTATTACTTAAGAACTCCCACTTAGATAGACATCCCTCTAATCCTCTAAGTGATCTCGTGATCCAAATCAACTAAACCATGTCCGATCATCACGTGAGATGGAGTAGTTTCAATGGTGAACATCACTATGTTGATCATATCTACTACATGATTCACGCTCGACCTTTCGGTCTCCGTGTTCCGAGGCCATATCTGTTATATGCTAGGCTCGTCAAGTTTAACCTGAGTATTCCGCGTGTGCAACTGTTTTGCACCCGTTGTATTTGAACGTAGAGCCTATCACACCCGTTCATCATTTGATGTCTCAGCACGAAGAACTTTCGCAACGGTGCATACTCAGGGAGAAAACTTATACCTTGATAATTTAGTGAGAGATCATCTTATAATGCTACCGTCGATCTAAGCAAGATAAGATGCATAAACGATAAACATCACATGCAATCAATATAAGTGATATGATATGGCCATCATCATCTTGTGCTTGTGATCTCCATCTCTGAAGCACCGTCATGATCACCATCGTCACCGGCGTGACACCTTGATCTCCATCGTAGCATCGTTGTCATCTCGCCAACTATTGCTTCTACGACTATCGCTACCGCTTAGTGATAAAGTAAAGCAATTACAGGGCGATGGCATTGCATACAATAAAGCGGCAACCATATGGCTCCTGCCAGTTGCCGATAACTCGGTTACAAAACATGATCATCTCATACAATAAAATATAGTATCATGCCTTGACCATATCACATCACAACATGCCCTGCAAAAACAAGTTAGACGTCCTCTACTTTGTTGTTGCAAGTTTTACGTGGCTGCTACGGGCTGAGCAAGAACCGTTCTTACCTACGCATCAAAACCACAACGATAGTTTGTCAAGTTGGTGATGTTTTAACCTTCGCAAGGACCGGGCGTAGCCACACTCAGTTCAACTAAAGTTGGAGAAACTGACACCCGCTAGTCACCTGTGTGCATAGCACGGCGGTAAAACCAGTCTCGCGTAAGCATACGCATAATGTCGGTCCGGGCCGCTTCATCCAACAATACCGCCGAACCAAAGTGTGACATGCTGGTAAGCAGTATGACTTATATCACCCACAAATCACTTGTGTTCTACTCGTGCATATGACATCTACGCATAAAACCTGGCTCGGATGCCACTGTTGGGCAACGTAGTAATTTCAAAAAAATTCCTATGCACACGCAGGATCATGGTGATGCATGGCAATGAGAGGGGAGAGTGTTGTCCACGTACCATCGTAGACCGAAAGCGGAAGTGTTAGCACAACGCGGTTGATGTAGTCATACGTCTTCACGATCCGACTGATCCAAGTACCGAACGTACGGCACCTCTGAGTTCAGCACACGTTCAGCTCGATGACGTCCCGGGAACTCCGATCCAGCAGAGCTTCATGGGAGAGTTCCATCAGCACGACGGCGTGATGACGGTGATGATGTTGCTACCAACGCAGGGCTTCTCCTAAGCACCACTACGATATGACTGAGGTGGAATATGGTGGAGGGGGGCACCGCACACGGCTGGAATAGATCAACAGATCAACTTGTTTGTCTAAAGGTGCCCCCTGCCCCCGTATATAAAGGAGCAAGGGGGGTGGCGGCGGGCCAGGAGGAGGGCGCGCCAAGGGGGGAGTCCTACTCCCACCAGGAGTAGGATTCCTCCTTTTCCTTGTTGGAGTAGGAGAGGGAAGGAAGGGAGAGAGGAGGAGAAGGAAAAAGGGGGGCGCCGCCCCCCCCCCTCCTTGTCCAATTCGGACTAGAGGGGGAGAGGGCGCGCGGCCTGCCATGGCTGCCCCTCCTCTTCTCCTCTAAGGCCCACTAGGCCCAATTAACTCTCAGGGGGTTCCGGTAACCCCCCGATACTCCGGTATATGTCCAAAACTCCCCGAAACCATTCTGGTGTCCGAACATAGTCGTCCAATATATCGATCTTTATGTCTCGACCATTTCGAGACTCCTCGTCATGTCCGTGATCATATTCAGGAGTCCGAACTACATTCGGTACATCAAAACACAAAACTCATAATACCAATCGTCATCTTACTTTAAGCGTGCGGACCCTACGGGTTCGCGAACTATGTAGACATGACCGAGACACGTCTCCGGCCAATAACCAATAGCGGAACCTGGATGCTCATATTGGCTCCTACATATTCTACGAAGATCTTTATCGGTCAAACCACATAACAACATACGTTGTTCCCTTTGTCATCGGTATGTTACTTGCCCGAGATTCGATCGTCGGTATCTCGATACCTAGTTCAATCTCGTTACCGGCAAGTCTCTTTACTCATTCCGTAATACATCATCCCGCAACTAACTCATTAGTTACAATGCTTGCAAGGCTTATAGTGATGTGCATTACCGAGTGGGCCCAGAGATACCTCTCCGACAATCGGAGTGACAAATCCTAACCTCAAAATACGCCAACCCAACAAGTACCTTCAGAGACACCTGTAGAGCTCCTTTATAATCACCCAGTTATGATGTGACGTTTGGTAGCACACAAAGTGTTCCTCCGGTAAACGGGAGTTGCATAATCTCATAGTCATAGGAACATGTATAAGTCATGAAGAAAGCAATAGCAGTAAACTAAACGATCAAGTGCTAAGCTAACGGAATGGGTCAAGTCAATCACATCATTCTCTAATGATGTGATCCCGTTAATCAAATGACAACTCATGTCTATGGCTAGGAAACTTAACCATCTTTGATTCAACGAGCTAGTCATGTAGAGGCATATTAGTGACACATTGTTTTGTCTATGTATTCACACATGTATCAAGTTTCCGGTTAATACAATTATAGCATGAATAATAAACATTTATCATGAAATAAGGAAATAAATAATAACTTTATTATTGCCTCTAGGCCATATTTCCTTCACACATCTCTATCTTTACCGTTTTCTTAGTTCGATCCTTTTAGTAATATCTTGATCTAGTAGAATAAAGTTTTTAGTATGATCTAGTTTTGAGTTTTGCCTTATGATCCCTCTATGTAATCGAGTACGTGAGCTATATAATAAAGATTAGTGTTGAGTCAAGGGCTTGATTATTTTGCCATGATTTTGAGGGAATAAAAGAAAAAGAAATAAAAAGAAATAAAAAGAGATCATATTGATCTTATGAAGAGTAATGACTTCACATATAAAGAGTATGATGATTAAAAGTTGTTGAGAGTTGACAAACATAGTTTTGGTCATCATTGCAATTAATAGGAAGTAATAAGGAAAGAGAAGTTTTCACATATAAATATACTATCTTGGACATCTTTTATGATTGTGAGCACTCATTAAAATATGACATGCTAAAGAGTTGATGTTGGACAAGGAAGACAACGTAATGGGTTATGTTTTCTTATATCTGAGATAAAGTATATTGTCATGGATCATCCAACATGTTGAGCTTGCCTTTCTCCCTTATGCTAGCCAAATTCTTTGCACCAAGTAGAGATACTACTTGTGCTTCCAAATACCCTCAAACCCAGTTTTGCCATAAGAGTCCACCATATCTACCCATGGATTGAGTAAGATCCTTCAAGTAAGTTGTCATTGGTGCAAGCAATAAAAATTGCTCTCTAAATATGTATGATTGATTAGTGTGGATGAAATAAGCTTTATACGATCTTGTGATGTGGAAGAAATAAAAGCGATGGACTGCATAATAAAGGTCCATATCACAACTAGCAACATAAAGTGACGTTCTTTCGCATTAAGATTTTGTGCATCCAACCCTGAAAGCGCATGACAACCTCTGCTTCCCTCTGCGAAGGGCATATCTTTTACTTTTATCTCTTGCCCTTATGCAAGAGTCATGGTGATTTTCACCTTTCCCTTTTTACATTTTATCCTTTGGCAAGCACCTTGTGTTGGAAAGATCCTGATATATATACCCAATTGGATGTAAGTTAGCATGAACTATTATTGTTGACATTACCCTTGAGGTAAAAGGTTGGGAGGCGAAACTATAAGCCCCTATCTTTCTCTGTGTCCGATTAAAACTCCGTAACCACAAGTATTGCGTGAGTGTTAGCAATTGTGAAAGACTAAATGATAGTTGAGTATGTGGACTTGCTGAAAAGCTCTTACATAGACTCTTTCCGATGTTATGATAAATTGCAATTGCTTCAATGACTGAGATTATAGTTTGCTGGTTCTCAATGAAGTTTCTGATTCATATTTGACATTGTGAATATATTATTACTTGAGCATAAGAAATCATATGATAATATCCATATATGTTGTTGTTATAAGAATGATCATGATGCCCTCATGTCCGTATTTTATTTTATCGACACCTCCATCTCTAAACATGTGGACATATTTATCGTTGTGGGCTTCCGCTTGAGGACAAGCGAGGTCTAAGCTTGGGGAGTTGATACGTCCATTTTGCATCATGCTTTTATATCGATAATTATTGCATTATGGGCTGTTATTACACATTATGTCACAATACTTATGCCTATTCTCTCTTATTTTACAAGGTTTACATAAAGAGGGAGAATGCCGGCAGCTGGAATTCTGGACTGGAAAAGGAGCAAATATTAGAGACCTATTCTGCACAACTCAAAAAGTCCTGAAACTCCACGGAAGTTATTTTTGGAAATAATAAAAAATACTGAGCGAAGAAAATACTAGAGGGGGCCCACACCCTGGCCACGAGGGTGGGGGGCGCGCCCCCTGCCTCGTGGGCCCCCTGGTGGCCCTTCGGTGCCCATCTTCTGCTATATGAAGTCTTTCGTCCGAGAAAAATCATAAGCAAGCTTTCGGGACGAAACTCAGCCGCCACGAGGCGGAACCTTGGCGGAACCAATCTAGGGCTCTGGCGGAGCTGTTCTGCCGGGGACACTTCCCTCCGGGAGGGGGAAATCATCGCCATCGTCATCACCAACGCTCCTCTCATCAGGAGGGGCCCAGTCTCCATCAACATCTTCACCAGCACCATCTCCTCTAAAACCCTAGTTCATCTCTTGTATCCAATCTTTGTCTCCAAGTCTGGGATTGGTACCTGTAGGTTGCTAGTAGTGTTGATTACTCCTTGTAGTTGATGCTAGTTGGTTTATTTGGTGGAAGATCATATGTTCAGATCCTATATGCATATTAATACCCCTCTGATTATGAATATGAATAAGATTTGTGAGTAGTTACGTTTGTTCCTGAGGACATGGGAGAAGTCTTGCTATTAGTAGTCATGTGAATTTGGTATTCGTTCGATATTTTGATGAGATGTATGTTGTCTCTCCTCTAGTGGTGTTATGTGAACGTCGACTACATGACACTTCACCATTGTTTGGGCCTAGAGGAAGGCATTGGGAAGTAATAAGTAGATGTTGGGTTGCTAGAGTGACAGAAGCTTGAACCCTAGTTTATGTGTTGCTTCGTAAGGGGCTGATTTGGATCCATATGTTTCATGCTATGGTTAGGTTTACCTTAATACTTCTTTTATAGTTGCGGATGCTTGTAGTAGGAGTTAATCATAAGTGGGATGCTTGTCCGAGTAAGGACAACACCCAAGCACCGGTCCACCCACATATCAAATTATCATGGTACCGAACGCGAATCATATGAACGTGATGAAAATTAGCTTGACGATAATTCCCATGTGTCCTCGGGAGCGTTTTCCTTCATATAAGAAATTTTCCAGGCTTGTCCTTTGCTACAAAAAGGATTGGGCCACCTTGCTGCACCTTATTTACTTTCATTACTTGTTACCCCTTACAAATTATCTTATCACAAAACTATCTGTTACCGATAATTTCAGTGCTTGCAGAGAATACCTTGCTGAAAACCGCTTATCATTTCCTTCTGCTCCTCGTTGGGTTTGACACTCTTACTTATCGAAAGGACTACGATAGATCCCCTATACTTGTGGGTCATCACCGTACTCCGGAAGGGATTGACAACCCCTTTAACACATCGGGTTGCGAGGATTTGTTATCTCTGTGTAGCGGATGTTTACGTTGTGTTGCTTGGTTCTCCTACTGGTTCGATAACCTTGGTTTCATATATGAGGGAAATACCTACCGCCGTTGTGCTGCATCATCCCTTCCTCTTTGGGGAAAAACCGACGTAGCTTCAAGCGACATCAAAAGGAATTTCTGGCGCCGTTGCCGGGGAGGATCTTCAACATAACCAGGTTCCTAATCACAAATCTCATCTCCTCGCAATTTACATTATTTGCCATTTGCCTCTCATTTTCCACTCCCCCACTTCACAAAATTTGTCGTTTTATTCGCCTCTCTTTTCCGTTTGCCATTTTCTTGCCGGATCTGTTTTTTAGTGCAATCTTGTTGTGTGGTCATCATGACTCAAGAGAACACCAAGTTATGTGATTTCTCAAGTACCAACAACAATGATTTTATTGGCACTCCGCTTGCTCATCCCGCCACTAGTGCGGAGACTTGTGATATTAATACTGCTTTGCTGAATCTTGTTATGAAAGACCAATTTGCCGGTACTCCTAATGAGGATGTCGCGTCCCATCTTAATACCTTGATGGAATTATGCGATATGCAAAAGAAAAAAGATATGGACAATGATGTGGTCAATATGAAATTATTTCCATTCTCTTTGCGTGATTCTGCAAAAAATTGCTTCTGTTCTTTGCCTCACAATAGTATCGATTCTTGGAATAAGTGCAACTATGCTTTTATCACTAAGTATTTTTCTCAAAAATTATTTCCCTTAGAACCCAGATCATAAATTTCAAGCAACTTGAACATGAGCATGTTGCACAATCCTGGGAAAGGATGAAAATGATGCTAAGGAATTGCCCAACTCATGGGTTAAATCTTTGGATGATCATACACAATTTTTATGCGGGGTTGAATTTTGTTTCTCGTAATCTTTTTGATTCCGCCGCGGGTGGAACTTTTATGGAAATTACTTTGGGTGAAGCCACAAAATTTCTTGATAATATCATGGCAAATTATTCACAATGGCATACCGAAAGAGCTCCTACTAGTAAAACAGTTAATTCGGTTGAAGAAATTTCTTCTTTGAGTGATAAGTGGATGCTCTTATGAAATTGGTTGCTAGTAAAAGTGCTCCTATTGATTTTAATGATATGCCTTTGTCTACTTTGATTGAGCAAAATAGTGATGCCATTGATGTGAATTTTATCTCTAGAAATAATTTCAACAACAATGCTTATAGAGGTAATTTTAATCCTAGGCCTTTTCCTGGTAATTCCTCTAACAATTATGGTAATTCCTATGGAAATCAATCTTACAATAATAATAAGAATACCTATGATCTTGAGAATAATATTAAAGAATTTATCAACACACACAAAAAATTCAACACTTCCATAGAAGAAAAGTTGAGTAAGATTGATGATTTGTCTAGAAGTGTTGATAGAATTGCTCATGATGTGGAAAATCTCAAGATGAAAATTTTTGTGCCTAAAGTGGATGAATCAATGAAAGCTCTTTATGTTTCTATGGATGAAATTAAGAAAAGAACTACTATGCTTAGAGCTAAAAGAGAATTTTTAGAGAATGCTTTTTCTAGTGATTATTCTTGCAAAAATGATGAAGATCTTAAAATGGTTGGTGTTTCTTCTATTGATTCCTTTTTTAGTAAAGATGAAAAAGGGACGAGAAGAGTCTACTTTAGGTAGAAGGCGTCCCAATATTTCCAAGGGTGAAAATCATGTTGAGAAAATTGATGAAAGTGGGTATGGAGAGGTCAAAACTTTAGCTAGTGATGTGCCCACTCTTTTGGATTACAAAGACTTTAATTATGATAGTTGCTCTTTGATTGATTGAATTTCTTTGTTGCAATCCATGATAAATTCACCCCATGCTTATGAACAAAATAAAGCTTTTACTAAACATATTGTTGATGCTATGATGAAAGGTCTTGAAGAAAAATTGGAATTAGAAGTTTCAATTCCTAGAAAATTGCATGATGAATGGGAACCTACTATCAAAGTCAAGATTAAAATTTATGAATGTTTTGCTTTGTGTGACTTGGGTGCTAGTGTTTCTACAATTCCGAAATCTTTATGTGATGTGCTTGGTCTTACTAATCTTGAAGAATGTTCTTTGAATTTGCACTTGGCGGATTCTACTATTAAAAAGCCTATGGGAAGAATTAATGATGTTCTTATTCTTGCAAATAGGAATTATGTGCCCATAGATTTTATTGTTCTTGATATTGATTGCAATCTATCTTGTCCAATTATTCTTGGTAGACCGTTTTTACGCACTATCGGTGCCGTGATTGATATGAAAGAAGGCAATATTAAGTTCCAATTTCCTTTGAGGAAGAGTATGGAACACTTTCCTAGAACTAGAATTAAACCACCTTATGAATCAATCATGAGGCCATCTTATCAATCTCAAACCAAAGATGACAAAACTTAGATCCTTGCCTTATGCCTAGCTAAGGGCGTAAAACTATAGCACTTGTTGGGAGGCAATCCAATGAATAAAATTTATTTTGCTTTTTGCTTTCTGTTCTTGTGTGTTTACACAATTATGCTACTGTTATGATTGTGTTTTTTGTGTTTTAATAGTTTTTGTGCCAAGTAGAACCGATAGGATCTTCATGGGTGATAGTTATTTGATCTTGCTGAAAAAGACAGAAACTTTGCGCTCACGAAATTAATTCTCATTTTTTATCAGAAAGAGATTTTACCCTGATTATTTTTGCAGAAGATTAATATACAAATTGCTCAGGTCTTCCTATTTTTTCAGAATTTTTGGTGTTCCAGAAGTTTTCGTTTAAGTCAGATTGCTACAGACTATTCTGTTTTGACAGATTCTATTTTCTTTGTGTTGTGTGCTTATTTTGATGGCTCTATGGTTTTCTTTGATGAGTTTTTGCCATATAAAAGTTGGAATACAGTAGATATAGTACAAAAACAAAATATGAATTGGTTTGATACATCACTTATAGTAGCGGTTTACTTTCTTACACTAACGGATCTCACGGAGGTTTTGTTGAGTTTTGTGTGATTGAAGTTTTCAAGTTTTGGGTTATCTTACGATGGATGAAATAAGGATAGAAGAGCCTAAGCTTGGGGATGCCCCGGCATCCCAAGCTACTATCCAAGAATGAGCAACCAACTAAGCTTGGGGATGCCCCCGAGTGGCATCCCCTCTTTCTTCTAACGACCATCGGTATTTTACTCGAGGCTATATTTTTATTCGTCACATGATATGTGTTTTGCTTGGAGCGTCTTTGTAACATCCCAAATTTTCAATTTGGAATGTTATACATAGATCATTATTGCATATCATGTTTTATTGCATTTTGACAAATCCTCGATAAATCCTAAGCAACTCAAGGACCCTCGGAGAGAGTTGGGGATTTTCTCGAATTTTCAAATTTGATTTTTCAAACGAGGATTGTGGTTTTAATTGTTTTTCCCTCCGGAAAAATATTTCATTTTAAAATAAACGAGAGGAGAAAATATGACTTCTCCAAAACAATTGAAATACTGGAGGAAAAATGTTAAAATCATTATTTGGAATTTATTTGGATTTTATTTGCAATTTTTATTGCATTTAAAAATATGCATGTTTTCAAAATATTTATTTTTCACTATAAAAATGTTCACCCTATTCTAGATTTTCTAACAAGACGGGGAAAATTTATTTCATATTTTTCTGATTTTTATTTATTTTTCTATGCAATATTTTCCGCGGAACTTATTTAAAAAAAACGCGCCCGCGCCGACTGGGCCAAAGGCCCAGCCGACGGCCCGTCGCCCCTCTCCTCTCTCCCCACGCCGCCGCCGCCAGAGTCCGTCCCGGGCACGGGAGCCGCCGCCGCCTCGGGTGCCCCCTTCCCCAAGCCTCCCTCGGACCCCCCTTTCATAAATAGCCCCCCCTCTCTTTCCCCACCGCCGCCGCCAGAGGAGCCCCGCCGCCGCCCGCAATCTAGCCCGCCGCCGCCGCCGCCGGGAGCGCCGGA
>NC_057802.1:519780258-519788142 GCF_018294505.1 Triticum aestivum
CCCGAGCCCCGCCCGCCGGAGCCCCTCGCCGGAGCCCGCCGTCGAGGTACTGCCGCCGGCCGTTTTTGCTGTTGACCGGATTTCTGAAAAAAAAACCTTTGTTTTAAAAAAAACCCTAGATCAGTTTTTTCGGTTTTATTATTTTACGAGCGTTTACCGAACCGTTCGTTTTAATGAACGCGTTTGTCGGTTTTTCTCTGTTAACGAACGTCCGTTATTTAACCGTTCGTCCGTTTTTCTTTTTCGTCGGATTTTTCTCGTTATTTTCTCAGATTCGATTTCTGATCGAATTTTCGAATCTGTTTAACTTCTCGCTCGTTTATCGAAATCAGGCGATTCAAGCGCCTAGAGTTTCGTCTCGAAATTCTCTTTCCGTTTAATCTACTCAAACAAGTTTTTTTGCTACAGTAAAATTTGACCTAGATCCAGATTAGCAAACGAAGTTTCTTTCTTCCGCCAATTAACTTCCGTTGCTTCTTTCGAGTTGATTCTTTTTGCAAACCGGAGTTCTTAAGTTGAACTTTCTGGTTGGATCTTTCATTCGAGTTTTACCTGTGCATCAGATGAGTACTGATTGTATGCTTGTTTGTTTGCGATAGAGTACCCGGAGTGTGCCGCTTGTTACTTCGACTCGTTAGCTTTTGCGGATCATCAGCAAGGCAAGTAACACTTTGATCATACCCCGTTCATACCCAGTTTTTATTGCATTAGATCTATTTCCTCAAACACATTGCATGATTAGGATCTAATTAAACTATGGGTATTGGGAAGTAGTTGAGGTAGTACCTATCACCCGTTTACTATCAAACCCTTGGGAGTTACTTCTACGTTGCTATTATTATTGCCATGCTATGCTCGTAGACGTGGATTGGGTTTGAGAGATATTCATGACAGATGTGAGTTGTTATTAATGGTTCAACTTAAGGTGGCAACTAAAACTCACATCTGGGTGGATTGAGGCACCTGGAGAACCCAGTGTTGCCTGTATGTATAAGGTCCGCCACCCAGGCTCAAAGGGATCATGAGATTATTCATGCTAGAAACTTCCGTGTGCAGCCATAAGCTATTATGGGCTCTAGCATAGCTGAGTAGGTCACAGGATCTCTTGAAGAGGTGGACTAGCAGATGTAGGGGAAAGTAGGTGTACCGGTCCATCCAGAGTAGAGAGTGATTGTTTCTGAAAGACTGTGTCTCGGTCATCCGTTTCTCAAACACCATGTAGTGCGAGAATCAAGCGGAGGCGATCGAGTCTTGTGGGGAAAAGTGCGCAAACCTCTGCAGAGTGCACAAACTGATCATGATTAGCCGTGTCCCCGGTTATGGACAACTTGAGTATCTAGTACCTGGATTATCATTTGAATCTCATCACCGTGATACTTATAATTAATTTTGTTGGGTTAATGATGACACTTAATTGGGATTGAGTTGGAGGTACCTTCTCAATGTTTCAACCACCATGATAGTTAAATAAAAATGTATTCCTTTGTAGTAGGATAAAATTGGCTTTTCGCAAAACTGTAACCATAGAGCTTTCCACCAGCCATATATGCATGTAGTATAGCATTATCTTTGTTCGTTATCCTCTATGTGTTACATTGCCAGCATATTCTATGTGCTGACCCGTTTTCGGGCTGCAACGTTTCATGTTGCAGACTTTTCAGACGACGAGTAAGGTGCCTTAGGTCATGGTCTTATACTCAGTGATACCGCTGGAGTTGATGGACTCACTTATCTTCCAAGTCTTCCGCTGTTATCGATATTAGATGGCCTTAAGCCATGTTTATCATGCTTAATCTCTTTGGAGATATTCGATGTAATAAGTGTGTGATTGCTACTCTGTTATAAATCCTCCAGTTGTACTGTGCGTGTCAGCATTACTGATCCAGGGATGACACTGGTGCACAGCAGCACAGGCCATTTGAGGTCTGGTCGCTACAAAGTTGGTATCAGAGCACACGCTGACTGTAGGACACGACCACTAAGCTTAAGCCCTAGAAAACTTCTCTCTTCTCATTTCTGACCCCTCTCCACTTTCTACTCTTTTAGGAATGGCGAAAGCAAGGAGCAAGTTCATGCAACCAGATGAAGACACGCCGTTTGGTCGACACTTGAAGGAAGTCACCAAGTACTTGAACATAGGAATACCAAGCATCACCGGAACTTACAACGCCACATTACCTGAAGAGGAGAGCTGGAAGATTCAGGTTATCATTCCAGGAAGGACGTTTGTGCCAATTACTGAACCCATAAGATTGGTTTTCGAAGCACCAACTTGGAGTTTAGGGAAGAGCATGGCCGCACACATCGCCATGGGACGCATTGGAGAAGTCTACCACCAGGAGCTTAAGGATACAATTTACCAAATTTGTGGACGTCGAGACACGCAATGGGAGATGATCAAGACCAAGAAGGATGGATCAATTGCAGCTTTCATCCAGGAGCAGAACCAACATATTCGTCGCCAGGAGAACCAGATATGCACGGACAAGGAAGAACTGAAGAAGGCATTCACGAAGATCAAGGAGCTCCAAGAAGAACTCAAGACTACACGCGAAGATTATTTGGAGGAAATCAACGCACTAGTAGGGAAGATTGACGACCTGGAGAATAAGATTGGAGCATTCGTGGGAAATCCAGTGCCAAAAGCAGAAGTCGACGAATGCACTTGTCCGGATAACTACATCATCATCGACGACACCGACTTGGAACCAAGTGAAGACGAATGGATTGATGAAGCTGGAGCAGACATCATGGAGTCTTCAACGGATCAGAATTTCTAGTAGACCACCATATCAGTAGTAGTTTTCCCCCATTTAATAGTATAGCTCAAGCACTTTGTAACGCTAGTTAGATCGATTGTTTTGCCTTGTTTGATTGATTGAGTGATATTGATTGAATTTGTCTCATGAGCATATGGGTAGTGTTTTCTCTCTAGACCTCATTCTATTCTTACCTCTCATCTTTTCTAAACCTATCAGATGCCTCCGAGACGCGACACCGGATTTGTTTTCCCGCCAGAGATCATGGTGGGAGAATTACACAGCCACGCACCCTATTGACACTGTCACATGGGACCAGTTTCAGCAAGCTTTCTGTACAGCTCATGTTTCAGCAGGAGCTATGGCTATGAAGAAGCGTGAGTTTCGTAACCTACGCCAAGGAGGACGCACCGTAGGCCAGTATGTGGAGGAATTCAGTAAGTTAGCACGTTATGCACCAGATGACGTTGCTACAGATGCTGCCAAACAGGAGAAGTTTCTTGAAGGACTGAACGATGAACTGAGTATGCAGTTGATGGTAGCAACTTTCAACAACTACCAGGAGCTGGTAGATAGAGCTCTCATGATTGAAGGGAAGCAACAGCAGATTGAAAACCGCAAGAGGAAGTACGGACAAGGGAAGTACAATTCTGGAGCCCAGCAGAAGCCTCGCTTTACCCCAAAGCCGGGAGGACAGTTTCAGCATACCCATGGAGGAGGTAGTTCGCACAACCACAATGGCTCCAAGAATGGTAATGGGAATGGAGGAGGAAACGGACAGAACCGCACCAACCCATCTACCCCAACCAAGAGAGATTTAAGTCACATTACTTGTTTCAAGTGCCAGAAGACGGGACATTATGCTACTGATTGTCCTGAAGCCCAAAATGGAAATGGCAATGGAAGCTCTGGGAAGAAGCCGAACCCGTTCAACAAAGGACATGTGAACCACGTGAGCGTGGAGGAGGTTGAAGCTCAGCCTGATGCAGTAATAGGTAAGTTTTTGGTTAAGTCATTTACTGCAACCGTTCTTTTCGATACTGGTGCATCGCATTCATACATATCAAGGGGATTCGTAAACAAGTTTAAGATGTCCACCCAAGTTCTCAAAACCCCTATGTTAGTAACCTCGCCAGGAGCAGAGTATATGGCCACCCAAGGATGTTTTCAGATACCGTTGGCCATTGGAAGGCATGTTTTCCCCTCAGACCTCATTGTTCTGGAATCGCAAGGTTTGGATGTGATTTTGGGAATGGATTGGCTATCGTTGTATGGAGGAAACATCGATTGTGCCAGCAAGACGATTTTGCTTACCACCCCGGAAGGAAAAAGGATCAAGTATGTATCCCGGCATATGCCGAAGAGGACTCAAGTGAATTCCTTATCAGGAGTTGTACAGGAGGAAGTACCAGTGGTGAAGGATTATCCGGATGTATTTCCAGAAGAGTTGCCAGGCATGCCACCAGATAGAGACATTGAGTTTTTGATTGAACTTTTGCCAGGCACAGGGCCAATATCTAAGAGACCGTACAGGATGCCCGCAAAAGATTTGGAGGAAATTAAGAAGCAGATCAAGGAGTTACTGGATAAAGGCTATATTCGCCCAAGTTCGTCACCTTGGGGATCACCAGTACTTCTAGTGGAGAAGAAAGATGGATCACTAAGGATGGTTGTTGATTACCGAGGATTGAATGAAGTGACCATCAAAAACAAGTACCCACTGCCGATGATCAATGATTTGTTTGACCGCCTGCAAGGAGCTAAAGTATTTTCCAAGATCGATCTACGGTCAGGATACCATCAGTTAAAGATTCGAGAGCAGGATATACCCAAGACGGCATTTACCACCAGATATGGATTGTATGAGTATACCGTTATGTCATTGGTCTGACTAACGCACCTGCCTATTTCATGAACCTGATGAACAAAGTGTTTATGGAGTTTTTGGATAAGTTCGTCGTAGTGTTCATTGATGATATTTTAATCTTTTCCAAGGATGAAGAAGAGCATGAGGAGCATTTACGATTGGTACTTGAGAAGCTCAGAGAACATCAGTTATATGCCAAGTTCAGCAAATGTGAGTTTTGGTTGAAGGAAGTTGGATTCCTTGGACATGTTATTTCTGGAGAAGGAATAGCAGTAGACCCTGCCAAGGTTGACACAGTGACAAGTTGGGAATCGCCCATGACAGTTGGAGAAATCCGGAGTTTTCTTGGACTTGTAGGATACTACCGGAGATTCATCGAGAATTTCTCAAAGATTGCTAAGCCTATGACTGAGCTATTGAAGAAGGACACCAAATTCAATTGGACTGAGGAATGTGAAGCTAGTTTCCAAGAGTTGAAGAAACGATTGGTTACCTCACTAGTGTTGATTCTGCCAGACCAACGCCAGGACTATGAAGTTTATTGCGACGCTTCTCGTCGAGGACTTGGAGCAGTGCTTATGCAAGAAGGAAGAGTTGTGTCGTATGCTTCACGACAACTTAAACCCCATGAGAAGAATTATGCTATGCATGATTTGGAATTAGCAGCCGTGGTGCATGCATTGAAAACATGGAGACATTTTCTCATCGGAAACCATTGTGAGGTGTACACGGATCACAAGAGTTTGAAGTACATTTTCACGCAGAAGGAGTTAAATCTCAGACAGCGGAGATGGTTGGAGCTCATTAAAGATTATGATATGAGATTGCATTATCACCCTGGAAAGGCTAACGTAGTAGCAGACGCGTTGAGCCGCAAGAGTCATGTCAACACCCTCATGACAGGAGAATTACCTCAGGAGTTAGCCGAGGACCTTCGCGAGCTATGTTTGGAAATAGTCCCTAGAGGCTATTTAGCGACATTGGAGATTCAGTCTACCTTGATGGAAAGGATCAGAGAAGCTCAGAAGTCAGACAAGGACATTGAAGAGATAAAGGAGAAGATGAGCAAAGGAAAAGCCAAGGGATTTCGTGAGGATGAGCACGATACCTTATGGTTCGAAGACCGCGTATATGTGCCAAATGATCCGGAGATCAGGAAGTTGATTTTGCAAGAAGCCCATGATTCACCATACTCGATTCACCCAGGGAATACCAAGATGTATTTGGATTTGAAGAATACTTTCTGGTGGACCGGAATGAAGAAGGATATTGCGGAGTATGTAGCAGTTTGTGATGTATGTCAGAGAGTGAAGGCAGAGCATCAGAAGCCAGCAGGATTGCTGCAGCCATTACCGATACCCGAATGGAAGTGGGATAAAATAGGCATGGATTTTATCACGGGATTACCCAGGACCTGTTCAGGCTATGACTCGATATGGGTTGTAGTTGACCGATTGACGAAAGTGGCTCATTTCATTCCAGTGAAGACCACTTACACCAGTGCTAAGTTGGCTAAGATCTACATGACCAGGATAGTATGTTTACATGGAGTTCCGAGGACCATTGTATCAGACAGAGGAACCCAGTTTACCTCGAAGTTTTGGAAGCAGTTACATGAAACATTGTGAACCAGGCTGGAATTTAGTACAGCTTTTCACCCACAGACAGATGGACAGACCGAGAGAGTCAACCAGATTTTGGAGGACATGTTGAGAGCATGTGCACTAGATTATGGATCTAGTTGGGACGACAATTTGCCATATGCGGAGTTTTCTTACAACAACAGTTACCAAACCAGTTTGAAGATGGCCCCTTTCGAAGCTTTGTACGGAAGGAGGTGTAGAACACCGTTGTTATGGGACGAAGTTGGAGACCGTCAGTTGTTTGGACCAGATTTGATTAAGGAGTCTGAACAGAAAGTGAGATTGATTCGCGATAGGCTCAAAATAGCCCAGTCCAGGCAGAAGAGTTATGCTGATTCTAAACGAAAGGAGACCGTTCACGAAGTCGGAGACAGAGTGTATCTTCGAGTGTCACCCCTTCGAGGAGTGAAGCGCTTTGGAATTAAGGGAAAGTTAGCGCCCCGTTTTATTGGACCATACAGAGTGTTGGAACGTATGGGAGAAGTTGCCTACAAGTTGGAATTGCCCGAAGGATTGTCTGGAGTACATGATGTATTTCACGTTTCGCAATTGAAGAAGTGCCACGCAGAGATGGCTGAGATACCACTGAGAGATACTGTGCCACTGGAAGCGATTCAGTTGGAAAGTGATCTGACTTATGAGGAGAAACCAGTTAAGATTCTCGAGTATGCCAGCCGAGTTACCCGCAGCAAGGTTATCATGTTTTGCAAAGTTCAGTGGAGTCACCACACGGAGGATGAAGCCACCTGGGAGCGAGAGGAAGATCTACGGAAAGACCACTCCCACCTGTTTTCTAGCCAACCCGAATCTCGAGGGCGAGATTCATCTTAAGGGGGTAGGTTTGTAACATCCCAAATTTTCAATTTGGAATGTTATACATAGATCATCATTGCATATCACGTTTTATTGCATTTTGACAAATCCTCGATAAATCCTAAGCAACTCAAGGACCCTCGGAGAGAGATGGGGATTTTCTCGAATTTTCAAATTTGATTTTTCAAACGAGGATTGTGGTTTTAATTGTTTTTCCCTCCGGAAAAATATTTCATTTTAAAATAAACGAGAGGAGAAAATATGACTTCTCCAAAACAATTGAAATACTGGAGGAAAAATGTTAAAATCATTATTTGGAATTTATTTGGATTTTATTTGCAATTTTTATTGCATTTAAAAATATGCATGTTTTCAAAATATTTATTTTTGATTATAAAAATGTTCACCCTATTCTAGATTTTCTAACAAGACGGGGAAAATTTATTTCATATTTTCTGATTTTTATTTATGTTTCTATGCAATATTTTCCGCGAAACTTATTTTAAAAAAAATGCGCCCGCGCCGACTGGGCCAAAGGCCCAGCCGATGGCCCGCCCCGTCGCCCCTCTCCTCTCTCCCCACGCCGCCGCCGCCAGAGTCCGTCCCGGGCACGGGAGCCGCCGCCGCCTCGGGTACCCCCTTCCCCAAGCCTCCCTCGGACCCCCCCCTTCCATAAATAGCCCCCCCTCTCTTTCCCCACCGCCGCCGCCGGAGGAGCCCCGCCGCCGCCCGCAATCTAGCCCGCCACCGCCGCCGTTGCCTCGTCGCCGCCGCCGCCGGGAGCGCCGGAGCCACCGCCACC
>NC_057802.1:520099414-520100206 GCF_018294505.1 Triticum aestivum
CCTCCCAATCAACAGGACCCCCGTTTCGACCATAGGAGGTCCATTTCGTCCGTTTTGCGGTACGCCACACCCCTCCCGATCAACAGGACCCCTGTTTCGACCGTAGGAGGTCCGTTTCCTCCGTTTTGCGGTACGCCACACCCCTCCCGATCAACAGGACCCCGTTCCGAATGTAGGAGGTCCGTTTCCTCCGTTCTGCGGTACGCCAGGCCTCGTTTCCATCGCTTGTTCCGTCCAAGCCCTCCCGATGAGCACGACCACGCATTCCGTTCCAACCCAGCCGGTTGGCTCCCACGCGTTCCGTTGCCTCCCCATGAACACGACGCATTCCGTTGCCTCCCCATGAACACGACGACGACGTTGTTTCTCTGTTCCGACCCAACCATGTACACGAGTCCTGGCCGTACGTATGCGCGAGTAGGCGTTCGAGACCCTGCCCGTATGTACACATACGTGGCCGTATTTTCTTTCTTGCACCCTGGCCGCTGTACGTACGTGTACATGCTACGTGCACGCCTCTACTATGACACATGCGCGCCTCTATATCGACCAGTATGTACGTACACGTTCGCGACCAGAATGACAACGCTACGTACGCTTCGACCAGGTGGGTCCCGACTGTCAGGCACTTCCTTGCCTGCGAAGATGTAGCTGGTGGGTCCTAGTAGTCAGGGGGCGAATCGTTTTATTTTTTTTGCCTGGACGCACTTCCTTGCGTGCGAAGGTGTAGCTGCCGGGTCCCAGCAGTCAGGGGGGCGGATCGTTGTTTTTTTGCCCGGACGCACGTCCTTG
>NC_057802.1:520100304-520100602 GCF_018294505.1 Triticum aestivum
CCTTGTGTGCGAAGATGTAGCTGGTGGGTCCCAGCAGTCAGGGGGCGAATCGTTTTTTTTTGGACGCACTTCCTTGCGTGCGAAGATGTAGCTGGTGGGTCCCAGCAGTCAGGGGGCGAATCATTTTTTTTTCTCGGACACACTTCCTTGCATGTGAAGATGTAGCTGGTGGGTCCCAGCAATTAGGGGGCGAATCATTTTTTCGCGAAATACGGTGGCTGAGGACCCACAAGTGTAGGGGATCGCAATAGCTTTCGAGGGTAAAGTATTCAACCCAAATTTATTGATTCGACACAAG
>NC_057802.1:520100612-520112231 GCF_018294505.1 Triticum aestivum
GACGCACTTCCTTGCGTGCGAAGATGTAGCTGGTGGGTCCCAGCAGTCAGGGGGCGAATCTTTTTTTTCGGATGCACTTCCTTGTGTGTGAAGATGTAGCTCATGGGTCCCAGCAGTCAGGGGGCGAATCATTTTTTTCACGAAATACGGTGGCCCGTCCGGTGGGTCCCCGCTGTCAGGTGGAGGAATAATTATTTTGCGCGTAATAAGGAGGCACTTCCTTGCGGCTGCCGTGGACCCAGCTGTCAGCCTCTCCACGTACAGTCCACGTCCGATGGAAGTCGTTCCTTGACCACGTTGACCACGCCGCGCCGAGAGCACCAGGGCGGTGGACGACGGCGAGGCCTAGGAAGGGGACGATGCGGAGCCGGGGAAGACGCGGCAGTGGATGCACACGCGGAGAGGAGTACGAGGGTTCACTGGTTCGGCTGCGCTGCCGTCGCCGCAGAATAACAGGGGGTGTGGGTGAGTGGAGGGATAGCCTGGCCAGCGGTGGGAGTAGTAGGGGGCGGTGAGGCCTCCACGGCAGCACAGCCGGCCATGGGAGGCAGGAGCAGGCGGCACGACCGGCGCTGCTTTGGGCGGCTGGAGCAAGAAGACCAGAGGTTGAAGAAGCACGACGGCCGTTGGATGGACATCGTACGGTCACTGCAGCTAGAATCGTTTATGTTGACTAAGTTGACAAAGCCCTTGGTACGTCAACTTAGTAGGCCCACAGGTCAGCTTCCGAAACGGCGTGCCCCAGATGTCAGGGGGAGGAATCATTTTTTGGGCGGGTGAAGCTAGAATATCCGAGATTGAAGAAGAAGCACGGCATCCATTGCATGGACATCCAACGGCCACTGCTGCTAGAACCGTGTGTTGACTATAAGTTGACAAAGCCTTGCATACGCGTCAACTCTGTTTTTTTAGGGGACGCGCCAACTTAGTAAGGCCAGAAGTGTGTGGCAGAGAACTTATAGCCCATTTGAGATTTGTAAGAATGTGTAGCCCATTTTTGAATTCTAATGGAATTTACTACAGCCCATTTACAGTTTGTTAAAAGTACAGCCCATTTCAACCAACCGTTCAAAACAGAATTCAATAAAATTTCCCACATTTTGATGGGATCCGAAATATTTTTATCCCGAAATTTCTAGTCAGATTAAATACAATTTCAATATAAATTTATATTATGTAAAAATCCAATGGAACATTGCGCTCGCAACAATTAATGAAATTAAAATTTTCAATATCCAAAAATAATATTTTATAAGTAATCACGTGTTTGGTGCATTTTTTATAGTTACTGCCCAGTTTTTATAATTACATGCCATTTATTATTTCTTAAAGCCCATTTTCTTGTTAAGCCTAATGCATCCCTCTTAGGAAAGATTTGCAGCCAAGCGGGGCGGAGAATAATAACTTGACCTTGCCTGGGTATTCCTAAAAAAAGTATAGCTAGGCTAGCCATTTTCAGCTTGAAAAAAATTAATATCTGGGCTGGATATCTGGCTTGGGCTAGACGGGCCACAGCCCGCCCAGTTAATACCTGCAGCGATGTTTTCGTTGTTGTTCAGAGGAGAAAAATTAATATCTGGGCTAAAATCGAAAAACTCTGCAGTGCTCACACCTCAAAAACACAAATACTGCTCGAGCTGCTTGGTCCCAGCTATCGGCCGCTTCTTGTGAATTCTCTCGTTTATTGACTACTACATAGGTTGACAATGGTGTGGGACCGTGATGTCAGGAAACCAGGAGGAAGCAAAATAAATTATAGTTATATATATATAATAAGGAGGCACTTGCGTACGTGAGGCTATGGACCTAGTGGGTCCCCATTGTCATCCTCTCCAAGTAAAGTCATCTCCTCGCCCGCGCGCGCTTTCCGCCCGAAACAGTCAGCGCCACCCGCCCCGCTTCCCGGTGCAGGCGATTGCTCCGCCTTCAAACGACACAAGTGCCGTCCGTCCGTCCATCTGCCGCCCACATTAATGATACACGGTTGCCGAGGCGGCTACTCCGGCGCTAGACGTCCGTCCCTCCGCCCGCCCACCATTGCTATATAAACTGCTGCGCCGACCATAGCCGTAGTCATCCGCATCCGTTCCCTTTCTCCTGTCCACACCACTACTGCCCACCATGGCTTCCTCGCGCTCCAGCGCTCTTCGGGACGGGCGGACGACGGACCACAAGGAGATGGCAGCCATTGCTGCCGACCGGCTGGCCAGCAGGCAGCCATTGCTGCCGACCGGCTGGCCGGCAGGCAGCCGAAGTACGACGACGTCCCAATGGAGAACATGGTAGTCGACGATCCGGCGCCAACCCCCTCCTCCGCGCCATCCTCGCCGGTGCATTGCACCATGACCATCGGCGAGGCCCGTGCCCAATATATGGACAGGGTGAGGCAGATGCGTGAGGAGCAGTTCCGGGAGGCGCAGGCCGACGCCGCCTACAACCACCATCTCCTCCAGGAGCACCTGCAGGCGGAGGAGCAGATCGCCGCGGAGCGGGCGGAGCAGGAGGCGCTACTCGACTTGTAGCGCTCCGCCCGCAAGGGCCGCCTCGAGCGCTGGCGGTACCGCATGCGGGTGGTGGAGGCTGCGGCCGCCTACAAAGAGGCTAGCAAAGAGGGCGATGAAGCGGGCGAGGCGCTGTTTGGCGAGACCGAGGACGAGGCAGAGGACAATGCCGGCTCCGACGAGTCTCCGCTCCGCTGGCGTCGACGAGGCCCTGCTCCGCCGAGGCCCCGCGGCGCCAACAACGAGGCAGAGGACACCGCCGGCTCCGCTGAGGCCCCGCCCCGCCAACAACGAGGCAGAGGACATCGCCGGCTCAGCCGAGGCCCCACCCTGTCGACAACGTGGGGGAGGATTTCCACCGCTCCGCTGAGGCGTCGCCCGCCAGCAACGAGACAGAGGACATCGCCGGCTCCGCCGAGGCCCCGCCCCGCTGCCAACGAGGCCGCGCCACACAGAAAACGAGGAAGAGTAGAACACGGTAGGTCGCCGCCGCTCGGGTCCAAGTAAGGCCACCACTGCTACCCTCCGGTTGAAGCCAAGCTAGGCGGGTTGACCATTGACAGCCGGTTAGCTTCTTGGCGGCGACGTGGAGTCGGAGAGCTGCGCTGGAGAAGAACGCTGCTTCTACTTAACTGCTGGTGCAGTTGGCTGACTGACAAGTGGGCCCAACAGGCCACATGTCAGTTACGCAACTGCACCTACAGTTAAGTCACTGAAGCTTCTGTTCGGCTCAGTGGGACACAGGTGGGTAGCTTCGGTTAATTAATTACACCTCCAGTGCACCCCTTTTTAGTTGAAGAATGTATGAAATGTAATGAAATCCGGCATGTTTATATGAAATCCGACCGTGTATGAATGAATTTATTTTGATTAGTTCGAATTCCTATATCACTGGCATTGAATGAACATGCAAAACAATACGGACTAGCATTATTCCCAGGGTGATCACCTCGTTTGCAGCAGTTTCACATGTACTCCCTTCGGTCCTTTCTAGTCGTGCATACAAGTTTTGTCTGCAGTCAAAGTATCTCTACTTTGACCAATCTTATACAAAAAAGTATGCACTTTCACAATGTGCGAAGTAAAAAGGAACAGAAGGAGTACAAAGAGTTTGAGAAGCTTTTTAGCGTTTCTGTACATTGCAATCAAACACACAGGCCTAGCAATTCATAGAGAACATTCAAAACAATCGATGATTATGCATCTCAGCGACTCACATGTCAGAGGCAATATTTACTTCACAACTAAAGAATAAAGAAAAAATTGATCGAGGCTGCTGACAGCAAAGGGCGTCCCATTTGAAAATATCAAACGCATGTCTTGCTAAAATCAATGAGCAAAATTTGACAAGGTTGTCCCATTCCAAAATATCAAATGCCTACGATTGTGGAATGGGCAGGGTTTGCCATTAGTTCGGACATTGACATGGCACCTCGTGCTAAATAAACCAGCTGTTCTTTTTGTGCAGTTCCACCAAAATCAACCAAATTCGCGCGTAGCTTGTATGATTTCGCCCTTATATGTTGCAACGCCTTGAACTTATCGGCACCTCCTTTCTTGTGGTGGAAATGAATGATTCGATGTATTCATGAACATTTTGTGCAGTTCCCATTGAAATCAAGCTGAGCACCCCTGTTTGCACAAATACGAAAAAGTGATTAGTATAAAGCAAACTGTACTATGAATTGACAGTTTCAACAGGCACATACATGGTCCATGTAGAGCACACTTTTAGAAAAATGGAACTCACCAGAAAGAATCCTAGAACAACATTGTACTTGCGCATCACAGCAAAAAAATGGAGATTTGTCAGTCCTTCTGAGCTGAAGTTAGTTTGGTCTTGTGGGGAGTAATGTAACCATCCTTCAACTACTCCTTCTGATGAGAAGATAGACATGGCTTCTTCATCCTGGCATAATCGGAACTAGTCACTTCACGTACTCCATATTCTTCTTCAGAGGAAGATGATCCTGTTGTGCAAAGACAAGAGGACTACTAAATGCTAGCATCCCTGTTTGCTCGAAAAAAAGGAAAGGAAATATTTAAAACAGCACAGATGAAGCACTTCTCAAGGACAATACCACTTTTTTGTGACAGTATCTAAACTGTAGCAAAACACCAATAGAGATGACAAAGCTCAATCATATGGATGAAATCAGTGGGCGAGTACCAACCTTTGTCAGGAGGCTTATTGTGTAGAGCATACAGATGAAGCACTTCTCCGGAACCATCTGTTGCTATCTACGGTGGTGGCCATGCTTACTATATATTCCTCGATTAGTTTAATGTTTCCAACATCTTCTTGTGCAGTTCCACTAAAATATATGGTATCTTCAAAGAAGATCCCTGTTTGCACAAGTAGAGATAATTACATATTACATTAAGAGTGGCATCAAATCAGTGGCAAAACAATTGCTCGTTCCATCCATAGCAATAAATTAAGATGCAAAACTATATCATTACTTGTGTCATCACAGTTCCAGTGCTTCATTACAGCACCGGGAGTTGATTTTTGTTTTTCTTCCGCTTGTTCTTCCCCTTCATCACTTGGTTCAATAACAGACAAGCTTCGCCTTCAATGTAAGATTTGGCATGTCAATTAGGGAGCACAAGTATAGTACTAAACTTAATTTTCTGATGAAAGTGGAAAAATACAGGCCAGCAGTTGTGAAATATCCTTATCTTACCTCAATGGGATATTACGGTGCACATACAAACTGGAAGTCTTGTCTCCATTTGTGCAGTTCACTGAAATCAAGCAACATTATCGTACAAGTAGCACAACATATGAAAGCACACTGCAGAATCATGTGAAAGAAGGCTAGTACTGACCTCTCATGATGCGGAATTCAAACAACTCACAAGAAGAAGATCTGAACCAAATTCGCCTTAACGGATAGGAAGTAAGATCTTGTCTTGTGCAGTTCCACTAAGATCAAGCAATCAAGCAACGTTGTCAGTCTGACATTTTGGTTGAACTGCACAAAACACTCTTAAAACAAAAGTGTTTTGTGCAGTGCAACAAAAGGTCACAATGGCAACGAGGTGAAGTAGATAACCCTGTTTACACAGAGGTGTAAAGGAAACAATTAGTGGCCAATAACGGTGGATGACACAGAAGCCAACAAAAAGAAGCATCTACCTTATCTAAATGGGAAAGAAAGCAAGACAGTAGCCTTTCTCAAACGGTGGCATTGATTAATATTAACATAAAGATTATATTAACAATAAAATTCGTTAAACATGTAATTTGCGTTTAACTGTGGCATTGCATCAATTTTCCAGCGGCATTATTAGAGGGTGTTTGTTTACAGGGAAATTTTGGTGTAGGGACTAAAAAACTCCGTGTCAGTCCCATCTAAACCAAACAGGTGGGACTTTAGGGACTAAAAGTGGGCATTTGGGACTAAAGAAAGAAGACCTAGAGGGAGTCTTTTTGGGACTTTTTCCAACAGTTGCCCCTGCCATGCATCGCACCTTGTCTCTATTAGTTCATTACTAGGGGTAACATGGTCTTTTAGCATGTCATTTAATAACCTCTAGTCCATGTTTAGTCCCTGGAACCAAGCAGGTAGGGACTAGGGAGTTTTTAACCAATCAGGGCCTTAGATTAACAACAGCTAATGAGTTGCACGGGACAGTGGACGCACCAGCACCATGTGCATCTACCGATGTATTGTGGTCATGCACAGTCTGTTGCAACAAAGAACAAACAACCAAGGAGCATATTTGTGTTGGTCCCAGTTTTGTTATCTTTAGACACCTTTCCCTATGTGAGCGCAGCAAATCTAGTCCTGCTCAAACTCTACAGCCTTGTCCCTTCCTTTCCTTTTTGAACTAGTACTTTCGCCCCTTCCTTTCCTCTTTGAACCACGTCCTAGATTTATGCGATACAACTTTCCCCACTACTTTCCCCCATTCCTTTCCTCTTTGAACCACGTCCTAGATTCATGCTATACAACTTTCCCCCTTCATTTCCTCTTTGAACCACGTCCTAGATTCATGCTATATACAACTTTTCCCACTACTTTCCCCCACTCCTTTCCTCTTTGAACCACGTCCTAGATTCATGGTATACATGCAGCTAGAGCAATGCATGTGGAGTAAGTAAATTATACCTTAAGGTTCTTGGGGAGTGGTTTGGTGGGCGACGGGACGGCGGCGAAGAAGAAGGGGTCAGAGGCCCTCCCGCGCCGCCGCTGGGTGGAAAGTGAATAGCTGCGTCGGTAGTCCCTCGCCAACGGCGACAGCGTTAAGCCTCCTTCCCTTCCTGGCGGACGGATCCTGCCGGCTCTTTGAGCAGCAGTGAGAGGAGAGAGAGGCCAACGAAGTCTTGTTTAGATCTGGAGAGGGTGAGAGAGTGTGAAGAGAGCAACTACAAGTGCTGAGGCTCCAGCGGGAGAGGGCGAGAGAGTGTGAAGAGAGCAACTACAAGCGCTGAGGCTCCAGCGTGTATATATATACTGGAGAGAGAGTGTGAAGTGTGCAAACCCTAGAAAACATTTTGACCAGTCATAGAATCCTCCAGGCATAAATTATGCTCAAGTGTAGTTATCGAACCCGGGACCTCAAGTTTGATGAGCGAACAGGCTAACCAGCTACACAACCCTCCCGTTATGTTCAACGAGAGGGAAATAACCTTTTATACATTCCTGCATTCGTGTGACAAGCATGCCGTGTTTTTTTTGTGTGTGTGGCAC
Source organism: Triticum aestivum (assembly GCF_018294505.1). Classification (NCBI taxonomy): domain Eukaryota; kingdom Viridiplantae; phylum Streptophyta; class Magnoliopsida; order Poales; family Poaceae; genus Triticum; species Triticum aestivum. Next base: position 520,107,814 of record NC_057802.1, read on the forward strand.
TGCTAGGAAAAGGGCTATAGACAATATGCACACTAATGGTGCACCAGACATGCGGTGCACCACTACTATATAGCAGTGGTGCACCGTGTGCTGGTGCGCCATTAGTGTGATAGACACTAATGGCGCACCACAACTATGGTGCGCCACTACTAACATTTTTTTCTTTTTTCCAAAAATACTAATGGCGCACCGTGTGCCGGTGCGCCATTAGTGTCTATCACACTAATGGCGCACCACAACCATGGTGCGCCATTAGTAACCTGGGACCGGCTAGATATTTTGGACAGCCACCTACACACTCACTTTCCCCACTTCATTCTCTCCACCTCCTCCTCCAAGATTGTCTCGGGTGCCTCCTCCTCCTCACCTCATTTGCACCATAGATTCATCCAAATTAAGTGGTTAAATTACCTTTTTTTTATAGGTAAGTAAGGGGAAAGCTTTCTTTATGTTGTAGATCTACTTTTTTCTCCCTCCAACAGCGTGCACATGCACTTTTTATGGCCTAGCTAGATCTATGTATGTTTGTGGTGTTGCATATGTTTGTGGTGTTGCATATATGTTTGTGTTTGCAGGTACCGGTATTTGAAATGCGATAGTTGCCAATATTTTGCCGGAATGTTGATTCATTTCTGTTTCGGCGAGAATTTTGGCACTATGCATTCTTTTTGGTCCTATTTTTAGGCAAAGTCATGCCAAATTTTTTCTTGGTTCTAAAAAATCGTTTTGCTCTACCCCGCAGGCGACCATGGTCCGCACGATGACCGAAGGCATTGTGAATAGGTTTTTGAGCTCTGCGAAGGCCGAGATGCTTCAAAATAACGAGACGGAGATAAGATGTCTGTGTCGAAGATGCAAGCTGAGGAGCCTTATGGACCCGGATTCCGTACAGGTGAGGGACCACCTGCTCTTGCGTGGTTTCATGGATGGCTATCGGTGGCAAGGTGATGAAGATGATTATGAAGTCGTCCATGGGGGCCGGCCGGCAAGAAATGAGGAAGGGCAGCAAGACAACCGCGGCGAGGGAGGGCGAGAAGACGAAGAATCTCCAGGACATGATCACGAAGTAGATGCAGTACATAGTCATCATGTAGAAGATTCCATACATGATGATGAGGAAGATGTCGGAGCAGACGAAGGGCGTGATCATGAAGATGAAGATGCCGGAGCAGACGACGATGGACCATCGATGGGCTGGGTGCAGGACCCTCATATTCAAGAGCTGCTTCTCAAGCAGACGGATAACACAAGAGCTGCCGCCCAAGAGAAAGCCAAGCTGGATCAATTGGAGATAGACGTGGTTACTCCATGTATGAAGGATGCAGGCCCGAGGATACCCGCCTGAAAGTAACGCTCATGGCTCTGGAGATGAAGGTAAAACACAAAATGACCGACGCATGCTTCGACGAGAACATGTCATTCTGGCACGAACGTCTTCCCAAGGGGAACAAGTGCCCGACCAGTTTCGAGGAGGCGAAGAAAATCGTGTGTACTCTGGATTTACCGCACGTGAAATACCATGTGTGCATGAACAATTGCATCATTTATCGGGACGAGCACGCGGAGTCTACCATATGTCCGGTGTGCGGCGTCACTCGATACAAGAAGAGGAAGAAAGCTCCTCGAAAAGTGGTGTGGTACTTTCCGATCACTCCTCGTCTGCAGCGGTATTTCGCGGACCCTAAGGTAGCAAAGCTCTTGCGTTGGCACGCAGATAGGGAGGAGAAGAAGCGAGAAGATGACGCAAATGATCCGGAGATAAATAAAAAAGACAAGATGCTGAGTCACCCTAAGGATGGGAGCCAGTGGCAAGCGTTGAACTTCGAACACCCAGAATTTGGGAACGATCCAAGGAACATCGTGCTGGGCGCGAGCACCGATGGAGTCAATCCGTTTGGCAGCCAGAGAAGCACACATAGCACCTGGCCTGTGTTTGTGTGGATGTACAACCTTCCCCCTGGTTGTGCATGAAGAGGAAGTACATTCACATGAGTATGCTAATTGAAGGGCCGAAACAACGAGGGAACGACATCAATCTGTATCTGGGGCTGCTGAAAGAGGAGCTAGACACGCTGTGGAAAACGCCAGCCAATACATGGGACGCCGCAGAGAAAGAATATTTCCCTATGAGAGCTGCACTGCTCACGACGGTGCACGACTATCTCGGTTACGGATATCTCGCGGGGCAGGTGGTCCACGGATTTTCTGGATGCGTTAGGTGCATGGATGACACAATGTATCGCCAGCTAGATAGAGATCCCGGGTCTTCAAAAACCGTGTTCATGGGACATCGAAGGTGGCTTCGCGACGATGACCCATGGAGAAAACGCAAGGATCTGTTCGATGGTGAAACCGAACCCCGAAGACGCCCGCGTACGAGGAGTGGCGAGGAAGTAGACGAGCTGTTGAAAAATTGGAAAGATTGGCCACTGCCGGGAAAGAAGCAAAAGGCGCCAGAGCCGGGAAAGAAGCGAAAGGCGCAAGAACCACTGCTGAAGGTATGGAAAACGAGGTCTGTTTTCTGGGACTTGCCGTACTGGAAGATCCACTGTGTGCCTCACAGCCTTGATGTCATGCATATCACGAAGAACGTGTGTGAGAGTCTGCTTGGTACCCTGCTCAACATGCCGGAGAGGACCAAAGATGGGCCGAAAGCAATGGTAGACTTGAAATCAATGGGCATCAGGGAGGAGCTTCACGCTAATGATGATGATGATGAGGCGAAGCAGGACACGGAAAGTCGTCACAAAGGCAAAAAGGCCAAGAAGACCGGAAATGACTTCCCTCCCGCGTGCTTCACTCTAAGTCAGGAGGAGATCGATCAGTTTTTCACCTGCCTCGTAGGAGTAAAACTTCCTTACAGTAACGCGGGGAAGATAAGCAGATACCTAGACTCAGCGAAGCAGAAGTTCAGCGGGATGAAGTCTCACGACTGTCACGTGCTGATGACGCAGATACTTCCAGTTGCAATCCGTGGGATCATGGATGCGCACATCCGTGAAACGCTATTTGGCCTACGCAACTTTTTCGACATCATCTCTCGGAAGTTGGTTGGCGTGAGGCAACTCAGAAGGCTACAGGAAGAGATCGTGGTGATACTATGCGAGCTTGAGATGTACTTCCCGCCCGCATTCTTCGACGTTATGGTGCATCTGCTGGTCCATATCATGGAGGATATCATCCAACTCGGGCCAACGTTCCTGCACAGCATGATGTCGTTCGAAAGGATGAATGGTGTCATCAAAGGATACGTTCGCAACATGTCACGTCCAGAGGGAAGCATAGCCAGGGGCTTTCTGACCGAAGAGTGCATCTCCTACTGCACGAATTATCTAGGCATCGAGAACCCCGTTGGTCTGCCCGTCAACAGGCACCTCGGCAGGCTCGCTGGATGGGGTCACCGTGAGGGTCGCCGCGAAATGCATGTCGACTTCGAGGGTCGACTCGCCGACTTTGAAAGAGCAAACCTAGTCGCGCTACAACACATAGACGTGGTCGATCCTTGGGTGGTAGAGCACAAAACCTTTATTGAGAAGACGTACAATGACCGAGGCCAACAGAGGACGGACGGAGATATAATCAAAGAGCACAACTCATGTTTCACGCGTTGGTTCAAGCAGAAGCTTCTGTCGTACCCTTTACATGAGGATTCTTCCGCGGAAGAACAACTCATATTCGCCTTGTCACAGGGCGCCGAGCACAACTTGATGACGTATGAGGCGTACGATATCAACGGCTACACATTCTACACCGAGGGAAAGGACATGAAGAGTGATGGTTATCAGAACTCCGGGGTAACGATGGAATCCTACACCGGTAACGACAAGGACAGATACTACGGAAGGATCGAGGAGATCTGGGAGCTGAGCTACGCTGGAGAGAAGGTCCCAATGTTCCGTGTCAGATGGGCCAAGAGCGTCCTAAAAGAAGACCGGTATTTCACCACCATGGTTATACCCGGAGCCAAATCCAAGACCGCGGCGCAAACGTCACCGCAAAAAATGAGCCATGGGCACTGGCTTCCCATGTGGACCAATGCTTCTTCATTACCGACCCGTCAAAGCCCAGTCGTGTTGCCGTGAGGAGAGGCAAAAGGAAGATCATCGGAATGGATCGAGTCGCCAATGAGCAAGACTTCGACAAGTACGGCGACCCGAAGATGGAACATGACGACGACGATGAAGTACCAGCATACACCACAAGAAGAAGCAGGACCACCCTACCTAAAGGACGTCCGTTCAAGAGAAGAACTCCATTTACGAAAAATAAGGGCAAGAAGATTGTGAACAGATAGCTAGCTAAGATCGATTGTATTTAAATTGTAGCCTTCATTTCTCGATTGTATTTCATGGGCACTTTTTGAACTCATGAATATTTTTAAATTTCATGGGCACTTTTTGAATTCATGAATATTTTTT